>NC_084467.1:97480984-97784015 GCF_027409185.1 Cynocephalus volans
CCAAATGGCAAC
The DNA here is from genome assembly GCF_027409185.1 of Cynocephalus volans. NCBI lineage: Eukaryota > Metazoa > Chordata > Mammalia > Dermoptera > Cynocephalidae > Cynocephalus > Cynocephalus volans. The sequence continues at coordinate 97,480,997 of NC_084467.1, forward strand.
CTTTCAGGAGTGATGGGAGGGTGGGGAGAGGCTTGGTTCTGAGGAAGAGGGGGAGGGGTGTGATTATGGGGGTGCATTCTCAGTAGCATTCTGGAGGGCGCTTGCTAATGAAAAATGCCCACATAGCTCCCACACAGTCCAACAGTCTTGGAGGGCAGCCCCTGGCTCCCATCATGTGCAGATCCCTCTTCTAACAATGAAGCACTGGACAAGGTTGAAGCCACGGCCCCTCTGAGTCCCAAGGTGGAAAGGAGAGGATGTTTTAGGCACAGACACATTTTGGGTCTGTGTCCTTAGGGCAGGTCCAGGACTGTGTTTATCTCTAGTTTGGCTTCTCCCAGGAGGTGGGGGTGGTGACATAAAATCTGAGCTCCTTTCTCAGCTCTGTCCCCACAGTCATTCCCTTCTGGCCCAGACCCCTCCATCCCCATCTGCCAAAAGAGCATGAACATTCAGCTCCAGCCAGATTCCTACCGCCAAAGCAGGCCAGTCCTAATAGGTCTCTCCATGTGAGTTTCTCCAGGCTACCGGCCAAGGCTTAGTCACCTTTGTATCCTCAATTTCTGGCACACAAGAGGCACCTGAAAAATATCTGGTAGGGGGCAGGGGCTTCTCCTCTTAATCTGAAATCTCCTGTAGTGGTTGGTTGAAAAGAGTTAGTAAGCTTCCTCTCTGGCCAGGGGTCCCACCTTTCCATCAGAGATACAATAGGCCAGAATTTTGTGCTGTTTTTGTTTTGTTTTGTTTTTGTTTGTAATTTATTTTCCTCCTACCTAAAAAAGTAATTCACATTCACAACAGAAGAATTGTGGAAAATAGAAGCTTATAAAGAAAACAACTCCAGTGTTCTCAACAAGTTGAGTCATTTGTTCAAAAACATTCTTATTCTAAATAAGGCTGGTGTGGCTAGGTTAGAAGTACCCCTCCAATTCTGTGAGCAAGTGATGCCAACCCCACACCCACGTGCCCCCCCTTGACTCGCAGAGCAAACCCCTCATCCTGGTATTTCCCATGCTGCAGGTGGCTCTTGTTAGACACTGGTTTAAGATTAGAACTGCTTGCTGTTCTGGGTGGGCCCTGTAAGGTCTTTGTGAATGAGCTGAAGAACCCAAATCTGTTTGGGTCACTACCCTTCCCTTTGCTTGGTGACACAGCACTGGTGGGGCCCCACCTGATCAGGGCCAGGACACTGATCAATTCCTTACTCAAACTCTAGTGTGGAGGAGGGGAGTTGGGGAGAAGAAAGACAGCTACATAGAAGGTTGTCCTGCCCTGCAGGAACGAATGTTAATTTAGAGCCTTTTCTGAGACCAGAGATCTAGCAATCATTTTCAATCTTTTCTCCACACAGCATCCCGTGTGATTGTTCCAGTATGCAAATCAGATCTGTCATTCCCATCCTCAAAATTCTTCAATGACTCACCATCTGTCACAGGGCAAAACTGAAACTCCTTTCATGGTGTATGTGGCTGGCTGTTTCTGAATATTGGTTCTCCCTTCTTCCTCAAAACCTAATTTTTGGCTAAGCATGAATTTGCAAGAACCAAGACCAAATTTTTCAGCTTCCCTTGTAACTTAGATGACTCCAGCAGACCTCAGATACAGCAGGCCTGGCCAACATCAGCTGACCCACAGATGCATGAGGAATTATGAATGACTATGGTTTTAAACCACTATATTTGGTGGTGGTCTGTGATGTTACAATATCTAACTGATACAATGGCTGTCCTCTAATTCCCAGACTTTGCAAGAAGGTAATAGTCAAACTATATGAGCAATATATGATTGATCAGAGCAGGTGTAAAGATGAAAGAGAGGGCCAACAAGACCAAAAAGACGTGGCAGTAAATGAACGGAGGCTTTACACACACAAGGAATGTATCAGTCAGAAGAGGAATTAAATTGAAGCAGGAAGACAGGGAATCCTCAGGTAAAAGCAGCTGGGCCCATCTAACCCCTGCCTGGGTGGAGCTCATCTGGCACATGTTGGAAGGAACTGATTTGCTGACTGTGAACCCCAGTTGTGGAGATGGGTATGGCAGGCCAGGAGAGCCTGGTGTCATTAAGCAATCAAGTAATTTAGTTGACTTGTCTTGGCCAATACCACAATGTTTTTATAATTTGGCTTCCATAGAGATATTGTGATCAGCTGGAAAAAATTTCCAAGCCATTTGACAGTTATATTTCCCATTGTCATTTAATTGACATTCTGTTCTTATTCATTGGTCTTCATGTAAACTTTGTTAGTGTGCATCAGTATCCCAAAATGTGATAAAATTTGATTGGGAATCTTGATAGAGTTTGAGTTTATCAGTCTGCAAGGATGAGGGCTAAAACCTTGCTGGTGGTGAGCTCATCAGAGTAAAAGCTGCCTTCTGATGTCCAGCCAGCTGGCCTCATGTAGCCTCTGCATTAATATCCACCTTTCTTTGCATTTCTATGGTTAATGTTGTTATCCAGGCATATGCAAGTCTCCAGTGAGACCAGGGGAGTGACTGCTCCTGGTTGGAAAAGTTGGGGGAGGAAGACACTGAGCTCGACCTACAGATTCAAAGATCCACTACCTAACGGAACCTTTCCAGTCTCCTGTGTCTCACTTAGAAAGGCAATCCTGGGATGTTTCAGAAAGGGCCCTTTCAGACCATCTACTCCAACATTTTTACTTTATAGACATGGACACTCAGGCTCAGAGAGTTTACACAAATTGTGCAAATTCACACAGCCTCCCGAATCCTCCATATGGGAGAATTGACATGTGGGAGAGCCACAGATTTGTTCTCATTGTGGTGTGGCCAATGACTCAGCATGCTGGCCTGAGTGTACCTCTGAGGGCAGGCACCATGCCTGGGCTTAACACCAACAACCTATATTGTGTGTGCCCTTTGAGGTCTCAACATGTGCTGCTGACTAGCTGAGGTTTGGGGTGGGGGAATAGTCTCTATGCCCTGCTCCTTATTCCTGGGTTTGGTTGGCTGGGGCTTCCTCTCTGCCCTCTGTTCTCTCAAGCTATGATCTTGGCAGGAGCAATCCACTTACTTGTGCTTCATTACCTGTACTCCATTTCCAACTGGTCACACTCCCAGAAGGTAATAAGAAAAGCTTTTTTGATTGGGGTGCCAGGGAGATTTCTCTTTCCTTTGTATTTTCTACCTGCCTCCCTCCCCCAGATATGTTCACTCTTGGCACTAATGTTGAGTGAGCCCTGACAGTTCAGGGAAGCTTTCTGTAGAGGGCCCAGGAGATGATCTGGATGTGATTCCAGGTCTCAGTGTGGTGCAGGGGAAGCGTGCATAGGAATTAGAAGCCTGAGTTCTAGTGCCCTGGCTCTGGGATGTTAAGCAAGCCATTTGATTGTTTTGGGGACCCAGATTAATCATCTGTGAAATGAAAATATCGAGCTACTCACTTTCCTCTAGCGCTGATATTCTGTGGTTTCATTTTGAACTCAGAAATTTCTTGACTGCAGAGTTGAGAAAATGGACATCACTCTCTGATTAAATGGCTCTGTCCTTGGTGCTGAGATCTTGTGTATTATGTCACTGGCCACCAGTCAGCTTCAGGAAAGAAGAATTAGTTTCCTAGAATGGAGGTGCCATTGAATTTTTTGACAACTTGTAGGATTTGGGTCCTAAAATATCATTCTAATAAGCAGGCCATAGATTTGAGTCTTGAAGATTTTTTTATAGACTTATTGCTAAAGAATTTGATCTGTAACTCCAGGCCTGCAGGATGGTTTAGCAAAATGTCTTCCATGAATGGTCTGTATTTTGGACGCATAACCATATATATCCTGGATTTTCTGATACTGTCCCAGTTTCAAATATGCTATCACATCGTTTCCACAAGTCATTGCAATGTCCCTGAAATTCTAATGTCTTGCCATCTATACCACATCTCCAAGCTGTCTCTTGGTTATGAAAGTAGTTTAAAAATCTTTTACACAACTATGTGTCTAGGTTTCTGACTTTGAAATATGGCTTTGGCATAGGGTTAGGGTTAGATAGATATAGTCTGTTTGACATCTCTTGTGTTGACACTGTAAAGCTTCTGTATGAGTAATTGCCAAGATTCTTCCTTTTTCATAAAAAAACTTTTCTGACTAGAGAGCATGCCTAAGTTATGATATGAGCTCCCATTTTCTGAACAAGAAAGCAAAAGACTAAGCATTTCTGCATGGGTCATGCCTACTCAGTGTCACACAAGAGTTAAAAAGGATAAAACAGAAGACAAGTGAGATTTGGGTGTTTCCACAGCACTAGAGGGCCTCAGTGATCATCTCCCTCCCCAGCGCTCTTACTCGACCAGTTCTTTGACACTGCGTTGACATAATAGTGGTGATAAAATGGGGGCTGCCATACAGTTAATGAATCAGACTCTTGATGCAGGGTAGGGAAGCTGGACAATGGCAGGAGGCCAGCAATGGCCCGAGAGTAACCTGTGGGTCTGTTCTGAGTGCTCCTCAGAGCCATGTGGAAAAGGGTCCCACCTTAGCATGCCTCCCTGCTCATCAAAGGCTTTGGTTCTGCCTCTGCCTTCTCTCTTGAGATTGAGCTTCCTCACTTTCCACATTGGGGAACCCAATTCAAAGTTCATTCCAGACATTCACTTCAGGAATTATCTGTTGAGCACCTACCATGTGCCTACTATTGTGTCTTGGCCATGAGGTAGGTGGAAGCTAAGGGCTTATTGGCAGTGAGTCCTGTAGTGGTCAGGAGTGGCCATAAGGAAGGTGGGGAGGAAGGCTGGGAGGGAAGAGGAGGATGACTACCTAAAAACCCAAGAACGGAAGCAGTTGTATGGGATTCTGAGCAGGGACTCTAGAGCCAGCCAGCCCTAGGTGCAAAGCCCAACTAAACTGCTTGATAGCTGTGTGGCTTTGGTCAGGTTAATTGACCTCTCCTAAGCCTAAACACACTTATTTATAAAAGGGGAGGTTTGAAAATAGCACCCCACCTCACAAGGTTGTTGTTGGAATGAAATAAGACAGTTCGCGCAAAGAGTTTAGTTCAGTGACCACGAGTGCTCAATAAAAGGTAGGTGTCTTCATTATACTCGTGCAACGTGTATAAAGCATCTGGATTGCTCAAAAGCAGGCGCCACGTAATTTAAGATCCACGCTGCTTGTCCTCCTCCTCCTGTCTCCTTGGACTGTGAGGTTGTTGAATCTGGTCTTGCAGTTTCTGCTCTTCCTGAAGGATGCGTTAGCAATCTTGTCACATCTTGTCAACCCAGGTGGTTGCACATGGATTGTTTGGATATTTGATCCACATCTTGCCTGGTGTAGACAGAGTTGTTGGCTTTGTACCTGGAAGGTTACCTCAGTGTAAAGGCCCTCTCAAAACGCACCCCATCGCAGTCCACAGGGATGTCTTCCATCCTCTGAGAATCTGAAGACACCCCAATGCCTTGGCCAAACAAACATACACAACTCCCCACATGCCTTCAGGGTGCAAGTCAAAGGGGCCACTGATGAACCACAGCTCATGAAAGGCCTCTCTGATTATTTCCTGCCCTAATCAAGTACGGCTTTTCATCTTTCCATCAAACAAGGCTCCTCAATTACATGATTATACTTGATCTTTAAAAATAAAGACGGCAGTTTAAAAACTCTTCTGTCTTCCCATTGTCTCTTGTTATTTTGTCATTCAGGTAAAAAGGGGTGGCTGCAGGGGTGGAAGTGGAGCAGCTTTCCCCCTTCTTCCTCCTCTTTTTCCTTTTATACATGGGAATGTTTTTCTGTTTCCACCTTTCCCTGGCAAGATCCTTCTTTTTGCACAAGTTTTTATTACTACACAACCGAGTATGTGTTTCTTTGTTCTGCTCTTCTTCTGGTCTAATGAAAAAGTTTGTCCAGGGGAATTTCCATATTTTTCAGATCACCCTTTGTAAGCATCCCTCCAACCTGGGGATTAGTGCTGCGTCATGCAGCCAATAGCAACAGAGCAACAAGGGCAAACAGTAATGGTCGCAGGTACTTAGATCATGCTAACTGCGCTGGCTACGCCCTCTGTCTCCTTTCCTAGGTGCTCCCATGTCCCCTGAGTTTAACACAGGAGTGAGCCAGGGCACAGCCCTTGACCTGCTCTTTTCTATCTCCATTTTCTCCCCTGGTGATCTCATCCAGCTTTAAATATCTTCTTCATGCTCAAGACTCCAAAGCTATCCCCAGCCCAGGCTTCTCTCCTGAACTCCAGGACTGTCCGTCTGCCTAGCCGTATGTCCACATGGATGTCTAATAGGCACTCTAAGCCTAACATGTCCCAATCGGATCTTCTGACATTCCCCAGGAAACCAGCTTCTCTTGGCATCTTCCCAAGAGAATGGGAATGGCGACTCCATTTTTCAGTTGCCCAGACCAAAACCTTTGGTGCTTTCCTTGACTCCTCATTCTCTCACTTTCTACATCTAATCTGTAGCATACGCTGCTCTGCCTATAAAACGTATCTAGAATATGGCTCATCTTGCCACCTCCTCTGTTCCACCTTAGCTCAGACTGTTATAACCTTTCTCTTGGATTGTTCCAGTAGCTTCCTTACTGGCCTCCCTGCATTTGCTCTTGATTCTCCACAGTTTATTCTCTAAACAGCATCCAAAGTGATTCTGTAAAAACATAACACATGCCCCCTCTGCTCAAAACCCTCCAATGGCTCCCATGTCACTCAGAGTACAGGTCAAAGTCTTTTCAATGACTATAGAGACATATGTAATCCAAACGCCATTACTTCTCTTCTCCAGAATTTTCTCTCCCTCTTGTACTCTGTCCCACATTGGCCTACTTGCTGTTCCTTAGATGCGGTGCTTGCTTCCACCTCAGGACTTTTGTACTTGCTGTTTCCTCTGTTCGAATGCTTGTCTTCCAGATGTCTGCTCAGGCTGCATTCATCAGGCCATCCCTGGTTACTCATCCAAAACTGCAGCCCCCACTCCAGCCCTATCCCTTTCCTCCTGCTCTATTTATCTACTTAGCACTTATCACTCTCACATTTATCTTGTTATTGTCTACTCCATGAGGGCAGGACTTTTTTTTCTGTTCTGTCTGCTAGACTCCTAGTACCTGGCACAGAGTAGGCATTTGATAGATACTTGTTGATTGAACTCCTCTAAGATCACTGTATTTATTAACTCATTTAATTCCCATGACAACCTTATGAACCTTGTTTTGTACATGAGGAAACTGAGTTACAAACAGTTAAGTAAATGGCCCGACATCACACAGCTAGTGGCAATGGAGCTGGGATTTAATTCCAGGAATGCTTACCCATGATTTTACTGCCAGGGTGTGATATGTGGTTTTCTGTCCCCATAGCTGGGAGCTGTCATGATCCAGGGACTTGGCATGGGTTGGCACATGATCAGGGTGCCAACACGGTCAGGTTCTGGTGAGGGCTCTCTTTATGGCTTGCAGAGAGTTGCCTTCTTGTTGTGTCTTCACATGGCCTTTCCTTGGTGTATGCAGGTGGAGAGAGAGATCTCTCTTTCTTCCTCTTTTTATAAGGCCACCAATCCTATTGAATTAGGACCCTACCCATATGACCTAATTTAACCTTAGTTACCGCTCAAAGCTGTTTTCAAATACAGTCACTTTGGAGGTTAGGACCTCAACATATGAATTTGGGGTGTGTGTGTGTGTTGGAAGGGGGGCACAATTCAGTCCATAGCAACCATTCTCTGGGTTGAGTAGCCTGAGGTCTAGGAAAGAGGTTTCTCACAGGGCCAGCCAGGCAGTGACTGCTCATATGATTTCATAACAACAATTGACGGGAGGCTCCTGCTGTCCTCACAACTCTGATCTGGGACAACATGAGGAGGCCTCACTGCATATCGGTTGATTACTGTCGTTTACGATGTGCCAGACACTGGGCTAAGTGCTTTCTAGACGCCACTTCCTTTAATCCTCCCAGCAAGCCTGTGTGCTAAATGCTGCTCTTATCCCCATTTTATGAGTGTAGAGACTGAGGCTCAGAGAGTTTTAGTACCCTGCCCCAGGCCACACAGATGGTAAATGGCAGAACCAGGCCATGATCTTGGATCTAACTCTAAAACCGAAGCTCCTTATGTCACGACTTCATTATTTTGGAGAACAAATTAAAAAACATAAGTTATAAGACTATGGTTACTCTTCAAGTATAATTTTTATTGCAATACCTGCCTTAAGTAAATCTTCTCTTTAAAAAGCATTTTCTTGTTTATTTGTTAGTATATAGTCTACATTTATTAGTTGCAAAAGTGAGTTGGGTCAGGATTATTGAAATTAAAATTTTTATTCTCTGGGGCCAGCCCGTGGCTCACTCGGGAGAGTGTGGTGCTGATAACACCAAGGCCGCGGGTTCGGATCCTATATAGGGATGGCTGGTTAGCTCACTGGCTGAGCGTGGTGCTGACAACACCAAGTCAAGGGTTAAGATCCCCTTACCGGTCATCTTTTAAAAAAAAAAAAAAATTTTATTCTCTGAAATGTAACATCTACAAAAAGGTTACCAAAAAATAGGAGAAAGTCAGGGAAATGTGGTAGAAAGAGTTTGCACTGATCAGGAGTCGGGTGATCTGTCTATGCCTCTATTGTGACCTTGCACTAGCCATGCCCCTCTCTGGGCCTCCACTTTCCCACAAGGGAATGAAGGGCCTGCAAGTGCTGACCTCTGAGGTTTCTTCCCACTCTGTGTGCTCCAGGTACCCAAAGCCCCACTAAAGCCAGGCAGAGCTGTCACAGTCGTTCTGAAGTTGCACATGTGTGTGCTGGAATTTTCCAGTGGCAGTGTGATGAGAAGGGGGTGAGGGCCTCCAATTGACTCTGCTGCTTTGAGGTGGGGCTCAGGATGTGTGCGAAGGGGGCAGTCAGAGAGCCAGGCAAAGAAAGGAATGGCTTAAGGCCAAGAAACTTCTCTGTTCTTCCTCTGGGTGAACAACCCATCTGCTGACCTGATGCTTAAGCTGGAGTGATACTTAACCCTCCTCTGATGTAAAGATTCATTCAAAGAAGACAAACATAAAAAACACTTGCTTTTACCTGCTCACAGTTTCCTTTGAGAAATGGGAAATGTCCTGTGTTCCACCCAGTCCCCTGCAGACCAGGGTGGAGAGAATGGGAGAGCACCAGGAGGTTGGAGTCCCTGGCCTGCCTGTCCTGGCTTCTGATCCAGGGCCTTCTACCAACAAGGACAGACCTTGGCTTCTCAGGGACATGCTCCAGTGAGTGAATCTGCCACACAGGCATTTTCCAGTGTTGGAAAGAGTCTGCCCTGGTCTGGGGATCTGGCCACCTCCCTACTCCTGCCACCTCAGGTCACAGAAAAGGTAGCCTGGGCTGACTTGTATTGTTCTGCTCATGGACCTGGGTGTGCTGGGGGCCAGCAAAGGAGAGGTTGCTGGGATAAAACTGCTTTGTGGGCTGTGGGGGGAGAGTGGAAGCTTGGAAGAGGGGCAGAGAGAGGGGGCAGGAGGTGACCCAGGGCACAAGAGGGAGGAAAAGGCAACTCTGAGTGAAAGGGCCTCTGGTTCCCCCTTCCTGGCAGCACAGGCGGAACTCTGCTTTGTCAGGCCTCCTTTGGCTACCTGTGGTGAGCGGAGGGTGCTGCAGCTGTTCTTCCTGTCTATGTGCCCCCTGTGGCTGCACCTGAGGGGCCTGGGCCTAGTATTGCCCCCAAAATACAGGACACTGTATTAGTCAGTTTCTGTTGCTCATAACAAAATATATGGAGCTGGGCATTTTATAAGGAAAACTAAATTTACTGCTTACAGTTTTGGAGGCTGGGAAATCCAAAGACCAGGGAACACATCTGCTGAGGGTCATGGTAGTGGCAATAGTGACCCAGGGGTCTCATATGGCAGAAAATGGCAGAGCAGAGAGAGAGACAGACTCTTCGTGTTTTCCTTTTGAAGCCCTCAGAACCATGCCTCTGACCACCATTAATCCACTCACTATGGCCTTGTCCTACAATCTAATCACCTCTTCAAGGCTCCACCTTTCAATTTCCATGATGGGATTTCCCACCCTCAACAGTGACAGTGGGAATTAAGCTTTGGGGAAACATTCAACCCAAGGCAGACACCCAATTAATTTGAATTGTAGATAAACAATGAATGATTTTTTTTTGTTATCAGTATGCCCCATGCAATATTTGGGACATATTTGTACTAAAAAAATGATTCATTGTTTATCTGAAATTCAAATTTAACTAGACAGCCTGTATTTTTACTTGTGAGATCTGGTAACACTACCTGGCCCCTGACAGTAGCTCCGTGGATCTGCTTTTCCTGCACAGCCTGGGAAGGAGCCTTTAGTGCAAACTACCCTTCACCATGCTTAGGCACTCACAAGCCAGGGGAGGGTCCAACTTTGCAGTGGGTCTTGAAGACCCTTCTGAGCCTTGGCATGCTTTATGCACCTGGTTGATTGTAACCTGAAATTCCATTGCCAGTCTTTGGTTGGTTAATAAAAAAAGTAGTGGGGAGCTAACTGGACTGTTAGGTAACTAACTCAGGCAGAAGCTCTGAGTAGGAAGCTGACTGCAATTTATCAGCTGTATGGGGAAGAGCAGGGCCTCCCTAAGCCTGTGTCCTAAACTGTGAAAAGAATATAATAAGACCCATTTCACAGGCTTACTGTAAAGATCGAAAGATACAGTGTACTAAAAGCCACTTGGCATATAGAAAGTGCTCAATAAATATTAACTGACATCATTTTTAGTGCAAAGAGCAGAGAGCCATGGAGAACCTGGAAGGCCCTGGGCAGGGAAAGAACCCACTAAAAGGGAAGAAGATGGAACGGAGGGAGAAAGCATTATCTGGGGATGCTCTGCCTCTGCCACTGTCCTTATGTCACTGCTGTGATGCTGTGTCCCCTAGGAGGGCTTAGCATTCACCTGCCTCCTGTTGACTGGAAGGCAGGCCACCAGGTGTGAGTGGGGGAGCAGAGGCAGGTAGACAGAGAGATAGAGGAATTTGAGGACTGGGAAGGAGTAGCAAAGAGCCTGGGAACATCAGGACTTGGCCGTGATATATGTTGGGGCTGGGAGGAAGGAGGCATGAAATATGCAGGCAGTCATGGTTACTCGAAGATGGCAAGGACCATTATCTTTTAATACATGTGAGTATTGGTATAGGATGAGGATTGCATTATGCTTGATATGAGAAATTACCATCTCCATTGATGCCAGTTATAAATATAGGGGATGTTCCAAAGTCGGAAGATGAAAATTATAAGAAGGGGCTTGGCTATATAAATATAAGAAAAATACAACCAAACACTGCCATTTGTGCCTAATTACCATCTATCCCAGAGGTGGTAATGAAATTCATTGCATATGCATTTTGCTTGACTCTTGAGTGTGACTATGACATTATACCCTGTCCAGGCAGCCTTAGCCTTCAGAGTATCAAAGGAGCTCTCTCATGTGGTCATCTGTGGCCAGTGGAATTGTTGGTGCTGAGTATGTGTTTTTCAATAGAAGGTGGTGGCCTAAATGTAGATGATCTTAGCCTTTCCTCTAAGGGACTCTTGCAAACAATTTCAGGGCTTGGGGCAACAGTGCCAATGGTGGCCCATGGGCTCTATGTCTAAATATTTAAAAGTTGTAAGTCTAACTAGGAGGTGACCATATTTTACGTAACAGTTTGTTAACACAGGTACCTTTGTAACAACCTGGGGAGTCACGTTCAAATTTAGAACTCATGGATTCCTCCATGTTCTATGTCACAACATGGTGGGATGTTCAGTCCCCCATCCTCAGTCTGCAACCCACTCTCTTTCTCTTCCCATTCCTGGCTTTGTCCAGCCAATACAGACTCTGAGGGTCTGCATTAGTTTCTATTGCTGCTGTAGCAACATACCACAAAATTATTAATTTATTCCCTCACACTTCTGGAGGTCAGAAGTCTGACTCGAGTCTCACTGAGCTAAAGTCAAGGTGTCAGCAGGAAAGGCTGTTTCCTTCTGAAGGCTCTAGGGGAGAATCCTGGTCTTTTCCAGCTTCTAGAGGCTGCCTGCCTTCCTTGGCTCATGGCCCCTCCCTCCATCTTCAAAACCAGCAGTGCAGCATCTTCAAATCTCTCTCTAACTTTCCTGCTTCTCTTTTTCACTTAGAAGGACTTCTATAGTTACACTGGGTCTAACTGGATAATCCAGGATAATTTCCCCATCTCAAGATCTTCAATTTAATTACATCTGCAAAGTTCCTTTTTCCATGTAAAATAACATATTCACAGGTTCTGGGGATTAGGATGTGGACATCTTTGGAGGGGGCATTATCCTGCCTCCTGCAGGGTCCTTGTATATAGTGTGAATACTGAACTCTTTCCTGCAAACAGCTGCTCTGTGGCCTAGGGATCAGCACATGGGGGGCAAGACTCACCCTTGAGAGGATCAGTCAGGTAAGGAGACCCATGAGGCCCTGGAAGTGGGCTTGGGTCTGTTTGAGCAAAGAATCTAGGGTCCCAGGTACTAGGGGGGGATGTAGAAGGGGGCATGAGCTCCAGGTATGAGTAGCCTCTTGGCCCTAAGGACTCTTTGCTCATGGGAGGGAGGAAGACAGAGAAGGACTAGAGAGGAGCCCTTGAAGGCTTGAGGCTCAGGATAGAGTCCCCTCTTGGCTAGGTGACACTGTCTTCTGATCCAGGATTATTAACCTGGGTTCAATGGCCTCACTGAAATTATGCTCAAATTTGTTCTTTGTGTGTATGTACATTTTTGGGAGAGATGTTTTATAGTTTACATCAGATCCCCAAGGTGACCCAAAGAAATTAAGTACCACCACCCTGACCACTCTGTTTACTCTCATTGGGCAAAACTGGCCCTTTCTGGGTCATTTCCTTGTCCTTCAGGCCCCAAGGGTGCAGAAGTTTCCTTATCTTTGAGGTGCGGCCCCCCTGAGCTGACCTCTGCCTACACAGTGAGCCTTTGCAGTGACTGTTCTGGGGGCAGAAGGGGCTCATGAAGCTCTGGCTGGAGTGAGGGGAGAAGGACCACCTGCAGGAGAGGGGAGGAGGCCTTACTTTCTTTAGCAAAGAGATATTCAAAGGCATTTCCCATGTCTCTAAACTCACCTGTCAAGCAGAACACAGGGCAGGAGCCAGATGCGAGACTGCAACTTTGGATCTGGCTGTCACCATTCTAGCTCCGCCTGCCTGATGTGCCTTACAGCAGGAGCCGGGGTGTGCTGTCCTCAGCAGGGGATGTGAGGAGAGGAGGAACCGCATCGACTTCTACCATATGTTTTTTATTTTCGAAGAAATTAAGCAGAGTTTCTTCCTCTCAGTGAATTTTCTTAACGAGGATATTTTAAAGCCTTGGAAAGCATTCTTGTGCTAGTTTAATTGTATAAAGACTTTGTGTTAGAAGGGAAAGCTGAGACAGAGAGAGAGAGGGGAGGGAGTGAGAAAGGAGAAGAGAGAGGGAAAAGAGAAAGAGAAGGCAGGGGTAGGATGGGGAGAGAGACAAGTGGGGAGAGGAGCGTGGGAGGAGGAGGAGGAGGAAAGAAGACACAGTGCATCGAAGCAATTAAACAGCAGCTCTTTCCTTGAATGACTTTTTCCTCCCAGTTTCCCTCTCTCCAAGTCTGCTGCTACCGCAGCTCACCTTGCACAGACCGACCACCTAAGATCTAAGGGCTCCTGCCCATGGCTTTTTCTCCAGTGTCACGTTCCCTGTGGTTCCAGCGCTCAGTGCCTGCCAGTCTAGGAGGCTCCTTTCATGAGGGGCCTCTCCCATGGGCACCTGAGGTGAGGAAGGAAGGCAAAGAAAGGCACTGGTGCACCCAGAGGCCGGACTGTGGTGCCCGGGTTTGGGTAATTGTGCCCAGTCAGAGAGTCCATTGTTGGGAAATGCCCAGAAATCGCTCTCGGCTCTGTAGCTTCAACTCTTTCCTGGCACTTCCTTCATGAAAGCTGGACCTGGCCAGCTTTCCTCCCGCAGCCCCTCTCTTTAACCCCACCCAGAGCCTGAGCTCCTCCCTAGTCTCCTTGTCATCACTGATCTCCGGCCTGAGGGGTTCTGGCGGCCCCATCCAGGCCAGTGAGCTTGGTTCCCTCCTAGAGAGGAACAAAGAGGCACTGAAAATGGGAGCATTCCATAGAATTTTTTTTTTAAACCTTCTTCTGAGATGGAGCTTGATTTCTCTCCCTACTATCCCCCAGAAATCTCTGCTTCTGAGGGAGAAAGTTGCCCTGGGGAAACTGAGGCAATTATGAACCATCCATTGTACACCAAAAGCTCTCATGATGTCTTCTTCCTTTGGCTGATGAGCAAGAAGAACTGTCCAGAAGCCTCTTATTACAGTCTCTGGTCAGCACTGACTGGACACCTCTCTGTCCTTCCAAATCAGAGCTTCAGGAAGTCCCTCGGTCGCCCCAGGCGGGAACAGGGCCCCATGACGCCCTGCTGTCACTTTTGCCTTGCCTTCAGTGCCTCAGGGGACAGATGGAGAACTGGGTCAGGGGAGGGCAGAAGTAAGAAAACATTAGGAAGATCTACCAGACGGGAGCTCTGTGAGGGCAGGGACCGTGTCCTAGTTAGCTCTGGATGCCTAACACGAGCCCAGCACCCAGCAGAGACAGGGTGCATAAGGACTGTTAACAAGCCAGTGAATGCCCCAGACCTTGGTCTGCTTATCTGAAAAATCTCTGAGTCTCATCTGGCACTTACATTCTCTGATTTCACAGAAAAGATTTGGTCTAAAGGGGAGTCTATTTGCCTAAAGCTGTGGGGGTGAAGTTTAAAAATTAGCACCATCCTCGTTTGGGAAGGTGAGAGTTTGTCTAATCACGCATTCGCCAATGACCTACTGAGCATTTGCTTTATGCTAGGTGTTGTGTGAGGGGCTAGGGTTAAATGGTGAGCAAGGAAAACAGGGCCCTTGACCCTGTGAAGTTTAAAGTCTAGTCAGGGGGACAGGATTTGGCCAAATAACCTTACAGATGGATCATTCAGACTGTGATGGGTATCTCAAAGGCAAAGCTCAGGAAGCTGAGAGAAGTTCAACAGGGAGAAGGGTCAGGGGGCGGGGGGTGCTGGTCTAGGGTGGACATCCTTTCTTGAAGGAGGGATGTTTGAGAGGGAAAGTCAGGTAGGAACTGGGGTGGGGAAGAGAAATCCAGGCAGAGGGAACCTTGTGGCCAGCGGCTCTTCAGTGGAGGGGAGCTGGGGAAGAGCTGAGGAGGCCAGTGTGAGGGGAGAGAGAGTGAGGGGCAAGGATACGTGGGGTTGAGGCTGAAGAGGGAGGGAACGGGAAGACAGTGCAGGGCCTTGGAGGCCAGAGAAAGCATACAGATTTTGTTCCAGGAGGACAGGAAGCCATTCAAAAGCAGGAGAGTGACATGATCAATACTTTGACTCTGGGGTGGGCAATGGTTGGGAGCAGGAAAAGGCACACGTGGGGGACTAGTTAAGAGGTAAACGCAATGACTCTCATAGTGACGGTAGCAGTGGAGAGGTAGAAAGATGACAGTTATTTAGGACACGAAATTGACAGGCCTTGAGAAAGGGATGGACTGGAAGAGGATGGATGATGCCTAGCACAGGAAACCTGCCCATAACTCACTGCGTAAAGGATTTTGGAGAAGCTGAGTGTTATTAGTGAGAATGCTTTCTTTCTTTCTTTCTTTCTTTTTTTGAGGATGCTTTCTGATGCAACAGAAAATCCAACCGCTGGAGGAAAAATGGCTCCAGGTCTGGCTAATTTAGCAGCTTTGCAATGTAATAAAAGAATCAGGTTCTTTCCATTCTGCTTAGGGGTTTTATCCTTACACATTCCCCTCACAGTCAAAGGATGAGGTGCTGAAGTTCTGGACATCATGCCCAGTGTAAGAAGAGGGAGAGTCTGATTCTGTATCTCTTTTTAAGTAATCTTTTCCCAATTGCCACCCACTCCCACAAGCTTCCCTTCATGCTTCCTTGGCCAAAACTGGTTCACAAGAGAATTCTTGAATAAATAACTGGCAAGTAAATGGTATCACCACAATTGGCTGAGATGAATCAGGATTAGTACCATATTCTCGGATTAAGGGATAGTTTAACAAAACTGGGGTTCTCTTACCAAGGAAGGCAAGGGGAATGAATTTTGTGAAGGTGACAAATAGTGTCTGCTAACTAGGGACCACGGCCCAAAGTTCTCCCAGGGAGAAAGTGAGACAGGGAGAAACCTATTCAAGGTGTCCTTCTGAGGGGAAGGTGACCCACTCCAGGCTGAAGACCAAGGCTCAGGGATCACTCCAGGCCTTCTCTTCAACAGACTTAAGGTTGTTGAATCTTGGAGCAGGAGGAGACCTCATGAACATCTAAACCAGTGGTTCTTAAATCTCGCTGGATGTCCAAGTAAATTAGGGAGGATGTTAAAATACAAATTCCCAGGCTGCACAATGATTGCCTGAGTCAGAGTCCCAGGAGCTGGGGAGTCTAGGAATCTGGATTATTAGAGAGCTCACCAGGTGTTTGGGATGCTGATGGTCTGGTATCTGAGAACCACATATCCATTCTCCACATTTAACATATAGAAAGAGTGAAGCACAGAGAGGGGACTTAATCTGCCTAAGTTTACACAGGGAGCTGTTTGAACCCTGAGTGGGAGGGACCTTCCTGAGAGGAGCTGTGAAGGGGCAGAAGGGCCCCAAGCCCTGTCTCCAGCATAGATGGGTCAGGTCTTTGCCTGTGTTGGGGTGGGGCCTGTAAGCATGACCACCTTCCATTCCTTGGAACCTTAACAAACTCACCACATTCAACCCTCAAATAACCCTGGACCTAGGGTTGATCATTCCCATTGCAGAGATCAGTAAACTGATGCTTGCAGAGGCTTCCACAAGGTTGAGGCCATCAGAACTGGGACTGTGTGCTCGAGAAGCCTGTGTATCTTAGTCCCTCCTTGTGGCTGTTCTTTCCCGGGCCTGCTCTTGGGCCTGGTGGATCTTCCCAGCTGCACAGGGCCAGCTGGACCAGCAGAGGTCACTGTGTGGGTAAAAATGGAACCTAGTAGGCAGCTGCCCCTGCGTTGTCGTGGAGCTGCCTTCCTGCCGCAGTCCTCCCAATGCTGGGCTTCTGGACTGCGTTGTGGTTCTTGTCCTGTAACCAAAAGGAGGCCCAGTGCCAGTGGGAGGCTGCTGCGGTGTGGGGGTCGCCAGGGCGGGGCTGGGCAGTGCCTCTGGGACCTGACCGCAGTGGCCACAGCGCTGCCCATTCTGCCAGAGCCGGCTACAGTTTTCCCTCCCTGTCACGGACTCTGCTGGCAGCCAGACCACCCCGGACCAAAGGCCACCAGCTGGATGCTTCTGCTGCCTGGGACACTGGGATCCACATTGCCTTCTGAATTCCATGGCCAGAGCCTGTCTGTGGAGGCTGGGGAGAGTGGCTTAGGGATTGCATTTTAGGGCAGGCTTATCCCAGAGCAGTAAAAGAGCGGGCTAGCATGGAGGCTTAGCATGTAGACTGAGTTACCAGTCTCCTTGGGTGGGAACCCTGCCCTTCTTGCTCTAGCTGGGCACGTTGGGCAAGTTATTACACCTCCCTCCCTCTCAGTCTCCTCACCTGTGCAAGGGGATAGGAATAGTACCTGCCTCATGGGGTTGCTGTAAGGCTTAGTGAGTTACTGCTGAATGTAAAGTGCTCTGGGCAGACCCGGCACAGGGTCAGTGCTGTGTGTTAAGTATTATTATTACTAACCTTAGTGTCCTTCCAGTCACATATAAAGTCCTCAAAGGCAAGGTGAGGCTTGTCAGTCAAGCTTAGGGCTGGCTACAGTGCCTTCAGTGTCCCTCACTGCAGCAGGGACGGGCCCCTGAGCTCTCAGGGGCTGTTCTGAGGGCTCCCACAGCCAGTCCAAAGGCCAGCCCATGCCTAGGCCTCATGCTCTTCATAGCTCAGTAAGGTTCAGGGGTCTCACTTTCAATGATACTGTAAGCCCTTTGTGCCCCTCAGTGCCCTCTCCAGGGTCTAGGAGAGGTTGAGAGGGAAAGAGCTTGCTGAGTGGTGCAATGAAGTCCTGTGTACTTGGTCACATCCCTGTTTTCTGCACACTGGCCCAGCCTCTGGCCATGTCCTTAGAGTACTCTGCAGATTCCTCCTGCAGCTGTAGCTCCCCAGGCTTCCCTTGTAACTGTGTCTAGTGAAAGGGCTCTTTGTCCTTGGCCATCTGAAAAAAGAGTGGCAGTTGAGGACCCCTACAAGTGCTTACCATCCTCTCCCAGCCCCCTGGGTGGGCGTGGGCCACTTTGCCTACCAGGGGCATGCTGCTTGACTGCACACCAGATTCCTGAGCTCCCATGCACTACCAGTCTCACCAACGTTGGGCTGCCAACTCCCTGCAGCGTGTGACAGGAGCCCTGGTCTGCGAGTCAGGAGGCCTGTGTTCCAGCCCAGGCTCTGCCATTTGCTGGCTGGGTGTCCTTGGGCATGTCACCTCACCTCTCTGTTGTTAGGATCTTCATTTATCAAATGGAGATGATAGCTGTCCTGTCTGCCCCCAGAGGTTCTAGAGAGACTGTGCATGAAGGTCTTTCATAAAGGGCTAGAAGTAGGTTGCTAGAGTTTCTTTTGAGTTATTGAGCTGTCATCAGACTGCACTGGTCACTTCTATAAGCGGCCAAGTGGTTGCCAAGAAGAGGGGGTGGGGCAGACACAGATGAAGGAGAATATTGACCTTGGGGGACCTCTACCCTCCCTCACTTTATTGGAGAAGCAGAACACACATTCCCAAGGGCAGAGAAATGTACAAATATAGACGTCAAAGAAACCCACAAGCATGGCTTAAATATCTACCTATAAACATAAAAGTTTCCAAACTAACAACAGTTGAAAGTTCAAGTGTCCCAGGACTCTGGATTTCTCAAATTCCGGAGAAGTAGTCTAGGAAGGCTTCCTTAAGGAGGCAGCAAGTAGGGGTGTGTGTGTGTGTGTTTAAGGAAAGAGGTACAGAGGAAAGGGTAGTGGCTTGTAGAGGTGGTGATGGAGCTCCAGCCCAGGATAAGCAAACTTATAATCAGTTGAAGGTAGGAGAGATTTGGTAGTGGCTCCTGGCACATAGAGATGCTGAAAGAATGAATGATGTGTAAGGAATAGTGGGAAGGTCTCCTCCGCAGGCTGTCTCATGTCAGAACAAATTCAGATGGGCAGGTAGACAAATGGGTAGTTTAGTCGAGGCAGCCCTGTCAAAGGTCCCAGCTCAGTGGGCCTACTGTCATAGGTCAGTTTTCCAGGGAAACAGACTCTGAGACAGAGACTGACATGCAGGAGGTTCATTGGGGAGGACCCTTGGTATCCTCACTTCTGGGGGTGGGGCAGAGGGGAGTTTGTACTGTGATGTTGTAGCAGAGGTCTCAGCTGATCCCTTAGGGAGCTCTGGAGCTGGGATGGCCCTTCCAAGAGGTTCCTATTTGAGGCTGAGAAGCCAAGGCCCTTAGGTCCACCCATTGATCAGTTATGGGATGTGGGATGCCCCCAGGGTGTAACCTTAGGGGAGGTTTCTCCCTTCTGCAGAGTGCAGTGCCTGGAGAGGGCCTCAGCTGTGAGCTGTCAGCCGCTGTGGGAATGATGCTTCCATCCCAAATGGGAAGTCTGGATGATGTAGCCATGATGAGGGCAGGAAGGCCCGTGGCAGGGTCCGAGGCCCCTGACCAGGCTCCAAGACCAAAACCAGCCCCTCAGATTCTTCTAGCGTAGGATGAGTTGGACCCTTTTTATAGGACATTAGAGGTAGAAGTGAGTTTTGAGACCACTTAACACAATACTACCAAGGGTACATTTCAGAATCATCCAGAGGCCTATTCAAACTACTCTCAGTGATTCTGATGGGCACTGACCTTCTGACACTCCAATAAGACTAAACTATCAGCTCCTTGAGTTTAGGGCTCTCTCTCTGTCTTGCACAGTAGTGAATGAATGCTTGGAGGAAGAATGGCTTTGACCTCTGCCCTGTACTCAGCCTCATCTCTTGCCACTCCCTCATTTGTTTTCTGTGCTGTGGTCACTGTGACCTCCTTGCCTTTGCACAGACTGTTCCCTCTGTCTGGAACTCCCCCTCTCCCCACTTCTGACTTGCTTCTGCTTGTCCTGCTGGCTCCAGTTCAGGTATGGCTCTTCCTGCCCCTGGAATAGGTGCCCCTCTTCTGATTACATGAGTTGATGTAGGTACTGTGCTCAGATAGAGCCAGACGCCTGGTGAGCTCTGTGTGGGAGCTAGCTACCACTGTTGCAGCATTCTCTGGCATGTGCTGATCATGATCCTAAAATGGACCACACTTTGGGCAATGGCTTGTTTACTTGTTTGTTTTCTGTCTCTTCAGCAATTTGTAAGCCCTTGGCAAGCAGGTACCATATCCTTTATCTCTGTACTCAACTCACAGCATCTAGTTCAGTACCTGGCACATAGTAGGTGGGTGCTTAATAAATGTGTGTGGAATGAGTGGAAGAACTAGGCTTCCAGGGATACAGTTTGAAATAGCCTATAAAAGTATTTCTAATGAGGGGCTAGTGGATGAGTTTCACTGACAATGGCCACCATCATTACACAATAATTCTAAATATTCAGTGACTAAATTAATACCTGGATGGATGGATAGTTGGTCCATGGCAGATAGGTAGATCGATAGATGGGTGGAGAGATGGATTGGTGGATGGACGTTACCCCATGTGGAGGAAGGCCAGGATTTGCAAGAGTCTGAGCAAGAGGGTGGGTGGGCAGGAGAGATCATTTACACTGCACAGAGGCCGAGTCAGTTTTGTGTGAATTGGGGAGGAGGTGTCTGAGGAAAGCCACTGTGATCTTGTGGTCCTACCCTATGAGGCTCGGGGAAGTGCTGCTTTTGCATGTTCCCACCTGCAGGGAGTGTGTCTGCAGGGAGGGTGCTGGGGGCCATCGCTCATTCTGACACATCCCTGAGGTTGGTGGAAAGGCAGGCAGAATGGAGGTGCTGCAGGGTGCTGAGTCAGGGGAGGAGATAGGCTGTGCGTGAGTGGAGCTTCACTGGAGAAACCTAGGGGCTGGGAGCCAGAGACAATGGTCCCTGTTCCTCAAGGGGCTGGCAGAGAATTCCCAAAGGAAGGGAATGAGGGCAAGTGAGAATTACCTTGTAAGAGGTGGTAGAGGGTCTGTCACCCCAGGGAATGTGGCTGAGTGCAGACCTGCATCAGGTCTCAGGGAATTCCTGCTCCAGAAAAGTCTTGCTTTTTTTGGTCGATCAGGTGAGCAGGCATTCAGTCAGTTAAAGTTTGGCTGATAGGCAGGCAGAGATTGTTAACAGTCACCTGGATCACTTGGGTTGGTAGGTAGGGGCAGTTGGTAGGTAGGGGTGCATTATGTGTGCACCTTGCTTGGTGAGATGTGTACTAAGTGCAGTGGCCAGTGGGAGCCAGTCAAGAAAGAGAAGAAACAGGCCCATCCCTGCTCTGGGGAGCTTCCACCAATGGTTCTTAATGGGGTGGTGCTGCATCCTTGGGGATGAATGGAAATTTGCAGGGGGGAGGGTTGTTGTAACAGAATTCAGGGAAGGGTGGGGGAGCGATAGTGCTGCCTAAAGGGCCTGAGGCCAGGGAACCCAAGCATCCTGCGATGAAGGACAGTCTTGCACAACCAAGCATTATCCCACTCCAAGGGCCAGTAGTGTCTCCCTTGGGAAATACTGTGCTTAGTCAAAGGGAACATTTCACACTAATGATCTGCAAGGTTTGTCCCCAGACTTGCTCCCCTCCACACATCTAGACCTCTAGGCCCGTCCTCACTTTCTCTTTTTCTCTGGAAGATACAGAAGTCTCTGAAGTCTGCAAAGTGCCAGGCTGGGGGGAGGGAGGTGGCAAGCAAGTGAGAAGTAGCAACCTCTCTGCCTGTGGGTAGGACTTTTTCCTGCAGCAGGAGGCTGACCACAGGTCTGGAGGAGGTGGGCTTCTGGGAAACGCACACAGGAGAATCTTCCCCCAATGCCCATTGCTCGGGGCCTCTGAAGACTCCCAGCAGAAAATCTGGAGCCTGTGGGAGCTGGCGAGGCTCCCAGCTCAGAGGTGAAGGAGGGCAGTGACCTCTATGCTGCAGGGCCGAGTGGGCTCTCGATCCACCCTACCCCCACGCTGTCTTGGTTCCTTTCCTTACCTCAGGACCAGACTGTCAAGTGCAGGCAGGCAGGGAGGGAGGGAGCCCAGTGGGAGGCTGCTTCTGCCAATACCACATGTCCTGGAAGGACAAATGTAAAAATATAAAAAGCCTTTGGTCTTGGGGCTGGATCACACGGATCACATGCCTAGGTGGCTTGTCACCTAGGCTGTTGGTTTGTTGTTTTCTGAGAAGGTTGAGGCACCAACTGCAGCTGGGCTGGGGAAGAACAGGGTTTGGTAAGAATAAGAGCTCTGTCTATAGAATTTACCCTCCTGTGCTCTCCTGAAGATGCCTCCTGCCCCATGGAGGAGGCTGGGGAGGTACATCCTCATTTCCACTTTTCAGACAAGAAAACTGAGGCTTGGGTCCATAGCTGGCTAGTGGTGCTGACTCGAACCCAAGGCTACTGACTCCTTGGGCAGTGGTCGCTCCTCTACGGCACGATCCAGCTCTTTCCTCGAAGGCAAGGAGCTGGTGCTGCCCACCTGTGAGGAGGCCTCTTCCTAGGGGTGTGTTGTGGAGGTTTGTGTGGAAGGCTCAGTGTCCTCTACTGCAGCCCTGCAGGGACAATGTGTGAGCAGAAAGAGGCCTGCCCTTTGGGGCTGATCCAGGGGCCAGGCTTGGATTTGGTACTCTGGAGGACTGGCGACAATGTCCCAAAATCATCTCAGAGGGTGCAGCTGACCTCTGCAATGAGAGGCAGCCAAACCCCTGGATGTCTGAGAGGCAGCCTGGGACAGAGAACGGGCGACTCAGTGGGGCTTGATGAAGAGGGTCGGGGGCTGCTGGGCTCCTTACCAATCACTCTGCTCACAATGCCCTCATCAACACTGGGCACTCCAAGGGGCCACCTCTGGGCCCCTTGACAGTTAGGAACCTCTACTTCCAGCTTCCTCAAGAACTCTGCTTAATGCCCACAGATTGCCTGGGTCTCCCCTGGGTCTCTGCTCGGCCCAGCAGCCTTGGCCAGGCTGAAAGTGAGGCTGTCAATAATTCATGCTCCAGCTCCCCCCTCACTTCCCCTGCTTGGCTGGCTGTGAATATTTCACGGGTTTCAGGGGCAGAGATGGCCCAGCAGAGACTCCCAGGATGGGGTTTGAGGAAGCCTCACCCTTTCCCAGAGGTCCCCAACCATGCATGCCCCCAGCAGGAGAGGAGCCCAGCCCCAGGCTTGTGGAGCGGCGTGGTTGTCCAGAACTACAACTGGGCTGGCCTTGCAGACTATGGTGGGAGTTTGGGTGCCGGGCCACACCCTCTGTGGACTGGCTGCTTGGTGTAGCTACTCCTGAGGAGAAGCTGCAGGAGGGCGGCCACTCTGAAGCCAGCCCTGGAGGTTGTTTTCAATTCTGCCCTCTTTCTTACCTCCCATGCCTCTTGGGTTGATCCCCTCCTGACCTGCCCTGCCCACACCACACCACCTGCTGCTTCAGGCCCTGAACATCTTCCTGGACAATTGGCCCAGCCACTCTGTGACCACACACAGCCTGAGGAATCTTTATAAAACAAAAATCCCATGCTGCCACTATGTTTCATAGCCTTCACAAGCTCCAAGTTACCCTCAGAGGAAAATCCACTTTCTTTGAGTCCACACGCAGGCCCTACATGCCTCAGTCCCTGAGCCTTTCCTCCTCATCTTCCAGTCCCTCAGCCTTCCCTGTGTTGTAGTCGTCTTGCTATTCCCGTACCCCTAAGCTCTCTTCCACCTTCCAGGCTTTGTTCTAGCCACACCTCTGCTAGGAGCTGGTGTGGTACTAATCTCAGGGTTATGAGTATTCCCAAGCTGTTTTGGGAGTCACTCTGCTGCTCTGGGGAGGCCTACATCCCATATAACACCACAGTGAGACACCTGACAGACCTGGGTCCAACTGTCAGCTCTGCCAATTGCTTCTCTGTTGTTGCAACCGATTCCATATTCTTTTGAACCTTGCTTGTGCTTCTATAAAATGGGAATAGTGATACACTGTATCTCCTGCAGAGGGTAGTTGTGAGGCTTGGAAACAAGGCCTGTAAAGTGCACAGCCCAGTCCACAGTGTGGAGTAGGTGCTCCAACAGTGCTAGCTGCTGTTCTTAGTATGTCCTCAGTGGATTGGTCTCTGAGGGCTGCAGAATTCCCCTCAAGGAGGGGAAATTGAGACAGTTCTATAGACAGGAACAAGGAAACAGCAGAGAGGCAGGGGTACTAAGAACCCTCAGAGGGGTCTTACGGTAGGTGGTATATCTGAGAGGCCCCAGGAAAAGTGAGGGACAGAGGAACATACAATATAAGGGTGCATTACGGAGGACACTGCTACGGGGAATTGGAAGTGGATCCCACCAAGGCTGTCTGGAGAGAACAAGGAATACCTGTCACAGTGGCCCATCTGAGCATCAGCCCAAAGGAGCATTTATCATTTGCTTCTCTACTCCATTGGTGAGGGTTGCCTCTAAGGGTATTGGTTTCCTGAGCTTATGGGCTATGCAGGCACAAGTGTTGAGCAAGTTCGCACTGGTGTCCATAGCTACGTAGAAGCCCTGGGGCAGATGGGGAAAAACTTGCTTGAGTAATTATTTGAGGCAAGTTTAAGGCCACTTGGATCTGTGGTCAGGAGACAGAGGAGAATAGCAAGAGAGTAGTGTGCTTACCATGGGAGGCCATGCTGTGGCTTCCTGCTGGACCATTCATTCATCCATCCATCCATCCATCCATCCATCCACCCGTCCATGATCATTGATCTACTATATGCCAACAAACAACCAGATCAATTTAAAAAGCAGCTCTTCTTTTGCTCCTATCTTGGGTCCAAAGGTAACTTAGAACCAATTCAGGGCATAAGCAGATCTGATAGTGTTACCAGCAGACAAGACTCGGCTTGCCCTCTTGCACTAAACAAATGACTTGAAAATCCAGAAGTTGGTTCAAGGATTGGAAAGTTTATTCAGATACCAGTATTCAACTAAATATCTAACCAAGCATAAAAACAAAGAGGAAAGAGGAGCAGTGGGGTCTAGTTTATCCTAGTCCCAATCGGCTGGGCTAACCTATTCCCCTGACACAGTACTTGATAAAAGAAGTTCTCCCCACAGTTCTCGGCACAAAGAAGAAAAATACCAATTAGATTTAAATCAGAAAACAAAGCATAGCCAGGAGCCCTCCAGGGTGCACCTATACAGAACAGTAGAAGAGGGCTCTGGAAATCAGAAACGAAGCATAGCTGAGAGCCCTCCAGGTTGCACCTACACAGTAGCAGATACAATCCAACTCAACAGCAGAAGAGGGCTCAGAAAATCACAGAAAGGTAAAGAGAATTTTAGTGGCTTCCAGACTTCCAGTCACTGTGCGGCATGGGAATGAATCCCCACCACTCTCATGAATCTCTCATCGGGGGGAACCTGTTCAAGCAAGACCTTCATGGTGTAGGACTGGCCTTCCCAGCTCTGCTAGGTTACCCATCAGGGCAAGCCACTGCTGGCCAGAGGAAGCATGCTTCTCACAGTTTGAGAGGAGTTTAAGCTGTAGTTGCTTGGCAGTCACTTTAAGAAGGAAGAAAAGGGGGAAAAAAGGAGAGTAAAAGAGAATAAATCATTGCCTTGTCACAATTTAGGCCGGGGACTCCAGGAGACACTTACTGGCAGCAGAGACATGGGAGCAAAATAGTCCCAGTGGCCACTTGCCTCTTGCAGCTAGAGTCTTCTCTGGTGCCCAAAGCTTTCCAATTTTCACCAGTGACTGAATTAGGCTCTTGGATTCCAAAGTCATAGAAATGAACAATGTACCCAGTAGTAAAGCAAGCAGCACTTTATTAAAAGATGAGATAGACTTACGCATAAGCGGGGTATGGACAGTAAAGCTAGCCCTCGAGGAGATCTGTTCAGGGACTTTTAAAGGGAAAGGTGTTAAGAGGTACAGGCCAGCGTCACTGGAGGTGATCCATTCTGTTCTTCCTGGTTGCATCATGTGAGCATGCTCAGTAGGTCCAAGATGGTGGTGGTGTTCATCGTTGTCACACCTGGAGGGTCATTGTAGCAGTCACCTTGAAGCTTTGTGAGCATGTGGGGATTTCTAAAGGGGTCTTAAAATTAATCTGTAACTTAATTTTTACAATTACAATAAGCAACTTTGGGGAGGGGTTTTGCAACTCTGTAAATATGTGTTTCCTCTCTTATCTCAGTCTATTTTATCAGGGTGGCCCATGGGGTAATCATGACTGAGGAATGGAAAGGTAACAAAGTGTCCTCTGCAGGGAAAATGGAGTCAGTTTGGTTCACAGGGCCTAGCCTTACTCTGTATCAATAACGGAGTGGCAGGTGGGCGACCCTCTCTTCTGGGTGTGGGGAGCAGGACAGGAGAAGGGGTCTTTCTTCCTCTTCCCAGAACACTCCGCTTTTCTGCTGGTCCTAAAAGAACAGGCAGTCCCCCTGGGGAGTCCTGTCTTTATGACATTGTGTAGTCATCCTTGGCAGTGGTGGTGGAGGCAAGAACTGGAGGCCAGAAGCCTCCTCTCCAAAGGCCAGTATGGGGACCTCCTAGTGTTTGTGTGTGCTGCTGCCTTGTCCGTGTATGTGTTTAGAACTGAGAGAGGTTCCTATCTCTCCTCTCTCTCCTCCCAACCATCTCCAGAACAACTGGTGAGAGTAGCAGAGCTTGAACATCCATCCACCCACTCATCTAGACCATGCTTCCCAGACCTGCACCCCAGTGAGGAAAGGGGAACTAATCAGTCTCCTCATTCTGAAATTCCAGCTTGGAACTGCCATCGGAAGACAGCCTCAGTCCTGCCTAAGCCACTCATTTGTCATGTGTCCTTGCATGAAGTCGCTTTACCCCTGACTCTCAGTTTCCTCTTCTGTAAACTGCAGGCTGATAATAATGATCACAATGACCATCGTTGGTGGGTGAATGAATGAATGAAGGTCAGGGTTGTTAGGAGGCTAAAATGAGAGTCCACATGCGAATGAGCACTGCAAACAATGCCACGTACAGATGTAAAGCATCAACCTGGCCTTTATCACTCTCGTCACCTTCATATCCTCATGGTGGTCATGCTCCTCAGCAGGGAAGAGTAACAGTTCTTGTAGAGGACAGACTTTGCTGGTGTACTGGGAAACACTGTCTGAAGTAGGCCACACATGGCTGTACTCTGCACACTGTGTGGATGGAGGTAATGGATTTAGGTTATTATTGGCTTCATTAGGGATTCACTTCAGAGGTGGGTTCATGGGAGCCTTAACCCAAACATCTGCTGGGGTCTCCTCTGTGACCGGCAGGGCCTCCCCAGCTATACATAGTCTGGAGATGTGAGAGGGGTTGAATGGCAAAGGAAGCAGCGGCTAATGAAAAATTCAAGCTAATTGTCTGTTAAAAAGCCCTGTCTGCTTTGAACGGGGTTTTCTGGGCTGGGGAGGGGGATGTGGGGTGGCCTCTGCTACCATCAGTTTGTCAGGCACTTGTTTCCTGGAGGACCCAGTGGGCAGGGTCTGGGGACGATGGAGGGCTTCCTGGGCAGGCAGCCAAGTGGCTGCACCTGTAATGTCTGCATTTGGGGGAGGGACACATGGAAGCTCTGACTTCCATTGTGTCAAACACAACGCCCCTCTCTGAACAGCTGTGTCTGTGTGGCAGGCATGTGCTGTGTGTGTGTGTGTGTGTGTGTGTGCTGAGAGGTGTGCAGAGGAAGAGAGAAAGTGAAAGAGTATCCTGTAGGTCCCCAGAGTAGTCAAGACCCACTCCTGATTGGCCTGTGATTGGAGAAAAACTTTCTGGCTCTCTGGTATTCAGAGTGTACACTGTGTGTGTGGTAGGCTTAGCCTGAGGTGGGAGGAGAGGTGTGCCTACTCTGAGGCAGGGAAAACTAGAAATTTGGTAGTTAAGGTAACTGGTGATGAATTGATTCATGGGTGCCGGTGGCATGGCAGACCCTGCAGAGCCCCCTCGGCTGGGCTAATGTGTGCACTGAGTAAGAATTATATGACAACCCAGCCAATATCAGAGCGGGAGGCCAGGATGTGGG
Organism: Cynocephalus volans; assembly: GCF_027409185.1. Classification (NCBI taxonomy): domain Eukaryota; kingdom Metazoa; phylum Chordata; class Mammalia; order Dermoptera; family Cynocephalidae; genus Cynocephalus; species Cynocephalus volans. The sequence goes on from NC_084467.1 coordinate 97,509,049, forward strand.
GAGGGCTGCTAGTTGTGTGGATTCTGGGAGTGGTCCCAGAGGCAGGGATGAAGAGTGGAGAAATTAGATCAGACTACTTGATAAACGGATTGAGGTTGCAAGAAGTGGCCATTAGGGTCAGCTTGAAAGTTGCAAGCAGAAAAGACAGAGGAGTGCAGGGAGATGTCTGTATGTGGGCCTGGAAAGAGGAGATGGCACTGTGGAATCTGAAATTCTGGACACCATGTAGAGAACAGCTTCAGCCCCCAAAATGCAAGGGTGCACTTGAGGTACAGTGAGGAAGGGCTGCACTTCCCAAGGTCAAGGCTAAAGGAGAAAACTGGTCTCCATGAAGGTGTTTCCTAGAGTTGTAGCTCATTATGAGACATAATTTTGAGTGAAACTGTGTCAAGCTGGTTTTCATTATGATCTGTTTGCCCGACTGACCTCTCTTGTTGAATATAATCTGTACCCTGAGATTTCTTCACTATTGAGAAATGGGTTTTGCAGTGTAACATAACAGAAAGGGCATGGGGCTTGCAGTCCCACAGACCTGGCTCAAAACCCTGGCTCGCCATTTTTGGGAAGGCTTCGCTGAACCCCCAGGCTAGGTTACCTGTATTTCCATGGTACCAGCACCTGCTCGTCTCCATCTCTGAACTCCACACAGCACAATGTGGTGAAATTACATACTTCTGGGTCACACGGTCGAGCTGGTTTTCATTATGAAGTCTCTTTGGCTGACACTGGTCTCTGTAAAATGTAATCTGTGCCCCAAGATTTCTTCATTGTTGAGAGTCTCAAGGGTAGAACAACATTTGTTTGTTCTGTGGGTTCCAAACACCTTGGCCTGTGCCTGGATCATTTGATTAATATACATTTGTGGAACTGAACTGACCTTTGGTATTGTCACCTTTCAGATCCTGATTTTCTCATTGGTAAAATGTGGACAAGTAATAACACCCACCTTGGGACTGTGGTGTGGCCTGAATAAAATAAGTACCATAAATGAAAGACTTTGCATGGTATCTGGCACATGAGTAGGTGCTCACATACTCTGGTGAATGCATGACTTTCTGAATCTGACATCTTTTAACATCTTGTGGAGGAGAAATTCTCATCCCTGGGTGAAGGTAATGGAAAGTGACCAAGGATTCTGGAAGACCTTCTCTTTGGGGTTGCTTGGGCTTTCCTGCAGAGGACCTGGAGCTGTTCTTTTGACTGGAGGGTTACAGGGGAAGGAAGACCTGTTAAAAGCAGAGACTGGCTCTCACCTCCAGCCTATGGGGGCAGAGAAGCAATGAGAAGGTGGGAAGGAGTGGAGGTGGGCACACCTCTGTATGAGAGTCTGAAGAGGTCCCTCTTGCCAGCAATGGGTTTGGCTTCTATCTGTACTCTTGTTGGAAAAATTCAAAATTAATTCTTTAAGTAGCTTGTTTTGCCTTTAAAACAGAACCTGCTTATTGTATCAGCTTTACTGATAATCAACTGCTCTGCACTCCTGCTTCTGTAAACTGTGCTTGCTTGTCACAATAGCTACATGTATGCTGAAAAATGAAACTTACTGCTGTATTAGCCTAGTAGGTGCTGAGAAACTGAAACCTAAAACCTGGAAGAGTCTGCCTATAAAAGCCTTGCAAAACCTAAGCTCGGGGCTCAGATTTTAGAGCACTAGCTTGTCTGGGCCCGCCAGCATAATAAAGTACCTGACTCTCCAACCCTCCGAGTGCTGATTACTTCTCTGTCAAGTCTATTCCATAACACTCTGAGAATAGAACAAGAAGGAACAAGACTGTGAACCAAGAAGGCTGAGGATGGACTTAGAAGAAACTTCCTGATGCTTCTAAAGTTGGTTGTCTCATTTCTATCTCAGGATATTATTTCTAAAATTTAGACAATTCCTACTAGTCTGGTTCAGGAGAAAAATGCAGCCATGATGACCTCTCCATTGTTTTATTTTATTGTCTTCTAAAATATAGGAATACAGGCATACAGTTTTGCAAAAGATTTAAACAATGACACACAATTAGCAAATAAAGTAAATGGTGAAAGTGCCTTTGGTTCCCAAGTCAACTCCTTCATTCCCACTTCCTTCCAGAGTGACACCACTGTTAAGAGTTCAAAGTGCATTCTTTCAGAATCTACATGTATAGGCACATAAGCAAAAACAGATATAGAGCTTTTAAGCATAAATGAGATCATACTATTTGCATTGTTCTGCAGCATATTTTTCCATGAAATAACTTTGAAGATCTTTTCATGTTTACACGTATAGATAGGCCTTAATTTAAAAAGTAATGCCTTCATAGTATACCATAATATAAATAGATTATAATTTTTAACTACTTTTGATAGGTATTGATGGATATTCTGATTACAAGTGAAGTGGAGCATCTTAAAAATGATTTACTAGCCATTTATATTTCTTTTTTCTTTACTGAATTGCTTATTCATAACTTCTGTCCATTTTTATGTGTATTGGGTGTTTGGTCTTTCATAATTCATTTTAAATTACAGTAATACCTAAAGTCTATTAATTAATCCTTTTGTGTTATATATATTGCAAATATTTTCTCCCATCCTCTCATTCATCTTTTAACTTTATTTATAAGTCTTTTGTTGTACAAAGGCTTAAACTTGCAAGTAGTCAAATCTGTCAACTATTTTCTTTATGGCTTTCAGGTATGATATTTTACTTATGGAGCCCTTTCCCAGTCTAAGATTATAAACAACATTCTCCTATAATTTTATGTAACATTTTAAAGTTGTTTTTAACTTTTGGCTTTTTGCCATACCTGCAATGAATTTTGGTCAATGGTGTGACTCTATTCTTAATTTGTTGTTGGAGCATACAAAAGTAGATACTGGTAGAGATAATTCCAAGCATCAAATAAATGTTTACCTTTGAAATCAAGTGATTACATATTTGTATATTTTAGAGGGCTCATTTTTAAGAATTTAAAAATGTTTGTAATAATAAACTTAAACAATGCAGAAATATGTAATATAAAAAATGAAGGTTCCTAAGCTTCCCTCTCCAATCCTGCTTTGGGTGAATTAAATTTTTTATGACAATTTTTTTATGTCTTATAAAAGTAGGGCATGGATTTGTTGGATATTTGTATTTATTCTTCTACTAATTACCTCTTTGTATCCTTTATCCATTTTTTAAAAAGTAGGTTGTCTTTGTTATTGATTTGTAGGCATTGCTTATACATTAAGACATTAACTTTGACTATTATATATGTTCCATAGATTTTGGAAACTTCAGTCTGTAGCGATTGTCTATTAAATTATAACACTGCTTATTATTTTTCCTTTCATTCATTCATTCATTTATTTTTGAGGGGCTGCACAATATAATGGAAAAGAGTACTGAGCCTGGAGTAAAAAAAGCTGGATTTATGACGTGGCACATCCACAAACTAGCTGTGTAACCTTGTGCAAGTCATTGAAGGTCTCTATCTATGCTTTGGTCTCCTTGCCTGCAAGATGAAGATGCTGTGTTAAGTCCGCTAAGATCTCTAAATTCTATGATTTTTATTATTCAGCCACTGAATATTATTCTGCAATGGCTTTATTTTCTGGACAGAGGTATGGCAGATTCACATCCTGAATTATATCTTGCTCGTCTGTATTAGTGATTCTGATTCCCTACTGGATATGCTGACTAGAGAGCTAGGAGGTGGGGTGAGTACTTGTATCAGCTATAGAGTAGAAAGGCACCAGCCTGGGGGGCAAACAGTTCACAGCCCCCAGAGATGACACAGCAGGGCTGCAGAAGCGGGGTACATAGTCTGTTTTCATGTTGCTAGAACAGAATACCTGAAACTGGGTCATTTATAAAGAAAAGAGATTTATTTGGCTCACAATTGTGGGACAGCTGCATCTGGTGTGGACCTCAGGCTGCTTCTACTCATGGCGGGAAGTGGCAGGCAGCCGGTAGGTACAAGCAGATCACATGACAAGAGGAAGCAAGAGACAGAGAGGGGAGGTGCCAGGTTCCTTTTAAGCAACCAGTCCTCACAGGAAGCAGGAACTAATAGAGTGAGAACTCACTCATGACCTCAACCCCCCAGGGCAAGCATTAATCCATTCATGAAGGATCCACCCCCACGACCCAAACAGCTCCCATCACTGCCACGTTGGGGATCAGATTTCCACATGAGTTTTGGGGGGAAAACACATCCAAACTCTATCAAAGGGATGCGAGACCTGGGATCTTAGAAAGTCACTTTCCCTATCTCAGCCTCAGAATTTTGATCTAGAAAATGGGGATGGGGAATGGTGGGTGATTAGGAGTTTCTGAGCTCCCTTCTAGCTCTAATGTCCTGTGATGGCCCATGTGAGTCACAGGTAGGTGCCTCTGCAGCATGGGCTGCCCATTTTGTCTCCTCCCCTCCTTCTTCCCTACAGACAGTCCCCTCTCTCTTCCTAGCACACTGTGCACAGCAGCTTTTACATCACTGATCTAGCTGTTGGTGGCATGTCTGTCTGAAAAACTTGAGAACAAGACTTCTCAACTGAAAAAAAAAACACTTTAATTTCTACCCCACTCTGTTAATTATTAATACATGCTCATTATAGAGAAAAAGAAAGTTCATAAAGCAGGTAGGGAATTCTAGTAATATGAGACATCTACTGTTAGCATTTTGTCATCTTTGCTTTTAGATCCTTTTACATGTTTTTTTTTCTTTATGTACCATACACACAATTTTGCGTCCTGATTTCTTCACTTAAAAGTCTCCATAAGCATAATTTAAAATTACTATATAATATCAGAGGGGAGGGACATTTTATTATTTAAAAGTGTCTTTACATGTGTATGCCATTTTTGTCCCCAAAACAACATTAGGAGTCATTGGGGAAGAGTAGGTGTGACTATCCCTAAGGTGGAGGCGGTAAGTGAAGCGCAAAGCAATTAATGGAACTTTTCCTGGTCACAGAGCTGGCCAGCTGCATTGTGGAGCTGCTGTACAGCTGACATCTGCATTGGGCATTAGAATTTGCTGTATTTTCACACTTATCTCATCCATTTCTTCCAATAATTCTATGAGGAAGGTGGCCAGGAATTATCCTCCCTTTTACTAGAGCCAACTGAGGCTAAGAGAATTGAGTGACTTGCCCAAGGACACAGAGGTTCAGTGACAGGTCCAGGACTCAAATCCTCATTTCCTGACTCCAGGTTTGGTAATCTTACATTCCCAGGTGAGGACTCTTTCCACTAAAGTCCCAATGCAAAAGGAAATTTGAGTGATGCTAGTGGGCAGCAAGATTTCAGAAATGAGAGGTCAGTGTTGCTGCTAGAGGAAAAGCCAATCCCCTAATCAATTCAGGCATCATTTATTTATAACCTTAGAAACTCAAAGAAGGTACACATCAGCAGAAGTGGAGGAGGGGGAGGAAGGAACAGAGCTGTCTCGGAAGGAGTCAAGTGGTGTCCTGATGCTGGGAGGGCTGGGCGTGGCAAGGCTGGAAGGAGTGGATGGATAGAACTGGGGGTAGGGGGCATGGAGGGCCCAGCCTGGCACTGGTCCTGGCAGAAAGTACCTGTCCTAGATAGATGGGATGGACCTTGGAGAATCCTCCTTCCTCTCTTTAAAAGAACATTAGCTTCTTTTAAGGAACTGTGATTTAGCTTGACTCCTCTGGACAGAAATAACCTGAAAGAAACTGCTCTGTTGGCCAGAGCAAATGATGGGTTTGGTGTTTCTCCAGAAAGCACTGGTCTCAGCTTGATCATTCCAGGGCCGACCTGTCCAGTCTGATTTTCCATCAGCATTGAGACTTCTCAGTTCTCTGGCTTGGGCCCTCAGGGATGAGGACTGTGAAGATTATCCCATAGAAACCCACAGAATAGGACTCTTAGCCCAGTCACTGACCCAAGGGCAGCAGATGGGCCACAGTGAGATGTGGCAGAGAGAGTTGCCCCAGAGGTTAGGAGACCTAGGTTTCCATCTGGCTTGGCCTCTGTATACTGTATACTGTTTGGTGGGTTATCTTCTCTGATAAGCCCTCAGTTTCCTTATCTCAAAAGTGAAGGGGTTGACATAGATGATGTCCAGGGTCTGTCTTGGCTCTGGTGTCCCTCAATTCATTTAGCAATAGTAAAGCTTATATAGACAAGCGTGTGGACTCTGGAGCCAGAGCTAGACTGCCTGGACTTGAATCCTGGCTCCATCACTAGTTGTCTGTGTGGCTTGTTATGAGCAAGTCACTCACACTCTTCCTCCTCTATTTCCTCACCTGTACGATGTGGACAGTTCGTACCTCACTACATTGTTAAGACTATTAAATGGGTCACTTTGGGGAAACACTTGGAAGAGTGCCTGGCACATAGTAAGTGCATTCTCAGTATTCACTAAATAAATAAGTATTTCTGTTAAGTTTGAGGGAGGAGGGAGTGGTACCAGATTGGACCCCTCCCTCTCGGAGAGTGTACAGCTCAAGGCATGAAGTAGGGTTCGCAGTTGTTTCTTCCTCTCCCAGGATGACTGAGGATCCGCAGTGTGAGTCATTGTTGACCAGTCGCTCTGCACAGCCAACTCTTTTGCAGAAAATAATGACAACAACTAACTTGAAGGCTTTCAGAGAGCCTGCTTCCTGCATTATTTTATGGAATCCTCTCTCAACTCTGTGAGGCACTTGGTGGTATCCCCCCTAGCTCACAGGTAAAAGCCGGAGGCTCACAGAGATGCACAGCTCGGAGTGGTGTTACTGGGGCCCCAGGTGGTCCTGTGTGCCTCTGCAGCATGAGCTGGGCCAAAGGCCTTCTGCCTGCCAGGGGATCCGTGCTTAAGGTCATCTCGTGGAGTACAAAGTGGCCAATGCTAGGAGGGAAGACTGACCATGAACCAGGCCAAGGGACTTGGGTGCCTTTAAAACCTGATTTTTACTGACCATATAGAAAAAGTATACAGACTTACCATGCTTTTAAAACTCACTCCCTTAATGTTGAATATTTAGGCTATTTTCAATTTTAAGAGGTCATTATACACTCATTAAAGTAGTAAAAAATGATTATTCAGACCTTTAGAAGCAGTTACATATGTACATTGCTGATGATGACTCCATAAATGGGTCCTGTTTTTCAAAAGAACAATCCAGTAATATTTAAGAGCTATAAAATTATTCCTACCCTTTGACCTGGTAATTCCACTTCTGAGAATATACTCTGAGGAAATAGCCCAAAAGAGGAAAAAAAGAAAGTAATTTGTACTTAGTTCCTCTTAGAAATGCTATTTATAAAAATTGGAAACAACCCAAATACCCAGCCATTGGGGTTTGGCTTAAAATTCATCATGTATTTACATTCTAGAATATGATAGAGCTATTAAAAAATGACAAATATGGGAACAACGTAAGGCATGGACAAGTATGTACGTGCAAAATAATGATTAGTGGAAAAGGGGCTAAGTAGAGTATATTTTCTGATGACAACTATACAAAACATAGGCCTGTATTTATTCAATGAATTGACAAAGATGGCATGTAAGTTGGCATAGGTTTTAATATTTATCAAATGGTTGAAGCTGATAGTAAAAAGAACATGGATTCTTTTATGCTTATTGATGAATAAAACCAGCTCCATAATTTGCAGGGCCAAGTGCAAAACAAAAATGTGAGGCTTCTTGTTCAAGAGTTAAGAATTTCAAATGGTGATGGCAGAGCTGTGAGCCAGTATGGCAGAGCTGTAAGTGGGCCCTCTGAGCATAGGACCCTGTGCACCTGCTCTCCATGCCCATGAAGCCGGCCCCTTGCTAGAGCTGTCAATGTAATCGACTTGCTTCACTCGTGAGCAAACAGAGCTTACGAGCTTCACCTCTGCTTAGAAAACTCAGAAGTACCAACAATCCTGAGATTCTCCAAGTTCGGAATTAGTGCTGAGGTTACTGAAAACTGGCAGGTTGTGGTCTAGAGAGGATGTGGTCACAGAACTTGGGCTGTTTGTCCCTAAGCCTTGCTGCTCCCCCTGGAGAGTCCATGGTGCTTTATTTATTCTTTCATCCATATCAAGTGTTCATTCATTAATCATTACATTCTGGGTGCTGTATTCAGTAATGATGATACAAAGAGCAAAGATACAAAGGAGCTTAGGGTATAGTTACAAAGGCAGACAAAGAAAATACCTGTTTATATGGCACTTTGGTAAGAGCCGAGACAAGTTTGGACTAAAGGCTTAGACAACATGGAAGGGTAGTGCAGGGTGGGGGTGGGCACTCCTCTGGAGTTGCTGACTGATATCTCAATCTTAGGGAAAGCAAAACTTGATAAAGAAGATAAAAGGCATCTAGGCAGAAGAAACAGCATGTTCTACGAAGCCCGACAGTGTTTGAAGATCTGCAAGTAATGGTTTTATGGAGCGATATCACATGATCGGTTAAAATGTAAACAAATCAACTAAAGCTCCAAAGTCTTTGCCTGAGGAAATGCTCCCAAGCTAGGTATTTCCCATTCTCTGTTTATTTAGCTGACCTCTTACTGTTTCAGCCTCTAGAATGTTTTAAAAAAAAAATTTTATTTTATTTTATTTTGTCAATATACAATGTGGTTGATTATTGGGGCCCATTACTGAAACCTCCCTCACCCCACCCTCTCCCCCCTCCCTCCCAACAATGTCCTTTCGGTTTGCTTGTCCTATCAACTTCAAGGAATTGTAATTGTTGTGTCTTCTTCCCTTCCTCCCCCCCCCCCCCCCCCCCCCCGCCAGGTTGTTTGTGTGTTTATTTATTTATTTTTAGCTCCCACCAATAAGTGAGAACATGTGGTATTTCTCTTTCTGTGCCTGACTTGTTTCACTTAATATAATTCTCTCTGGGTCCATCCATGTTGTTGCAAATGGCAGTATTTCATTCGTTTTTATAGCAGAGTAGTATTCCATTGTGTAGAATCTTTTAAGGTGGACTCTGACATCTCTTCTGGCTCCATGCCATCTCAGGTTTGATCAGCATGCTGTCCACTTCCTCATCCAAATGGTCAGTGGAAATGCTGATTGGGACAGGGCCACCACTGGGGGCCACAGCAGCTTCTGTGACCACCCTTCCTTTGAGACTTCTCTAAGTTGTCCACAGGACTTTGTGAGAGGCTCTCTTGAATGCCTTCCCAACATCAGAACTTACAGATTCTTTTGGCCCATCACAAAAGAACCTTGCTAGTTGCATGGTATTGTTTTCAGAGATCCTACTTGGTTTCTAGTGGGCACTTCTTACTGTTCTAACAGCTCACATACTTAGTAGCTGAGGGCACTAACTGGAGCTTGTCCACAGTGAACTTAGAAACAGAAAATAGAACACCTCTCTTCCTTCCCCCGTCTTTCCACCACACACTGTCCTGGCCATGTGCTGGTTCCTGGCACAAACTTCAGTGTTACCAGATCCCCCTAGTGTGGGAAGTCCTATGGAACTCAGTCATGACCTTGACCACTGACTTCCCCGTATGGGGCTCATGCGAATGCTCAGGGAAGCTGGACCCAGACAATGACCATGGGACTGCTCCATTTGTCTTCTGCTATAGCCTTCACATACTGCTCTTCATTTACTAAGCTGAGTAAGTGCTTGCTATTCAGTTTTTAAAATTAGTCATCTTTGTATTTACATATAAATAGTTGATTATAAAAGAAAATATTTGATTGAGAAAAATTCCCTGATTCATATTACCCCAAAAGAATCATCATTAAAAATATGTGGTAACCATTTTGGTCATGCCCCTGTGCATATATACACAGACAGGAGTAGATGGATGGGCACATAGAAAGACAGGAAAGTAATTTTACCAAGATGGAACCATACTGTGTGTGTCATCTTTACCAAAATGTATCAAATTTGATTTAACTGGAATTTTTAATAGGACAATAAGAAACCCAAGGAATTGACATTAGAATTTCTGAACATCAGATAAATGTTTTTTCACAGGAAATATTAGTTCCTAAAATAGCCTTCAAAATGAAGAGAAAATATAAATACTAAGAGGATAGAATAAGTTTTAAGTGAAATTTCAATTTTGGACACAATCTAGTGACTGTCTGTTATGAAAGATGAAAAAATCAGTATATTACTCTTTTTCCCCTTTCCCCTCCTGCAACACATTTATTAAATGCATTACTTTCACATTGGCCAAAATCATAACATTTACTTTCTGTTCTATAATTGTAATTTCTAATTGTTTAATCTATGACCTGTGGACTGCAATGGCATGCTCTCTGCTAGTTGTTGGTTTCTTTAACCACAAATTTTCCCCATGAATTATTTTGGCTCATTATTTGGTTGGATAGATTTATTATCAAATAGTTGTTTTGAGGAGGGCTCCTTATTTTGCATGCATGATGATATCTGTCAATTGGCTTTACACTTGAAGTGACATGTCTTGGTATCTTAAATTATGCTTTTCTCCTGTCAGAATGTTGTAGGCGTTATTTCTCTGCCTTTGAGATTGATTACTGCTAAGGAGAAGTCTGGGGCATTTCCTCTTGGAGAGCTAATAGCCTGTGTAAAGTTAACATGGCCAAGATTGAACACCCTGCAACTATTCCTGCATCAGTGTTTCCCAGTACAATACATTGTTCACCCAGTTGTCCAGGCCAAACTCTTAGAGTTATCCTTTCTCTCGCACCTCACTTTCAGTTCTTAGCAAAAAGGGTGACATTACCTTCAAAATATATCCAGATTCTGACCATTTCACATCTCCTCCTAGTATAAATCAACATGCTTACCTTTTGTACTGTAATAATTACCTCCTAACTGACTTTTTGCTCCAATCCTATCCTATCCTACAGAAAATTCATACAATATCCAGTTATCTTTTAAAAATTAAAGCATGTTGCTCTCCCATTCTCAGCACTGTAATAATGGTTTTCTGTCACATTTAGAATATATCTTATAAGACCTTTCAAGATGCTGTCCAGATGACCTCTCTGACATCATTTTTACCACTCACCCACTTGCTCACTCCTGTGTTCTAGCTACAGTCTTCCTGCTGTTCCTTGAACCAACATGCCGATTCCCACATCAGGATCTCTGCACTTGCTATTTTTTCTTTCTGGAATGCTCTACTCCCCAGATATCCTTATAGCTTTTTCTTCATTTCCTTCAGACCTACATTCAAAAGTGTCTTTATCAGGGAGAACTTTTTTGTCTACCTATATGAAATAAAATCCCTTTAGCACTCTTTCTTCCCACACCCTGGTTTATCCTTCTTCATGACTCATCCACTCACTCACATTGTGTGTTTTCATTGACTGTCTCCTCTTGCCAGAATGAGAGCTCCATGAGATCAGGCACTATGCTCTATTCATCACTTCACCTCCAGCACATAACAGTGCCTGGAACATGGTAGGTGCTCAGTATGTATTGGTTAAATTAATGAATTAACTAACAAATTAATATTTTTCACATTACATGTAAATTTTTTCCTTTCCTAGTGTCCCCGTGATTCTTTCTTTACTCTTGAAGTTCAATAACTTCAGCAGAATGTTTTTATATACAATGTTCTTCATAGGTTTTTATTTCCTTTAACACTGTATACTTTTTTGACATACAGGCTTTTCAGAAAAGTTTTCTTTTACTGTATCTTTGAATACTTCATCTATTCTACTATCTGTTCCTTTCTTCACAAACTTTAATGATATTCATTTTGGATCTTCACTGTCATTTGTATTTTTAATGTTTTGTACAATAACTTTATATTTTTATTTGTTTCCTTATTGTTTTGTAATTTCCTCTATCCTGTCTACCATGCTGTTGACAGTGTTTTAGTTATATGTATTCTATTTTTATTCTTTTAATGCAGTTTTTGCACCTGTGATATTTTTATTTTTCTCTTATTTTTTTCCTGAACACTGCCAGCTTACTTTTTCTTTAATTACTTATAATCTCTTCTTTGTTTCTAACAATATTTTATTAGATTTAGCTTTCTAAATTTATATACAGTAACATTCACTTTTTGTGGTGTACAGATCTATAAATTTTGGCAAATACATATAGTTGTATATCTGCTACCATAATCAAGCTACAAAATAGTTCCATCATCCTGAATAATTCCCTTGTATTAGCCTTTTACTCAACTCTCCTGCTCATAATTTTAACCCCTGGAAACTACCAATCCATTCTAAAGCTTTTCCATTTCCAGAAAATCATATAAATAAAAGGATATATCATATAGCCTTTTGGGTCTGACTTCTTTCATTTAATAGAATGCATTTGAGATTTATCTATGTCATTGTGTGTATATATAATTCATTACATTTTATTGCTGATTGGTACTCTACTGTTAGGATGTACCATACCTGTTTGTTTATCCAGCAACTTGTTGAAGGACATTTGAGTTTTCCGTTTTAAGTGGTTACGAATAAAGCTACTATAAACATTTATAAGTGGTTTTTGTGTGAACATAAATGTTCATTTATCTTGGATAAATATCTTGAAGTGGAATTACTAGGTTACATATTAAGAATGTGTTTGACTTTGTAGGAACCTACTAAACTGTTTTCCAAAATGGCTGTAGCAATTTGCAGCCAGTAATATAAGAGAATTCAGTTACTCCACATTCTAACTAACACTTGCTATTGTCAGGATTTTTTATTTTAGCTAGTCTAATAAATGTGTAGTGGTATCTCATTGTGGCTTTAATTTGTATTTATTTAATGTTTAATTAGGTGAGTACTTTTTCATATGCTTATTTTTCATCAAATATCTTTAAGAAAGTCTTTTGCCAAATCTTTTGCCCATTTTGGGGGGTAACTGTTAGTTTTCTTAGTGTTGAATTTCGAGAGTTCTTTATATGTGCCAAATACAAGTCCTTTGTCAGATATGTGATTGGCAAATATCTTCTTCCAGTCTGTGGTTTGTCTTTTTACTCTTTTAATACTCTCTTTCACAGAGCAATGTGGGAGCACATAGGCTTGACAAAGAACAGGGAGTGCACAAAGGGCAAAAGTCCTAAAAGCACTAATGCAGAACCTAAGTGCTGAAAACAGCAAATAGTTTCTGTTAGATTAGATAAGAACATTCAGGTCATTTCTTATCCAGCTTTACTCCCTTTCCTTTGTTTCTCAAGATGTTTTCCAGAGATTGTCCCATGGCCAATTTCTTTTCATTCCTTTGATAAATGATTGATTAAGTTGTTTTTTCTCTTGTATTTCCATGTCTTTACAATAAAAGCTGAAGCAAATACTGACTCAGGGATGTACCTTGTTTCTCCCTTCTTGAGGGGGTTGTCTCAGGGCAGTCCCTTCAGGATTCTCACTGCTCTTAATATTTGGGCTCTGAATAATCTTTGCATCTCTGTCACACACTGAAAAGTGACAGAGCAGAAGTTTTTAATTTTGATAAAGTTCAATATATTATTTTAAAAAATGGATTGTGCTTTTGGTGCCTTCTCTAAGAATTCTTTGCCTAATTAAAGATAATAATGATTTTTCAGTTTTTCAGATTATTTTTTCCCCGGAAGTTTTATAGTTTTGTATTTGACCTTTAGGGCTATGATACATTTCAAATTTGTTTTTGCATATGGTGTGAGTGTTCATTGGGTGTTCTGAGGGGGTTTGCTTGGGACTGGGGTAGTAGGCCCTCCTTGGGGCATGGGATTTTTTTTAGGGGTCTGAGAATGGACAGACAGAAAGAAAAAACCAGATCTCCATGAAAAAAAAAAACATCCTGAGGGATGCAAGTGGCTCTAATCCTCTTACTGCTGGATGTGACATCTGGGACTGGAATGTTATTTCCAGAAAGCCTCAGGGAAGTGAAGTCTTAGAACAGGTATAGGAAGAAGATGTCAGAAAGTATTTGTCCAGGAAAGCAACTGTGGATGTGAGATCTCTTGTGGAGGAAGAACTGGAATTTTAGAGGGATAAGATTTTAATAATTAGAGCAAAAATGGTAGTGGCTATTTTACTGAACAGTTATTCTGTGCCAGGCAATTTATACACATACTTTCTAATCCTTACAGCAACCTGTCAAAGGGCAACTTATCCCTTTTATACAGATGAGAGAACCAAAGTTCAGAGATGTTGTCATCTGCTCCAGGCCACACAGCTATTGAGTGGGAGGGCTGGGATTCAAAACCAGGCTGGATACTAAGATGGATCTCTGTCTACACCAGTAAGCTGCCTCTCATGACTCAGGGCTCAGGGGACACTGGGTAGAGGTGGACAAAGGTCAAAGAGGGAGGAAGGCTGAAGATTGGTTAAAGGAAGACTGCTGTAAGGCCAAAGGACAATTGACTCCTAGACTGGAGGCTGAAAGAATCCATGGAATTTTTCTCCCTATGATATTTTATGAAACAGTTTGTAACTTCTCATTCACAGAAGAAGTGGAGGCTAAGGACTGGACAAAATGACCCTGGTGGCCACTGAAGGAGACTCTCATTGATACAGCCCTGATGGAGCCATCTGTGCCTGCTGTGCTGGATGTTTTCTTCCAAGCCCGACTTGGCATTTTTAGGCCAGTCCCAGCCTGGGAAGCCGTCTGGCAGACTAGGTGGCCAAAAACCAAGTTTCTGCCTGCCAGATGGGTACCTATATCTCCCCTTGGCATCCCAGGTGGGGAACAGCCAGCTGAGAGCATGACCCCTGAGATCATTGACAGTCTGTCACCCTGAGGCACGTCTAGGGGGCCTGGTGGGGGGCAGGAAGTGTCTGTCCTGGGACAGTAGGGCCTAGAGCCTGGGAGAGGTGGCCCTGATAAAGGACAGCAATTCTAGACCATTTTGCTGTTCTGTGTAAAGACTTTCTTACCACTGCCAAATATGGGGACTCTTTGGCCTAGGTCATTGAGCTATTCCTGGAAGGTAGGCAGTGTGCCAGTGTGCCAGTGTTCCAGGCGGGCACTTTCTTGCTCTGTAAATAAGTGCAGTGGAGCCACTGCCTGCAGCCCCCAGGGACCAGCAGCCCAGTATGCCTCCAAGCAGAGCTTCCAGGGTAGCAGGAGCAGAGCCATGAGGGCTGGTGAGGCAGGGAATTGGAATCTGGAGTCTACTCATGGCCAGCCTCAGGGTAGCCCCAGGCAGGGGTTCTACCAGCCTTGTTCAGCCCTCTCTGAAAGAAGTGATCAAAGGAGGGGTCTTGATGCAGCCCTGGTGCCTGGACTTGGATCCTCAGGGTGAGGATCCAGATGACAGTGTGTGAGTGAGCCTGGCCAGCCCAGACCTGACTGGAGGGGCAGGTGGACACCCCAAGAGGAACTGGAGCTATCATTAAGACAATAAGTCTCTCCTTAGTCCAGAAAGATGAAAGCTGAGAGGAGAGGAGATGAGAGTGAAGTCAATACATTTAGGAAGAGTTTGAGCAGTATGAACACAGACTTCACCCCCATAACCTAGAACACTGGAATGAGAGACACCAGTGCTCTGGTGAGGGTCAAGCCTGGCACCCCCTTACTATATGGGCAAGTTACATAAATACTCTGAGCCTCAGTTTCATCAGCTGTGAAGTTTCAGTGTTGCTGGGAGGAGCAGATGACATATGAGAAGTGTGTATCATAGTGTCAGCACACAGTAAGTTATCAAGAACTGTAACACCGATCACCTTTATCACCATCATCATCATCATCATCTTTTATAGTTTTATTAGTATGTTTGGAGTCAAAATACTTAGATTTGAGATCACCTCCAACATTTTAGTTATTTAGTAACATTTTAGTGACCTGGCGAAATTATTTGACCATTATGAGACTCAGTCTCCTAATCTCCGAAATAGGGCTAATAATAATAATAATGATGATAATAATACTTTTCAGAAAATTGTTGATGTAACTAAATGACTTAACATTTACCACCTGGCACAGAGTAGGCTCCAAATACATTTAATTAGAATGAGGAGACACCCATAAAGCTTAAGAAGGTCATTTGGGATCTTCCCTGCAAAGTAGTGCAACCTTATGTGGCAGGCAGTCACTCCATGGGATTTATTACCTCAGGAGATGACATAGATTAGTGTTTTAGTCAGGAGTATTTCAGTGGCAGCTGAAGAAATCCAGCCCAAACCAGCTTGAGAAAAAAGGGAGGCCTAAGGAAGTACAGTGGGCTTCAGGCACAACTGGGTCCAGACATTTCAACAAAGGCCTCAGTGCACTGTCTCTGGTCTCCACATCTCAGGCTTTCTTCCATGTGCTGGCTTCTTTCTCAGGCAGGCAGCCACTGTCAGCTCTGGCTGTATCATTCCCACAGCTTGCTTCAGAGAAAAGAGCAATACCATCTCTCCCTGGGCATGCATCTCACTCCCCTAAAAAGCATGTTTGAATTGCATGACCACCCCTGGACCACTGACCAGATAGGATCTGGGTCACATGCTCAGTCCTGTGGCAGGGCTTTAAGGCCCTTTGATTGACAGCCCCATTGAAATCTATGGAGAGGAATAGTTCCCATAAAGCAAAGAAGTGTGCAGTTGCCAGAAAAAGGGAGAAGGCTCACTGGACAGGCAGATGTAGTAGCTGTTGACTAGAGTTAAAAATATTTTCTAGGTAAATACCTGGATGACTTAATGCATCATCTTAATGGGCTGTTAAGGGGAGTGGGGATGCTTACAAGATTTCATCCTGTGGGTCTTTTGGTGCCCTGGCAGGGAATGATTCATGGACTGGGTGTCCACTTGACCATTTTGTCCTTTGCACATGGCCAGTCTCCTGCTTGCCCCCCAGACCATACCTAAAGCCTCATCCCTGCCTTCAAGGTAGTTGTGGAGGCCAGTGAGCTAAGGTGGTCCAGGCAGTATGAGGGTCTGAGGTATGAAAATTCATACTGTACTTAAATGAGTGCCGAGAGGGGACAGAGTGAAATATAGGCCCTGAAAAGAGCCCTGCACTTGGAATCGGAAGCCAAGGAACCAGCACTGCTGCCTCCCAGCTGTGTGACCTTGGACACACCACTGCCCTTGGCATCCTCCTCCATCAAATGAGGGGCTACCTTGATGGTCTCTGACGTCTTTTCCAGTGCTGACATTCTGGGAATCTGCAAATGTTATTAAATTCATGAATTGGCTTCTTTGCCTGGAACAAGTCAGCTTAAAATACATGCAAATTGCACTAAGTATAGCTGTTCCCTTGCTGAGGAGGCAGCCTGGCATATTTACATAGTTTGAAATTGGCTGCTGCATGCACAGGGCGGGGGAGCAGTGACAGGCTCTGAGGCTGGCCGGCAGCAGCCACTTCTAGTGCAGGTGGGGTCCTGGGCCTTACCCAGCCTGCAGTCCTGAGGCCTGCTGTTAGGAGGGACGGGGAAGGAAGCTGCTCCAGTCTGGAGCCTGGATGCACTAGGACCCATTCTGGGTGCTCACACTCTGTTGTCTTATTTAATCCTCACAGTAATCCTTGAAAGCAAATATTACTATTCCCACTTAACCAATGAGAAAACCAAGGGCTGTAGCTTGCCCAATGCCAACAGCTTGTAAATGTTGAAGTTAGGCTGACTCCAAAATTTATGCTCTCCCTGCCACACTGGGCCAGCAGAGGCTCCTCTTCACACCCAAGCTCAGCCAGACTCACTGCTCTTTGGCTATGCTCTTGTTGGCCAATGCTGAGTCTTGGTTCATTCATTCAATAAATACCTGGCCAGAGTTTCTATGTCCCAGGCTCTGTTCCAGGGATTCTGCAGTAACCAAGACAGGCATGGTCTTGGTCCTGTTGAAGCTTACAGACTAGCTAGTGGGAGAGCCAAAAAATAAACAGGTGAATAAATAAAGTGAATCGCAGGTTGTGATAAATGCCCTGAAGAAAATAAACTGAACACAAATGCCAAGAACACTAATTCCCACTTAGATGGGAGCTGGTTAGGAAAGACCTACCTGAGATGGTGAGGACTCAGCGGAGAGCAGAGGAATGTCAGTCATGAAGGTCCCAGGTCCCATCCCCAGGTCCCAGTCTCAGTGGCTCTTAGCTGTGTCCCCTTGAGGAAGTCACTTACTCTTTCTGAGCTTCAGTCTCCTGATCTGTGAAAAGGAGGTGATATCTCCCTTGAGAGCTGGCTGTGAGGACGTTACACAGAGTATGCAAAGCACCCAGAGCAGTGACTGGATATAACAGGTGTCCATTGTTACTGTTATTAACACTGAACTTTCTGATCCAAGACTAGAAATGTCATTACTTTTGACAATGGACTGCATGTTCAAATCTTTCTACGGATCACCTCAAAGACCACCAAACCTTGCAGGGCAGATGCAGGTACCAGGCCAAAAATCAGAGTCCTGGTTGTAATATTGGCTCTGATACCTGCTGCTCAGTGACCTTTTCAGGTCAGGGGACACACGGAGTCTTGGTGATTCCTCACCACATGGTCATTCCTGCCTCCTGGGATGGCTGTGACACATCAGAGTATGAAAATGCTTTAAATAGCTTTGCTCAGATCCAGTTCTCCATCCAACCAGCTGCGTGACATCACCAAGTGTTTTTGTGTCTCTGGGCTCTAGTTTCGGCATCTGCCAAAGAGGAATCACAATACCCACCTCATTTTCATTGTGAGGCTCAGATGAGATTTAGAATGGAGAGTACCCCAAGTGCTGTGAAGCGGGATGGAAATGAAGGGCCAGAGATGGCTCTCGTCCCCACCTTCTGCCAGCCAGCAGAGGCAAGGTGAACCAGAGCTGCTTGTTTTCTGAGAACCAGCGTGGAATGCTGGAGCCCAGAGCGAAGACACACAGGCCATGGGCTAAGACTGGAGCTCCTCCCGCGGAGAAGGCAGTGACTGGGCCCCATTAGCTGCTTCTCTACAAGTGCACTCAGTGGAACCAGCTGTCTCTTGCTTTTGGCGAGAAGTCTGTGTTGTGCATCTCTCATCCAGGGAAATCTGGGTTTGAGTTTGTACATGTCTCCTAGAAATAGAAGGAACCGAGGGAGATTAGCAGTCTCAAGGCCCCTGCTGTGTGCCAGTGTTTCGTAGATAGGATGGCTCAGGTTCAGAGAGGTTAAGTAGTTGGCTCAGGATCACACAACTCACACATGACTCTGAACTTAGGTCTGATTGACTCCAAAGGTGGATCCTGGTTTCATGGACCTGAAGCTTATATACTTTTTTCTGGAGGGGATTATTTAAGGTAAACATTCTACAAAAGCACAACATTTGGTAAGAAAGTGAATGTTTAGAATGAGAAAAGAAGGGGCCTTGGGAGGGCCCATGCATGTGAGGGCCCTTGAAGCTTCTCCATAAACCCTCCTGTAAACCTCACAACCATACTGTTCTTTCATAGACGTCTCTAAGACTCAATACCTTGGGCTCGTAGGAAATTCCCTCGACTAAATCTAAGCCTTTCATTTTCCAAGAGAAGGAACTGGTGCCTGTCAGGTGGGACTCACTGACTTTTCCACCTGAAACTCCCATGTTGGGGATGTGCTGTGTCATGGAGAAAATGTGCTCCTGGACTCAGACATACCTGGTCCAAGGTTCCATGTGGCACTTTCTAGTTGAGTGAAACCTCTTTAAGCCTTACTTTCTCCATCTGTTAAGAGAAGATAATAATACCTACCTTATGGGTAGTATCAATATTGAACCTCAGGTTCAAATGGGATGCTGTATTTGAGTGAGTAGAATAAAGAGGTAAAGGACTCAGGACACATTATAACTGCATCATAAGCGCATCTGGAGCAGGAGAACTGGGCCCGTTGTCTGGAAGGGGTGGGTAGTATTGGCTCACCATACCTGGCTCACTCCATCAGCCACTTCGTGGAGATACTGGTGGAGAGAGAGGAGAAGATCCAGGAAGCTTAGAGGGAATTGCTGGCAGGGGGTCTCTCTGAGCAGTTATTGGAACTGGGGGAGAGGCCTAGAGTGAGGGGGCTTTGCTGATAAATGATGGATCATGGAGATAGTCCAGTGCACTGGGCTCTTGGCTTCATCATCCACTTGCTCTGTGCTCTTGAACAAGTCCCTTCCCATTTCTGGCCTCAGTCTTCCCATCCGTATAATGAGTCAGATGATCTCTAAGGTCTCTGCCTGCTTCTTTCTGATGTTACATTTCTTCACAGCTAGGCTGGCTTACCTGAGCTCTAAGAGCAGTTTTACAACTGGACAGAAACAAGGAATGTGAGTTATCTTTGGGGTAGTCCTGGTGGGAAAGCTCTGGCTGGAAAATCTGCATGACATCCATCCTCTGGAGGGCCCTAGGGACTGTGTATGGCCCCATTTTAGAGCTGTGGAAAGATGCTGGGTCCCAATAAGCTCATTTGGAGAATAGTGAGGGGGTGCTCAGGAAGGAGCCCAAGGCAAGCTCCTCATCATACAGACTGGAGTTGTCGGTCCTTTCCTCTTCTCACCCTGATCCTTTGCAGGTTCTGCCTCGCCCAGGCCCCTGAGCAGTGTTCTAAATCTGTTGTGCGGTATCATTGTAGGTATCCTGGGTGTGGGCCTGAGCACTCAGGAACGCAGCCTCCCCTGGGACATCTGGCATGTTTCCCTAGTCTGAGTAATGGGTATCTGCTTGAGCTTCTGGATCAGCACTCAGTGCTCCTCAACCCCAGCCCTGCAGCTCGCTCAGCTCCCCAAGAGTCAGGTCTACTATTCATAGTCCTCCTTTCCTGGGAGCCCTAGTTGTTTAAGTCCCAGCAGGCTAAGTGCCCCAAATCCCATGGCCTGTATCCTTCTCTGGGTGGCCAGTGGCAGGGCCAGCTAGGCCTGCTGGATGGGACCCAGGGCATGATGTGTGAGGCTAACTCCCTCTGACAAACCCAGGAGCTCTGCCCCAGGGGCTGGCCAAGCTGAGGCCCAGGTACACTCCGGTTGCCAGGGCAGCTAGTTGGATTGATCTCATAATTAAATCAGGGCCAGGTCTGGTTGACCGTCTGGACTTGGACCCTGCTTGGCCTCTGGCCCTTGGCTCCTGGGACGGACCAGGGTTTGCTTCTGAGAAGGCAGAAGGTTTATGGTTAGGTCAGTGTGGGATGGTGTGGGATCTCATGAGAGGGGCTATCTTGATTTAGTCTGCAGCTAAGAAAGGCCCCCTTAGCATTGCTCAGTTGTCCACACTTAAGACTGTGGGGAGGCTAGGAGGTGAGGATCCTTAGATGAACATCTTGGGTAAGTGAACTCTTGATTGGCTCCTTCCACACGTTTCTCCATTACAAGAAAGGGTAAGCACCGTTATACTAGGTGCTCAGGCCAAAACCTTGGAATCTTGGATGCCTTTGCTGTTTTCACACCACACATGCAGTCCACCAGAAAATCCTGTCGGCTCCACCTTTGGTATATATCCAGAGTCCAAATACTTCTTACCAGCTTCTCTGCTACACCCCCCACCCCCGATAAGCCATCATGCTCTCTCACCTGCATTATTGCAATAGCTTCCAACTGGCCCGCAGACTCCATCCTTGCCTTCTATGGTCTGGTCTGTTCTAAACACGGAAGCTGGGGTGATCTGAGAAAAATGTGTCCAATCAAGTCTCTTCTCTGCTGAAAAGCCTCCTATGGCTTCCCACCTTACTCAGAGTAGAATCTACACTCCTTTCCACAGACTACAAGGTCTTAGGTGGCCTGCAAGTCCCCTTCCCAGCCTCTCTGCCTTCATTTTCTATTGCCCTCTCCCTTGCTCATTCTGCTCCAGCAACATGGTCCTCAAACACTCGTCCTCTCTGCGTCAAGGACTCTTGCCTTTATGTTCTCTGAGCCTGGAATGCTCTTTCCACATAAATCTGCATGGCTAACTCCCTGACTTCCTGAAAGCCTCTGCTTAGATGTCACCTTATCCAGAGACCTCCCCTGCCCACCCTGCATAAAGGAGTACCACCCTACCTTCACTCTCCAATTCCTCAACCTCCTTTATTTTTCTTAACAGTATTTTCTTTCTCACTCATCTCTCAGCAGAATGTCGAGTCCATGGCAGCAGAAGCACTGACTGTTTCATTTACTGATGTGTATTTCCAGACTAGCAAGGAAGGGAATACAATTCTTTGTATTCCCCATAAGATTGAGTGAGGTGCTAGAACATGACAGGGGCTTAATTCATGCTGCCTGATGTAGGGCACCTCTTCCTTGCCAAATGCTGTGGCCCTGGACTTGTTTTGAAGAGGAGCGTGGTGTAACTGGCTTGATTGGCAGTCAGCAGACTAACATTCTAGTTACCAATTTGCTACATGGCCCTAAGCAAGCTGCTGTCCCTCTCTGGGCCTCAATCTACTTACCTATAAATTGAAGCAGTCAGTCTAGTTCATCTCAAAGACCCTTTGCAGACTGGACAATCCAGAATTCTATTGCTCTTGACCTCCCCACCTTTTTTCTCACTCTTGGCAGTTGTGATGTAGCAGAAAGAAGTATGGACCAGGTGACAACAACCTGGGTTCTTTTCTTCATTTCCAAAGTCTGTTCTTGGCAAGTTACCATCCTCTCAGTGCTTTGGTTTCCTCATCTGTAAACTGAGGGTGATAATGCCTGCTCTGCAGTTTGCCACATAGGTGTATTGTGAGGCTCAATGGAAAAGAAACTGCTTTGGAGTATGGGTCATAAAGAAGAAGGAGAGTTAGCAGCATGGGCTTTGGAGCCAGGTGGCCTGGGTTCAAACCCTGGCATTGGAAGTTATGTAAACCTCTCTATACCTAGTTCTCTCAAGTACAACACAGGGATAATTAGCGCCTACCACAGAGGGTGGGCATAAGGACTAAATCAGTTAGTGTATGAAAAGTGCTTAGAACAAGGTGAGGCGCAGAGTATGTACCATAAAAGCATTTGACTTTGTTATTCATTCATAGACTCATCCATTCATTCTGCAATCATTTATTAAGACCCTATTTATGTGCCGCTATTTGTTTAGGGTTCATGTTCTCCCCCTCCCCAATTGAATTTTTCCTCCACTTTCCCCTTCTGAGGGGAGGAGTAGACTTACTATGTGAGATTTTTGACACAAAGATGACATCTTATTTACCTCTGATCCCCAGAGCCTAGCATGGTGCCAGGATCATGTAGGCACTCTGTAAATATTCACTGAGTGAATTAATGGCTTACCAATAGTGAAGAGGCCCCAGCACTTGGCAGCATTTGTTAAATCCGTTACCTGTCAGCTCCTTGAGAGGTGTTTTATATGAGGTCCTTATCCCCACAACACCTCCTCGAGGTGGGTGGTATCACCCCATTTTGTGGATGAGGAAGTTGGGATTCAGTGAGCTCAATCATCCAGACAGAATGCCAGAGCTGGGATTCTAATGCAAACCTTTCAGTCCAGAGCTGGGGCTCCTTGCTTCATGGGGCACTTCCTTCCCCGGAACAAAAGGTACCATTTATTGAGCACTTACCGCACTCCAGGCATTCTGTCAGGTGACTTCCAAACTGGATTTCATCTTCACAGCTGCCCTATGAAGAGCATTGATGCCTGCCCCCACCTTTGCTTATAAAGGAGGAAACTGGATCAGGCCACCAGTGGGCGAGTAGCAGCGAAGGCAGTCCCTTCACCCACTGCCTGGACCCTGAAGATGCAAAGTGAGGAGGGGAACTGGGGGAGGGGGCTAGGGGAGGCCCCCCCCAAGGCTTCTTCCCTTTCTCCCAGGAGCCGAGGCCCGAAGGAGGAAAGCTTTTTCAGTAACTTAATATAGCGCTTGCTCATTCACACCTTGTAGCCTCGTGAATCCCATTGACAAAAATACCAGAGGAGGGTGATCTGATTCCATCACACCTTGTAATCCCTAGACTTCCTGACTCTTCCCTAATATGCCTTATTCCTTTTGTTTTCCTGGAGGCGCCTGGAGATCAGAGGGTTTGGGGGAACAGAGCTGGAGTGGTTGGTGGTTTTTGCTGCAATGTCACACCCAGCTGAGCATTGGCCCCACCAGGGTGGCTGTGGGTTCATATCAAGGATATATCAAGGGCTTCAGTGGCTGTTAGCTGTCTTGGATCTGAGTCCTAGAATTGCCTCGCACTAGCTGTGTGATCATGGGCAGTTGCTTTTCCTCCCTGAGCCTTGATTTCCTTACCTGAAAATTGAGATAGTGATGATGATCTCACGGAGTTATTGCACGAGTTGAACGAGATACACAAACTGCCTAACACAACGCCTACACACGGTTGATGTTTCTTAGTTGAATTTGAATCATTTATTTAGTCAGCATAGTTACTGAATACCTACTTTGTACAAGGAACCCCTCTTAGTCTTGAATTGCTAACTTTCATGCGACAAGGGTTTGAGGCTAGACTGAGAATGATGAAAGCAAGTCCTGGGACTTTGAGAATATTTGTCTGAGTATGCTCGTGTGTGTGTGTGTGTGTGTGTGTGTGTGTGTCTTTTCCGAGGTGGTTCTATTCCCCCTTCACCCTTTCAGGGAGGAGGAGGAGAGATCCTCCACTTAGTCACAACCACCATCAGAAGCATCTGGGGTAGGAATGGGCATTAGGAACTGGTGGAGCAGGTGGTGAGATGGAGGGAGGTGGGACAAGTGTTGCTGGGAGGTCTGACCCCACCTGGAACAAGGATACCAGGCATGCTGAGGCCTGGCTGCATGGGCTGTGGAAGTGTAGGCAAGGGCCTGTTACCTGTTGCCTTGCCTATTTAGAAGATTGGGGCTGAAATGGGGTGTTGGCTCCAGAAACAGGGTGAGGGTTGGCTAGAGACTCAGCCTTATTTCTGTGATCAGAATTTGGCAGGAGGCTACCCACTTAACGCTCTCAGGTTACCCACTTAACAATCTTGGGGGTTAGAACAGTGGCACCTGTCTGGGCTCCCTGCTGGGTCTGGCTTCCTCCACTACAAAGGGAATGAGACCATTTCTCCCTGGTTTGATGCCTTTCTCAGTCCCACAGATCTCCAATGCCACTTCCTGGGGCTTGTTAAGATGAAGCTCAGAGCCAAGCCTGAGGCCGTTCCCATCCTGGCTCGCCCAGGCTAGGTGGACTATTTTGATTGTTTCAAGGCTCCTTGGGGTAGATGGGCTTTTCTTGTTTTGTCTTTTCGTAAGACTTATCTACATGCCCTTCATCACATGGGGGAAGAAGGTGGTGGTGATGAAAGGACTAACATCTATTGATTGTAATACTCATTTAGAGTATGGGCTTTGGCCTCACAAAGGTTCTGCCAGTTATTTAGCTGTGTGACCCTGGGCTACATATACAACCTCTCTGAGGTTCAATTTCCTAATCTGTAAAATACAAATAATAACACTCTCCTCATAGGACTGTTGTGATAACCGAATGACAATGCATGTCAAGCACTTTGCAGAACGTCTGGCACTAATAAGCCCTTGACACATAGGTGCAGGGTAGTTTATATATGAACAAATGCCTTAAAAAAAAATTTTTTTTTAAATCTTCATGTTGACTCTGTGAGGCAGGCATTTTGATCTCAAGTTGAGACAGAAAAACAGAAATTTAGAAATGTTAACTCCCTTGTTAAGGTCACATAGATAAAAGAGTATACAGAAGAGCCAGGAATGGAACCCAACCCTGACTCCAAGGCCCAGAATTTTCTAGGGCAACGAGGTCTCCCTAGCCTTAAGATGTGGGAAGCCCGTAGGAACCCTTTAGAGCACTAGTCCCTTGGGATACGGAAAGCGTTTGGCCCTGGGGCTGGTGTGGGGTTGGTCAGGTTCTGGAGGGCAACGTCTCTGGGACCTGTGGGACAGGGCATTGGGAGATGTGTGGCACATTGACCATGAGCCATTTAACTCATGGACTCAGATCAGCTGCACTTGAAGTCTGATCCCAGAAGTGGAGATTAGAGGTCTCCCATAGGGCCAGAGAAAGATACAGGGGTAGGGGGTCCTGGAACATGGCCATATCTCTGCTGTCCCGATGACATGGAAATCTTGAACATTATGTGCCTACATAAGCCCTGGCTAGTGTTCAGGTTGAAATAGGTACAAGGCCAAAGAGCCTTGATCTTTTCTCAATAAACCAAACATTTGTGAGTGTGTTGTTTATTGACACAAGTGAGGGTCTATGTGTGTGAGGGTGGGGGGTGCTTAAGGGAACAAAAGCACGAGGATAACCAGAACTGACAGTCAGATTGAGAAATGCTCCGGCCATGGATCAAAGAGATCCAAATCTAGGTAATTTGCATGTAATTTAAATACCATTAATTTCACATCAAAAGATATGGTTCTTCCCCCACTTCTGTGCTAAACCAGCCTGGGGAGACCTCAGGTCTGGATTCTAGGGTCTGAGACACAGGCACAGCTACTGCACAAGGGACGTATTAACGGAAAAAGAAGTCCTGCAGGCAGGAGCTGGGTGTAGCTCTGCGCCAGCCACTAACTCAATGCCAGTGAATCTCTGTCTTCCCTTCTTGGCTGGAAGACCAACAAGGGCAGAATATCGTAAACATCAAGTGCAAAAATATTTTTTGAATAAATAAAAAATAACTCTGGGTAAATCCCTTTTCCTTCATGAACACTGAGAAGAAGGTGAAGGGTTTAAGTTTTAGCAATAGTCTTAACTTTTCGGCTGTGGAAAGCTGTGGTCACTGTCTTCAGAAAAATGACTATACCACAACATGTTATATATCATTTCAGGAGGTTTCTAGACCTTATGGAGTCAATCCTTGTACCCCTTGGCCCAGATTAGGAAACCTGGACCAGAAAAGGTTGAAAATCCTTCAACTTTTCATCTCAGATTTCTGAGTATCCTGTGCCATGTGGATCTTTCAAGCATGGGAATCCAAGAGAGAGGATGCATTCACATATTTTTACTGGGTTCCTGCTAAATGCCAGGCTCTCATTTAATCTTCACAAGGTAAGGTAGGCATCATGATTCTTTTTATAGAGATGAGGAAACTGAAGCTCAAAGAGAGGGGAATGGTATACCTCAGGTTCACAGAGCTGGTGAGTGACAGAGCCGGGATGCAAACCAAGCCTTTGGCTCTAGAGCTGTTCTCTCTCTCTCAGGTTAATATTGTTTCTCAGTTGTGCCGATCCAGCTTTGCTCCTCCTGCCACCACTCTGGCCTCTGGACTAGGTGGGCTTCCCCCCTTGCACCCCACCCCATCAAGTGCCTCTCTTAGTTCAGAGTTTCTGGCTGGGGCAAAGTCTAGTGTCCTGGCCTTTGTGGTGGAGAGTCCACAGGGAAGGTGCCCCAAGCCAGGCAGCAAGGGTCCAGTGTGCTCAAGTGGTGGGGTCTACATTTGACCTAGCTGAGCTCCCCCTCCCCAAAATGGAGAGAAGAATGGGGAGCTTGATATCGTAGCTTCCAAACACACCTACTCTCCCTCCCTTTTCCCCTTGCTTTTCCTAGTAAAATCTAACCTTGACTTACCTAACAAGATCTAAACAGTCATGGAAAGATAAACTCTCTCCAGTTCCCACTCCTTAGCTTCTTCGAGGCAGGAATTCCATGTCTAGAAGGTGAATCCAGTAGGAGGGACCAGGCCTGGGAGTCTGACTCAGTTTCCCATTGATTTGGAGCAAGGAGCTCCCTAC
Organism: Cynocephalus volans; assembly: GCF_027409185.1. Classification (NCBI taxonomy): domain Eukaryota; kingdom Metazoa; phylum Chordata; class Mammalia; order Dermoptera; family Cynocephalidae; genus Cynocephalus; species Cynocephalus volans. The sequence goes on from NC_084467.1 coordinate 97,536,330, forward strand.
CCCATTAGCTGGCCTGGGGCTGTTCTACAGAGGTCTAGAGCACAATTCCCACCCTATGCAGGAGAAAATGCCCACTGTGAAGATATGTGCAGCAGTAGTTGTCCCACAGGATTGTCATCTCTTTATCACTTTCTCCCTTGTCACCTCAGCACCTGCTGCCCAGAAAAACATCCTTCTGAAGGTGAGATCAAGGTAGGGAGACCAGCTGGTCAGTTTCCTAGAAGAAGAGCATGGCAGACTTGCTTCTCCAAGGAAGTGCCACTGCATGGCTGGAGAACCAGGCCCTTCCTTGGGAGGCAAAGGTAGGCATTCTCCTCACCTGAGAGTTGAGAGCATGGTTGATCCAGACTGCTGGGCACCAGCAATAATGGGCAGAAGTGGAGTGGATTTGAGGACAGGCCTGCAGAGGTGTGTGGGTGTAGCTGGAGTTAAATGACTCCCAGACTGCCTTTGATCTTCAAAACAGGTCCCCCCTCCTCACATATCCTCCAGCTTTGTGGAAGACCCAGGAAGTGCTGATGCAAGGAGGAGGAGATCTCAAACGCACCCATCCACCCTCCCAAACACATGCTCCACTCTGTCTGCATGGGGCTCTCAGGCAAGAGCAGGCAGGCTCATGGCCAAGATGGTCCCTGATGCATCCAGGAGTGCCCGCTCCTGCCCTGTCCTGGTCTCTGGCTGGATCCTCAAAGCTGCAGAGACTGGAGTGGGGGTGAGGCAAGCACACTCGCATGTTGTAGGGATGATAATCCAAGCAGGCAAGAGAAGAGGTGGAAACCACAGTGTCTGTCAAAAATTTTATTTCTTCATTTCACACAGAATGATGTTAAAATAAATCCACAGTAATATATATTTATATACGTATTTACTTGTGTCGATATTTACAAGAGACTGTGGAACTCTATGAAGTCTATGTACACCCATGATCAGGTGGACAGGCAATGTTCATTGAGGCACATATGTACACACATATATATATAACCTATGTACAAAAATATCAGACCCTACTGACACAGGAACTCTCAGCTGCAGAAGTCCTGGGTGGGGCAGTGTTGTTGGTGGGGCTGAAAGCTTCCAGAATATGTCAGCAAGAATGATAATATCTATACATCCTGTGCAATGCAGTTACAGCTGGTGTCTAAATTTTCATGAAGCAAACAAATAGTTAAATGACTCCCAACTCCTGTGAGTCTTCCCACAAGTCCTGCTCTGCCTTCAGTTCCCATTGGTCCCCAGCCTCTTATCACCATGGAGACCCCAGTTCCCTTTTGGCATCATCCTTACGAAGCTTTACCATCAGGCTTGGAGTTCCTTCTGCTATTGATCCCAAGGAGGCTTATTTATCTGCCTCTCCTCTTTGAGTTTTCAGCAATTACTACAGACAGGACACTGGAGGGCAGGTGTAGAATCATGCACGAGCAGCAAGGAAGCCTGTGCAAACCCTAATTAGAGTCTGTACTGTATAAGCCTAAGTGAGTGGCCATTTCCACATTTTGTATATATATATATACACACACATATATATGTATATGTATATGTAATATATAAAATCTCCAGAGACAGCCTATACAAGCACATAAACACACAGGTCTGGAAAAGGAAATAGCATGAGCTTTACAGCTATGTCCCTGATGAAACTAGAGAATCCTCCTTGAGAGCTGACACCATTAATCCTGACTGTTCCAAGATTACCCTTAGCGGAGAGAGGGGTGCAAGGATGGAGAAAACCAGGAAGAGGCAAATTTGGCTAGAGTGTTGTTTGCTCAGCAGGCTGAAGCTTGATCATGGGACTTTCCAGCTTCCTGGGGCCCTTCAAATGAAGGAACCATCCAAGCACGACAACAAAAGGAAACTGGGTCGCTGGATCCCACGTGAAGGCAGAACTGGGGCAAGCACAGAGCATGTTCAAACCCTCAGGAGCTGAGACTACCCTCTCCAAAGCCAGCCAGGCCTCTCTTCTTGCTTTTCTATCCCAATTCTTTGCCTGGAGCTGGTTTGCTCCTTTCCAGCCCCACCTGGTGGGTCAAAGTCCTTGTCCTACACTTCATAAACTAAAAAGGCAGTAATGTCAGAAGCTGACATAGAAACCGTTTGGTAGCAAAGTGAGCTCCTGAATATTCTCTTCCTCCCAGCTCCTGCCCTTTGCTGTCCTAGCAGCCTAGAGTGTTTATGCACTCATACAAACCATGCAGTCAGTGTTGAGGGAATCATTTTCAAGAAGAAGCAAGGCTTAGAGGCATCTCATGAGGACTAAGAGGAGACAGAACTTAGTGCTCGGGGTAGCTACCAAAGGTCCTAGCACACCGTCACATCTACACTGCCCTCAGTGATCTAGATGTTGCGGCAGCTGCCCGCATTTTCATGTAATCACACCTGCCCTGTGCGTCTGTCAGTGGCCCAATGCAGGGAGTTCTCGGCTGCAAATTCCCCTGGAATATATATGATTTTAGGAGTGCAGAGGAATGCAGCAAGTCATATTGGTTTCCACATTGAAGTTCACACAGTATAAGAAGTGGCCATCCAGACAGGCTGCCTCATCTGCCCCAGCCTACCAGCTGGCCATACTAAGTCTGGGTTATGGGCTTCTACTGCCTGATCATGACCAGCTTGGCCAGATTGGAGGGCGTCTGGGAGTGTGGGGAGATGGCAGACACCATGCACCACCTCGATTGCTCCAGATACCAGTAAGGAATCCACCCCTGTCCAGGTAGAGTGCACACTGTCAAATGCAAGGGGTGAGGCTAAGAGAAACAATCTCCCATGGGTCTAATGCACTGCCAGGCAAGAGGGAGGATGAGAGCCTGTTTCAGCTCACATGCAGCTGTTTCTTGAGTGATGTACACAGCTCACCTCCAAAGAGGCCACTGAGTTACAGCTGCTATAATGCCCACCCCCTCAACCTAGACTTGGTCAGAATCAACAACAGAATGGGTTTGTTAGTTCCATTGATGGCCACAAATCTTACCTTCCATGAGGCAGAAATGTTCTTTAGTTCTTTATTAAAAATGTTACTTTCATAGCTCATAAAATTCAGACTTAGGGCACTACCAATGACAAAGAGAAAGCTAAATAGACCAGTCCTTTGCCAGTCTTTCAGATTTCCACTCCCCCAGAGCTACAAGGTTTGGAATAAATTTTCTGGCCCTCAATTTTGAGATTACAGCCAACCAGGGCAGGTAGAATAGAGGATAAAGCACCTGGCCTTCAGATCAGGATTCCCTTTCATCCCTGAGTCAGGCAGCCACCTGGGAGGGAAGGAAAGCGGTGATCCTGGAGCCTGCTCTTTTGTTATGAAAGAACTGCCTTCTAGAGAGTTTCCCTAAGCAGAAGAAAAAGAGCACAACTGGAGAGGTGGAAAGAATGCAAAGGAAGGTCATTTAAAAAATTCAGATAAATGCAGTTTATTCCTTGGATTGCCAAATTTATTCCACATGAGTGAAACTAAGGAGATTGGTCAAAGTATAATTGGATGCTTTTTGAAATAATGGTGTACATATATACATATACTATACATATATATACACAGAGATATATGTATATACGGAAAACCTCTAATATCTCAGGATCAATTAACCAAAACCTTAACTGACAAGAATTATTTCTTACTATGCTTTCAGTAGAAAGGGGCAAATGACAGCAAGGGCATTATCTGATAAGCCAGGGTGTGCCCAAACAGCCCACTTCCAGGTCTGTCTTGCAGCCAGCAACCACTCAGCCTATCTCTTTGGTCTTCTCCATCTCCATTTCCATACAATGAGCACTGAGGTTTAGAATGTTGACCCTGAGCAAGGCAAGGTCTTCTGTCATCTTCAAACACTCTACTCACTAAGGCAGGAAAGTTTATACTAACCTACTTAGGTCATTTTTTTTCAATAACAAAGGTTGAACCAGACACATTTTCCCATTCCCACTCAAATGACCAGAATTGCAAAGCAACCAGGATGTTCCCTTCCCTGAGGTTTCCCTGTCGGTTAACTGAGGTTTTGCTGTACACACGTGTACAGACCAAGGTAGATTAAAAAGAAATGAAATGGGACCCTGGGGTTGCCATCCTTCCCTGATTGTCCAGTCTGAATATTTAACGTCACAGGTGCTTCAGGAAAGAGGACTCTTCTGAAGCCCCTGGTTATGTGGGCAAATATTTGTGCAGCTGCATCCTGTAGTGAGTGGTGGGGTCTTTATTTCACTAATGTTATGCCCTGACCATCCAAACTTCTATCCCTGTAGACCTCTACTCAAACCCACAAGAATTTGCTTCCCTCTGCAGCTCTCATAGAGTCCCTTTGGTTGACCAAGTCAGCTTATTTTTAAGGAGAGTCAGAGGGCAATTTCCAAATCTGCCCAGGACACCGATCCCAGGTGCAAACTCCCAGGGCCACATTCCCTCAGCATTCATCTCCCTGGAGAAGGGAGGAGGGGCAGCAAAAGGATCAAGTAATGGCTTTTACTGCATGGAAATGATCTTCTGTAATGGCTCAGGATGCTTTATTCTTGCCTGTTGGTAAGTGCTTTCCTGCATGCTTCCATTACACCCTGCTGGCATGAGGTTACTCAGACGCAAAGTTTCAGCACCCAGAGGTTGTGGGGATGCTGTATGAAAGCAGGCAGAAAGGGGGAGGCCAGGGAGAGAGGGACAGAGATGCACAAAGAGACGGAGCAACAAAGAAAGCCTTCTTATGGGCCTTCTTTGTGTGCATATTGCACCTCTACATATATGTCCATTCCAGAAGGTCAGTTCTCAGAGGACAGGAGACATGTGAACACATGGGAAGAAGAGGGAACTACAGAGAGTGTGAACAAATACCCAGAAGTCAAGGATAATTCAGGTACCATCTATCACTTTTCAGTCCTGAGAGCAAGGTTTGAAAGAGCTATTGCTAAAGAAAACAGTCACTATTTATTTTATTGCACTTTTCCGCTTTAAAAATATTCAGACACAAACTATGAGAGATGGAGTTGAGCTTTGGTGGGAAGGGAAGCAGAAAGAAGAGAAAGTGAACTAGATTAGTTTAAGGAAGAGAACCACCCAGCTTATAAGGGATCCCCCACCTCCACCTGTCCCTAATTGCTTTGATGGGGAAACAGGGATGGTCTCAACAAGAGCCAAGTCTGAGGATATAAACAATGGTCACTATAGTTATTGAGACAGCTCCCAGAATCCACCTCTCAACTGTTGGCTCAGGTGGCTAATGATGTTAATGAGGTTAAGGTCATGAGTTCAAACTTGGCAATGGACACTTTGCCAAGGCTGTGGGAACCTCCACTGTGTAACCAAGGAGCACCCTGGACATTACAGCTATCTCAGACCAGGCAGCCATCACCCAGATGCAGGTTGTTAGGAGAGCCCTGGGGAGCATGGCTCAGCACTATCACCCCCTCTCCCAGGTAAACAAGTCAAAGCACTGTGCTCCCCTGCCTGCCATGGTGGGGGGTGCTACCCTCTTATGCAATAGTTTTCTTTAAAAAATGTCAGCCTCCATCTCTCCTCTCTACTACTGTGGGAAGCACTGTACTCCCAGCCTGAGGATCTTCAGAGGGCAGTGCCCTCTCTCAACATGGATTGACACCTCATGGCTGACCATGAGGAAATAAGTTGGCCAAAGTCTTCACTACAATGGAGTGAGAGATCCAGGGAGAGCAGACAGAACAGCCTAGTCCTGAAGCCCTCCCCACATGGGGCAGCAACACGAACACCCAGGCTAGGGGTTCAGGCCATCGAAGCTTTCATGGGAGCCATTTCCACAGCAGGCTGATGAAGTCTGGAGGGACACTCCCTTTGGGCCCCTTTTAAAAGTCTAGGTTCCTGATGACATGCCAACAGCATCCTTAGAAACTCAGCTGAGAGGGACAGAGGCAAGCAGAAAGGAAGGAAGAGAGGTGTCAAATGCTACTGAAGCTCCAGGAAGCACAGAGCCTGAATTATGTCCTCAATTCAATTCTGGCTCCTGAAATGTTTATTATGAAATTTAACCAGCTCAGTTGCACACTCTTCCTGACAACCTCTCCACCTTTCCTGGGCTTCATCCTCTTGAAAGTTTGAGCTTATGGAGGCACCTGATGAAGCTAAAAGGAAAATTGGTATCTTGACTTGGAAACACAAGTCCCAGCATGCTGCACTAAATGCACAAGTTTTGGACCCAGGTGTCCATTCCTTGCTATTGTTGCTTCCTCTGTGGAGACTGAGATCTGGGCCCATCATCAGGAGGGAAGAATGAGATATACCTGAGATGGCCACAGGCACAGAGACCTTGAGGCCGACTACAGCTTCTGACTTCCATTTCAGATGACGCCTTTGGCAAAGCACACTCAGCTCTCAGCTAGTCCTGCTAGTGTGGAGAACCAGATCCAAGTGTAAATATGGCCTTAGAATATAGGATAAAAATCAGGCCCTCTAAAAGATTGTAGTTTGCTTGTTTAGCCTTAGGTTTATGTCCTTAATCATCTTTTACTTAAGCTGAGTTTGTCTGCTGGTTCCTCAAGGCATGACAATGGGGTGGGAAGCAGGGCATCCAGGGGGAGCCCTGGTAAGAGGGGAAGAGCATGTCTGAAATTATACACCCACAGAGGGGAATCAGGAGTTGACCCCACTGGGCTTATGACAAGGCAAGTGAAATACCACGGCAAGTAAAGGTGGCTCATTTTAAGAGACAAGTCTACATAGGGTCTCCATTTTCTGACCCAGTCCGCAACAGAGCTGCTAGGGTTAGAGGGACATAAGATCTGCGGACTTAGAGAATGCTGGGGGCATTTTCACCCTGGCTCTGGGCCAGGATCCTGTAGTTGCTTGAGCCATCACTGCTTTTAAGAGAATGGGGCTGAATCTGGAGATCCCAGGTGCTGAGAGTAGGGGAGCCTGGGCTTTTGGTCTGTCTGTGTGGACTTGCTTTGAAGGAAAGGATAAGGAGGACTATATTAGGCTGTCAGCTGTCCCACATCCTTCCACATCATGTACCTGGGTTTCTGGTGGGAGGAAAGTGATGAGGTAGAAACCCCATGAGATTCCTGGTCTTAATCAGAGATCTGCCTGATGTGGTGGGCTATCTTTCTGCTTTAAACCTCAGGGGTTACTTCCTAGGACTGAAATCTGGAGGTGAGAAGAGACTAGATGAGACTTCCTGAAGTATACTGAGGGATATAGACACAGGCTAGGGAAGGGTTTGTGCCCATTAATTTATAGCCCTGGGGTCAGAGCAATGGATTTGAGTGTACGTCTGTGTTTCATGTGAATCCTGTGTCTGTTCTTAGATGTGTGTGCTGTATATTGCATGTGTAATATAAGGAAATGCATTCTGCGTATACACTGAATCTGTGTGTGTTTTGTGTGCAGAAACAATCATAAAGTATCTTTTGTGTATTTTGTATACATATCCATTGTGTACAGGCAGTTTTGTGTATTTTGCATCTGAGTTACAAGCTGTATATTTGTGCATGGTGTATATAGGTCTTTTATGTATTTTCTGTATTGGTCAGTACATTCTATATCTGTGCTGAGGATGCATATTTTGTATCTAGGTATAACCATATATCTTCTGTATCTGCTCTTTATATTAATTTGGCCTGTGTGTACTTTGCATGTGGGTAGCATGTTTTGTATTTGTGTATGGCAATAGTTATATTTATTTTGTGGTGGATGTGCATGCATGTGCATGAATGTTTTATAGCCTCAGACCAAGGACACTATAAGATATCTAACCCGTCACCTAGGCCTTAGGTATGGGTTGCTTCACCTTCTATTTTCCAAAGGTCTGGGTCCTTCCCACCCCATGTCTTGGAAATTCAGCACCACCTCCCATGAAGGAGAGGAAGAACAGCACAGAGGCTTTGTGCTGGGCACGGGGTACCCTGCAGACAACTGGGGATGTGGGTGACCAGGAACTAATGAGCACCCTAGGCCTAGCACCCTGAGCTGGTGCCCCACTCCCCAAGAACACTGTAGGTGCTAACTAGGCAACAGTGAGGCCTGGGCTGGAGTCACCTTTGGACAGCCCGACCACCACAGTTCACTGTTTGGGAAATTTAAGCCATGATGTCAAAAGCCCAGTCTGATAAGCAAAAGCCTCCTTACCTCAACCCATTCTAGGGCCAACCTGTTCTCTACCTTCAGGCCATGCAGTGCTTATTCACTCCCTACCTGCTCTGGGGGTGGGGGATGATTCTTTACCCATCCTTCTTTTCGTTTTACAATGCAGCTCTGGTTGCCAGTTTCGTGGGGAAAGAGTTTGAGTCTGGTGATCAAAATGATGCCTTTGGATCATCATCTAGTTACTCCATCCCTTGGTCCTGGACTTCAGAAATTTCCACATAGAGGAGGCTCCCTTAAGTCCAGATCAGTGGAATTTGGTCCCAGGGAGTCCTCCTTGGTGTCCTTAGTTTCAAAGCAGGGGATCCATTGTGGCTCTTTAGGGAAAGGTTCACAGAAGTGATGGATGTAGAGCCAAATGATAATGAAAACCAAACGAGGTGGGAAAAGATGAGAATGGAGATGATGAACAGGATGGATTGTGAAGAGGAGGCCCGGGGTGGGTCTGGCCCAGGACAGCGGGAGCTGTAAGGGCCGTAGGGCTCTTGTGCACTCAGTAAGACAAGCTTCAGCCATGGGAAACTGAAGCTGCAGCACATGGAGGGCAGAGAGACAATTCTAACATCTAGGAACCCATGAAGACTGGAGTGTCTAGGCAATGGCAGCAAACCCAGGCCCGGTGGGGTTACCAGTGAGACAAATTAATCCATTAGGCCTCTTAGACAACCAACCCACCAAACAGTGGATTTGCTCCTGAACCTGAACTCCAGAGAATGAATATATATATATATGTGTGTGTGTGTGTGTATAAGTACATATACACACACATATGTATGTGTGTGTGTATATATATATATATATACATATATATATATATATACACTCTAGTGCACATAGTCAAACACATGCATAAATTGCCCTGTGTCAAAAATATTGCATAAGCTTATACAATTGTAAAATGCAATTTTTTCTATAGCTAGCTAGATGGAGGAATGCGTGAAAGAGAGATACTCAATATATTTTATATACACTGGATCCACAGACCTGCCTGTCCTCAGGACTGGATGCCCTGGTCAGCTGTACAGTCATGCCCATGATTAGGTTAATTCCTAAGGTACAGTCAGGTGGGGTGTTTAGATGCTGCTTTCCCTGTTCACTCTCCCGGCTTTGCAGAGGTCTGCATTCCCATGTAGAAGAACAGGGATGGGTGGGCTGGAGGGCCAGAGTTTTAGTTCCATTCCAAAGAGTCTATATTTTTTTCTCCTAATGGAAGGCTTTTGCCCTCCGATGGGGAAAAAAAACACTAGTTCAGTGCCATTCCAAGGCTATTAATACTCTAAATATGAATACTGTGTAGGCTACTAGGAAAATAGGTTATCTCCTGTGTTTTAAATATTGAGATTCATGCAACAAACACCCATGCAGCTCTATTGCATCACTGGTAAATCTCACTGCAGTGTCAGTGTAGCTGGGCAACATCACTAGGAAAGCAGATATCTGCAAACTCCAGTGTAAAGGAAGAATCAGACACGTTTTTGTGACCCTGAAGCCTGCAAAAATGGTGAAATCTGAAGGTGAGAGGTCCCTTGGTTTGTTAGCTTCTCCTTGTAGGCCTAAGAGAAGAACAAATGTGAAACTTGACAACTCATATTCGGTCATACTAACTGTCCCTCCCCCAGGCTTCCCTCACACTGACACTGCAGAGAAAAAGCAGAATGCAGCATTATGAAACACAAGCCTCCGGAGCATCTACTTGGCAAATGCGGTTCACAAACTCCAGCCTGTGACACAGAAAGTAATTCCAAGACACAGGACTGTGTGTTCTTTTCAATGCAAAAATGGGAATGACCTTTTGAATAATCACCAGAGCTTGAAAGCTAAGCCATGATTGGGTTTCTCTGTGAAGGGGCAGGTCGGCTCAAATGGGATGGTGGGGTGACGGGGAGGGGAGTGCATTTCCCAGGTGTTGTGTGCATTTAATTAGGAAGGAAAGGTGGCACTGATGTGGTAGATTGTGTATTGAATATGAGGTGGCCTTAATGTATCTTTCTGAAATCCTGGCTCCATAGGTGACTCCCATCTTTGGAAACCTGGTGATGAAAATTTGCATGAAAGCCATGATAGATATTCTGTGTTCTAAATCAAAAATCAAAAGATCAAAAGTCACTTGTAAGACTATTGCTTTCCATGCAGAACCCAATACACACTTTAGAACACACTGACTACAATGCAGGCTATTATGCAACATCTGCATTAGTTCCATTGAGCTATGAGTATGTTAATAGGTTTCAATCAGACATCAGTTAACATTTTTGTAATATTCACATAGTTTGTGTTAGCCAAAGTGCAGTTGGCCGTTTTCAAGTTTTCCTCTCTAAAGTCCTCGTTACTGTTGTTTACCCCCTCCTGGATCTCCATGTAATCAGACTTACTAATGGTAGAGGCACTTCTACTTTTCTTTAGGTCAGGGGAGGATGGGATCTTTGGACAGCTTGTCACTTGCAAGTACTGGGCCTGCTCCTCTCCCTCTGTCTCCCGGTGGTAGAAGTAGTTGAAATTGGACACTATGACAGGGACCGGTAAGGCAATGGTTAACACACCTGCAATTGCACATAGGGAACCCACTATCTTTCCCCCAATGGTAGTTGGAACCATGTCTCCATAGCCTACAGTTGTCATGGAGACGACTGCCCACCAGAAGGCATCTGGGATGCTGGGGAACTGGGAATCTCGCTCATCGGCCTCTGCAAAATAGACAGCACTAGAGAAAAGGATGACTCCAATGAAGAGGAAGAATATCAAGAGGCCCAGTTCTCTCATGCTGGCTTTGAGGGTCTGACCTAGAATCTGGAGACCTTTGGAGTGTCTAGACAACTTGAAAATCCTAAAGACTCTTACCAACCGGATGACACGCAGGATGGCCAGCGACATGGCCTGCTGGCCCTGCTGAGCATCTTCTGGCTTCTCAGCCAGCTCCGTTCCCAGGGTAATGAAGTAGGGGATGATGGCCACAATGTCAATGATGTTCATAATGTTGGTGAAGAAGCCGGCTTTGCTAGGACAGGCAAAGAATCTCACCAAGAATTCAAAGGAGAACCAGATGATGCAGAGAGTCTCTACAATGAAGAAAGGGTCGGTGAAGGAAGTGGACTGCTGGTACCCAATGGTGCTGTTGGAATAGGTGTGGAAGGTTACCCCACCCCCATGCATGTCTTCATTCTCATCCCGGAAGATGGGTAGTGTTTCCAGACAGAAGCTGACAATTGAAATCAGAATCACCATGACAGATACAATCGCTATAATCCTCGCAGGCCCTGAGCTCTCTGGGTATTCAAAGAGAAGCCACACCTGTCTCTGAAACTCATTTTCAGGCAGAGGACGCTCTTCCTCCTTGATGTAGCCTTCATCTTCCCGAAACATCTCCATTGCTTCTTCTCCCAGCTCATAAAACCGAATTTCTTCAGAGAATATATCTAAGGGCACATTCACAGGTCTCCTCAGCCGGCCACCAGACTGGTAGTAGTACAAAATGGCATCAAAGCTAGGGCGGTTCCGATCGAAAAAGTACTCATTTCGGAGTGGGTCAAAGTACCTCATCCGCTTCTTGGGGTCCCCTAAGAGGGTCTCTGGAAACTGGGCTAAAGTCTTTAGCTGGGTCTCAAACCGCAGCCCCGAGATGTTGATCACCACCCTCTCACAGCACTCGTGGTCTGCCTCTGGGTCATAGGTGTCCTGCGGGTGCCCAGGGAGGGCAGCAGCCTCGTCTGCTGGGTCTCCGGTGGCCACTGTCATATTGGGACTGAGAGAAGTGCCTCACGCTATGCCTTCCAGCTGCCTGGTGTCAAGGAGCTCAGGATGCTAACGGCCCCAGGAAACACAGCAGCATTGGCCGGGCTCCTGCAGGAGAGCCCAAGAGCCCTCTCAGAGCTGGAGAGACAGCTTTGCTTGGCTGAAAGACAGAGGCAGTTGAGGACATGAGACCACTCAGCACTGGCAGCCTGATCTGGGTTGCTGCTTTTTCTCTCCCATCTCTCAGCCAAGAGTTTGGAAACATGACCACCACCACCACCACCAAAAATCAAAATTTACTTTCACCTTGTAACTTATCTGGGGATCAGGGGGAAGGAGGTGACAATCTCTCAAGGAAGCTCTGGAATTCCCTGCACTGGGGGAAGGTGGCTGGTATAGGCATCGTCTGCATCACCAGGCTTCATGGAGCATAACCCCACACTAGGAGGCTAGAAGGGAGCCCTGTCTCAGGTACTACACTAATGTCTCACAGATACTTGCATCCTGGGAGGTATTCATGGTGGGGGATGTTAGGCCTGGGTTTTCTTCATTGCCCCCCATCCCAATGAATCTACACAAGGCTGTTTTAAACAACAGATTGATTTACCTGGCTAGGCAGGAACCTGAAGCTCTCTTCCTTGCAGAGCTGATCAGATGCTGTGGAAATCTTAGATACACACACAGGCAGCCCAGCTCCCCATCACATCTTCTCACTCGAACTAGAAATAATGGTGAGTCATTCTGGGCAGGAGGGCAGGCTCCAGGTCCTGGAGTTGACCTCTCGGGCTAGGCTGGGCTGGAGGGGCAGTGGGGTGCCTGGCCAGGGGCATGCGGGACAGCCAAGCTTGGGTCTGCAGCCTTTGGAAGGAAGAGGCAAGATGCAGAGCTCAGCAAAAGCAGGAGTCCTCCTGGCTGTCCTCAGGAGGTGTGACGTTGCCTGGAAAAAACAGCAGCAAGGTGGAACCAGGGCTTCCGCGTGGCTGGTGCCAAGATTTAGCAGGGCTCTGGCAGCTTCTCTCACTGGAATTGACAGGCCCCCATGCCCACCTTCCATTCTGATGCCATGCCTGAGAACTACCCCTCAGCCTCCCAGCCTCCTCTGGGCAGGTTTCCCATTAGCTTGAAGCACTTTCTCTTCAGGCTTGGCTGGGCCTGTCTTCTCCAGGGGCCTCTCTGGGCTGATCCAGATCCCTAGTCCTCAGCTGCCATCAGGAGGGACTCTGGGCAAGTACTCCCCTCCCCCCATGTAAAGACATAGCATCTCCCAAGGGGAGGACTTCATTCACAGCTGCCTGACTCCAATTCTGACCTCAGCTGGGTTCCCCCAACCCTTCCCTCGTCCCCCCCCCCAGCTCCCCCCACTCCCCTGCTCCAGAGCTCATTTAGGGAGGCCCCACACCTAGCAAGGTCTCTTCTGTATGAAAGCTGAGGCCGGGTCGCTGAACTTACTTTCCCTCCAGGATCCCTGGGCCTCAGACCTCCCTCTGAGCCGGGTGGCATTTGAGCTGGGCAGGCGCTAGACCACTGATTTCTCCCCAAGAGAAAATCCCTCACATCTCCTCGGCAGGGAGCGCAGAACAAACGCTCAGCCTGCCTGGCTGAGAGGTGGCTTTGCAGCAGCGAGAGGGGGAGCCCTGAGGAGAACAGCTTCCGGCCTGGCCCCCTGCCGACCCAATCCTGTCGGCCCCAGGGCGGGGAGGGGTCTGGGCCCTCTCCGCATCGCCCCAGGCTCTGGCCGGGATTCCGCCCGGCACGCTCCCCGCCCGGCTCTGCGCGGAAGACCAGACCCTCCAGCTGGCCGAGGCTGCGAGCGCGCCACCTTAACCCCCTCCTGCCCGGTGCGGTCGGCTCCCCCGCGGGCCTGAGCGCAGCCCAGCTCCTTTGCCCCCAGGATCTAGCTAAGGGACCACGGAGGATCCATCTCTACCCGAAAACCCCGGAGCCTGAACTCTGGGGGTGGGGAGTAGGCTGTTGCCCCGGATCTCAGCTCCTCCTAAGCGTGGCGGCTCCGCTGCAGCCCATGGCCCCAGCGAAGGGGAAAAAGCCCTTCTCTGCAGCAAAGCTGTTTTTATTCCGCGCCAGAGAGACAAGTGGAGCCCGGCCGACCCAAGTGATTCGGGTCCTACCAAGCGGCGCTATTTACCAGACCTGGTGATGCTGTCAACCGCACTTCCCATCACCAGCCAGCTCCTCAGCGCCCTCCGCCCCGCGCCACGCACACCCCAGAGGGTCATCGAGCCCATCCCGTGCGCTCGTCTTCCGCAGGGCGCAATCTCCCCTCACCCGCCCCGGACCCGGACCCGGACCCGCCGGGCAGACTGCAGCGATCGGCACGGGCTTGCCCGCCCCGGACTCAGTCCGAGCCCGCCGCGCTGCAGGCTGCGCCGCCGGGTGCCCTGCAGCCCCCTCTGAGCGCCGCAGCCTGGCACGGGAGGCAGCGCGCGCAGCTCAATTCCCCGACACCGATTTACCCTTCCGGATGGGTACCGGAGCCTCCATGTTCCTGGGTTGCGGCCAGCGCCGGGAGACCCCGGCAGCGGGCGGCGGCGGGGTGCGGGCGGCCAGCCGGGAGCCGGCTCTGCAGTCCCGCGGGCGACGCGTAGAGCGCCCGGCCGCCGCCCGCAGCCGCACCGCGCCGCACCGCGCCACGCAGCGCCGCACCTGGCCCGGCAGCGAACTCGAATTAAAGGGGCCGGCGGGGGCCAGAGCCGAGGAGGCGTGCCGTCCGCCGCTGCCACGGACCTAGCCACCTAGTTGGGACCTGGGCCTCGGCTGCCACCCCACGAGGAAAACACCCTCATCTTTGGCAGAGCGCAGCTTACTAACCAGAACTCGTGGGGAGCTCAGCTGGGTGCCGCCGGGCCCGGAGAGATGGAGGGGGCAGAAGTTGAAGAGCGCTCCTGAGAGGCTCCTGCCAACATAATGAAGTAGGCAAGGAGGAAACAATCAATAGCAACTATCCCAGGCCTGAGGAGAGGCGAGATATGTTGCTATTATTATGATGCTGCCAGACAGGATCTGCAGATTCCCCTCCTTGCCCTCTCTAGCTGGCGCACCCGCTCCTCCAGCTCTGCCTCCCAGCTACCTCGTACCCAGCAAAGATTTGGCTTCGCGGGGAAATGCAGCAGGTGCGGCCCGGGGCTGCAGTGTGGCAGAAACTCGCTGCTGTGTTCACCCCCACCAGGAGGGACTGCAGGAACAGGCAGAACTGCAGGGCCTGCCCTCTGGACTCCCTGACTCCCTCCCTGCAGGGCGCCGGGCAGGGAAGGCTGGGGAATACACCACCTTTGGGAAGGGTGGGCTACTCACAAAGCGGGCCCTCTCACAGTCCCTACAAGCCAGCTGGCCCACAGGGCTCTGAAATTGGGGTGAGCCAAAGAGGATGTCCTTTGCTTTTGAAAGAATGTGTGTAGGAAGCCCAGCCTGCCCTCTGCTTACATGGGGCATCTCAGAGGTCTGGGGTGTTTCAGAGAGTCACATGGCAGCCCCAAGCCCTTGCTAGTTCTGTTCTCCAGGTCCCTGTCAGAATCACCCAGACTGATGTTCCAGATAGTGGTTCCTTGAGATCAGACTGCAGTAGACACGGAGCTCTGGATTCAGAGGAGCTCCAGTACAGGGAAAGGTCCTGCTGGCTCTCCCTGCTCAGAGAACCTCCTCTTTAGGCCTGTACCTCATGGTGGAAGCTCTGAGAGCCCACAAGGTCTAGGCTCCATGAACCTGGCTTCTGGCATTCATCGCAGTAGTTCATGAGGTGAGGTTTAAGATTGGGGTCTACCTGAAGCTGCAGGGGTGATCTGGAGGGCAGTGACGTGAGTGAGTTTGTAGGATGTTGGATGACTATAAGGCGGAGCTGGTTTGGTTTAGGACCACTAGATGCTGTGCTGGAATGTGCCAGCCAGAATATGGCTTGGGTGTTTTGGAGCTGGCCAGACCCAGACTTAAATCCCTGCCAGTCACTAGGTTAAGTTAATTCACTTCTCGGCATCAGTGTCCTCACCTGCAAAATGAGGATGCCTCCTGGGGTGTGGTGAGGGTTAAATGGTTGTAAGGAAAGAGCTTAACACCCAGCAGACATTCAATAAACGAGGATTTCTCCACTCTGCTTCCTACGAAAGTCTCCTGACACCCCCCAGCCTCCTGCTTAGCTGCGGACATTTTTCAATGTGCCCACTAACCGGGTCCTTGTTGCCCCAGTCCCTGTGCTTCCCTACTTGCTCCCCCCTCACCTTCCCGGAGGTCTCTGCCGTTCCCACCCGGTCACCAAACTGCCCTCCAGAACCCTGCTCTACACTCCTTCTTGAAGCCTCCTCGACCAGCACTGGGGGACTCTGTTTCTCCTACTTACCACGCTGAGTTCTTATGTCAACAAAAGTCCAAAAGTCTTATTCGTTTGATCATGTCTATATATTTTCTTTGCTTTCTTTGTTAAAACAGGAGATGCGGACTGAGAAAAGCTCTTGAGGGAGAATTAATAATCATTCTAATTGGTGACATGAGCTTGCCCTGTGTCATACACTGTGTTAAGCACCTCTAAGCCAGCATGACATTGAATCCTCTTGGCTCTGTGAGGTAGTGTCTACATCAGTACCATTTCATAGAAAAGGAAACTGAGGCAGAGAGGTGAAATAACCTTCCCAAGGTCAGTAAGTGGTGGCTCTAGGACTTGAAGCAGGTTTTTGTGACTCCAGGACTTGGACACTTAACCCTCACACCCCACTGCTCAGATGGAATGAGCAGCCCTTGAATTTCATTTTCCTCTTTGGGATCTTCCTCTGACCCCTGTTACTATCCCCTGACTTGGCCGCAGGAGTGTGTTGTCCGCCCTCTGCCCTTTAAAGTCTGACCTAAGTGTTAACAACAAAAAGGAAGTTAACTAAAGAAGGAAAAAACCCCCATAACAACAGTTGTTCAGGAGTATTTCAGGCATGTTAAAGGTGTCTGAAAGTTACATCTGTCGGTGTCCTGGCTTGGCAATGCCGTGTAAGAACAAAACACAGCTTGACTCCCAGTACTGACACTTACTAGCTGTGTGACCTTCAGCAAGTTATTGAAACTCTCTGAGCCTTAGTTTCCCTATTTGTCAAGTGGGAGAGTAGAACTACTTCACAGGATAGTAAAGACTAAATTAGTTCTAAAGAACTGAGAGCTGGCTTAACTGGTAGGTTAAACTAGTAGGTATTTAACCACTGTGAGCTCCCTTTCCAGTGCTGTAGTGGTCACTATTTTTTAACTTTGGCCAAAAAGGAACAGCCAGAGTATTCCTTGATCCTTTCTCTGGGGCAGGGTGAAAACCCCAAAGACCGCTCCCTTCCCTTTCAGTTTGGTTTCCTGCTTGAGGACCAGGCCTTCCCTCTGCAGGGGGGAGGGCTGTGGTGACCACCATAGTGAGTGATTGGTGACTATAGTCACTTAAAGAAAAAGTTTATGACCTTGTGTGCACACATACCCACATCCACACAGAGGAACAGAAGGGAGGATCTCACCATCTGGAACTTAGACTGCATGAGCTTTCAGATGTCACTCCCAGGGGACCAGCTCTCCTTTCTGGCATGACTGCCACTTCTGCTTGATGCTGCCTTACCAATCCACCTGCCCCCTCTAGCCCACAGGTAGGCAGGGCAGGGGAGCACTGGGCTGATAGCCCTCTGCTGGTCATTTGATTTAATCCTTTTAGCCAGCTAGTGGGAAAGCTGTCATTGTCTCTATTCTACAGATGAAGATAATGAAGCTCAGAGAGGTCCAGTCGCTGTCCAGGGTAATTTAGCTGGTAAGTGGTGAGGCTGGGACCAAACTCAAGATTGTGTGACTCTGCAAGTCACGATGCTGTTTTGCTGCCCACTTCCACTGTTAGCCAGGTGCCAGGCCTCTGGGCTCAGTTTCTGGTCTCAGGAACATGGATTTAGTCCAGCAGACCTCAGAGACCCCCTAGGCATAGCCACATGGCCTGTGGAGGGAGCCAAACCCGAAAGGTCTGTGACAGAAGGGGCTTGGTGCTGGTGATGAACTGTTCACACATAAACTGAGAGACTCAAGGCAGTGGTGCAAGATTCAGGACCCAAAGGCACTGCTTTGTGCCATTTCCTGGAGCAGCTCTTCTAGGTTTCTCACATCTGCAGGGCCCCAGGCTGAGCAAAAGCCTGGCGAAAGGGGAGTACAAAGCAGAGCATCTGACCAGGGCTGCGGTCTGGGTTTTAGTCTTAGCATGCAGAGCTGTGTGACTTAAGGTCACTCACATGAATTTTCTTTGCAGCAGTTTCCTTGTAGAATAGTAAGAACAGCATTTGCACCTCCACCCCCTTGCTTCATAGGGTTTAAAGAGAGAGAGGGAGGAAGGAGGGAAGGAAACATTCATTGTTAGTGTGTATTAAAATCTCATTTGTTATGATCAAAGAGTGAACGTGCTTGGAGAAGCAAAAAGCACGGTCAGGGTGGAAGAGTACACTGTCAGTGTGACTGTTGTTGATGCTGCTGCGGTTGTGCCCTGCCAATGTGTGTCATGCCTGATGTTTGAGGACTTCTCTCAGAAGTGAAATGGAAATCCATTCCAGCCCCCTGCTTTGCTCAGAAGTCTTCTACTTAACGCAGAAGTCAAGTTCCTCAGCCTCCTGCAGGAAGCCTTTTGAGATCAGCTGCCTGGGCCTTGGCTCCTTTCCTGAATTAGCTGCTACACACTCATCCCACTGTACTGCAAATGTGCGCTGCCAAATAAAAGACTGTGTTAAGGGATGGCTAGAGAGGGTGGGCCTCCCTCCCACTTTGGAGCTGCTCCTCCCCAGTGTCAGGCACTGAGCTGGTTGTCTTACCATCAGGTCCCTGCTACTAATACCCCAATTCAGAATAGCATCATGGTTGAAGGACAGCCCCTGGTGCCAGCAGGTCTAGGATCTAATCTCAGGCCTGCTGTGTTTTAACTCTGTGACTCAGTTTCTAAACTGTACATTTTTGTGTGACTTGAATGTAAAACACTTAATGCCTATGCCATAGCAAACATTAAGCATTAGCCATCAGCCGCAGCATCCTCTTGGCACTGCCACCACCATTTCTTCTGTATTAGCAATGGAGATGGTATGGTTTATGATGAGCTTTTACAGCAGGTACCGTTGGTGCTCCGGCCACATCCTCTTGGACCGCCTGTAATTTCAGCTGCCTGTGGAGGATGGTGTCTGAGCAAGCTGTCCCACCTCAGTCACTGTGTCTCTTGGCTTTTCTGACTCAGGACTCTTTCTGAAGCTGTGGTGGCCCACTCAGGCTGCCCAGGGTGGCCTGGATGCCCAGGGAGGTGACTGAATGCTCCAGCCTCCTGTCTGTAAGAGACAATTCCTATTCCACAGTCGGCTCCTCAGATGGCTCCTGTCGGTACAGAGTCCCAGGCGCTCACAGTGGTAATCACCTCTATCTGATGAGCCATCTGGCCTGGGTCAGGACAAAGCCCAGAGCAAAGGCTGCTTGTCCCAGCTCTTTGGGTCTGTGCTCCAGGCAGCTGAGCCAGCTTCCTGGGCCCTGCCAATGGAGGCGGGGGGGCTCCCTAGGTCCTCTTTCTTCGGCCCTGGCTTCTCTCCCAAGCTTCAGACTCTTCAGCTCCACTTTCTGTGTTGTGAGAGATACCACCCTTCATCCAGTTCCCCAAACCAGAAACCTGGGAGTCCATGTCAGCTCTCTTTCCTTTCACCCCCACCCCCGACACTCCCCACATCCAGTCAATCACTTGGCCTTGGCATCCATTCACTTCTTTCTGATCCCCTCTTCCTTTCCATGCTACCCTGGTCCAAGACACTAGTAGGCATGGGCTGGGCCACTGCAACCACCCTCACGGGTCTCTGCCTTCACACTAGCTCCCCTCTGTCCCTGCTCCCACAGTTGCTATGTGGTTCTTCTAAAGTACAAATCGGATCATGTCCCTTACCGCTTCACTCCGCATTGGCTTTCTACTGCTCTGATCTACCTACATTTCCTAGAAGGTGAGCAAAGCCTTCATGATCTGAAGGTCCCTCTCCCTCCCTCTAACCCCCATCCTAGATGTCTACACCGGCATCACATTAACTGCCTTGAAGGCTCTAACTGGCTTGAAATAGACAGATTAGGCTAAGACCTGGAGTCAGACAGGCCGAGGGTGGATTTCTGCCTCTGTTGCTTGCCATTAATGTGACCTCAGACGGGGAATTTTTCCTCTCTGAGTCTTATGTTCCAATCTGTAAAATGGGAATAATAGTGTCTAATGCTTGCTCCAAGGATTAAATGAGATAATGTACACAGGGCATTTATCTCAGTGATCTGCAGGAAGGTCTCAAGAAACATGAGCTTCCAGATGGTTCCAGGTCTTCCTGCTTTGGCTCCAACAGCCCCCTCAGTTGGAATGCTCTGCCCTCCTCCTCCGCCATCAGCCCAATGACTTCTGATACTCAACTCATATCATATCCTCCATGAAGCCTTTGTGGACCCTCTCCCTGGTCTCCACCTACGAATTCTATGCCCAGGACACAGGCCCATCACACCAAGTCCCGAGCGGCCTGTCTCCACCCCCATGCCATCTTCCACTGGATGGGAAGCTACCTGTGGGCAGGGCCACTTCTATTCTGCCTTTGCAACTTCATGTCCAGTCTAGGTCAGGCACAGAGCAGCTGTCCTGGCAGAATTTGTGAACCAGCAAACTCCAGCAGATGCACGGACTCCTCTGTGGCACACCACAGCTTACCTGCTCCCCTTGCCTTTCAGCCCCTAGGCTTAGTATTTCTGGAAGGCTCCTGCTTCTGAGGAACCTGGAGTCACCACAGGGCTGGCCATGGGCTGTTCATGATTCTTGCCTAACAGGCCGAGAGGGGTCAAGAAGGAAGACCAGCCGTACACCAGCCACGACCACAGGGTGATGGACATACCCAGGCAGCCTCTGCATCAGAGAATGGCAGAGCAGGGAGGATGGTTCTATTTCACAGAAATGTTAAGTATTTTGCGCAAGGTCACGCAGCTAGTCCAGGCAAGAGCCAGGTTTTGAACTCAGACACCACGTCTCCAGAAATCATGCTCCTAACCATTCCGTTGTGCTGTTCTTATACAGTATTCAGGCATACTATGGGCTGGACTTGAACTTGTCCACCTGTCGCCCCGTGCTTTAAAGTCTCCAAGGATTCCCAGGACTCTGACTCATGGTCCTCTAGCTTCTGTTCACATGCCTCCAGGGACTGGCTGCCTACTATAGGTCATTCCAACTTTGGACAGACCTAACTTTTCGATGGCCTGTTGTGGACCTGGTATCATTCTTCATGAAGCTTTCACTCAGGAGTTTGCAGCCCACCTGTGGCCATGAAGGCAATTGTGTCCCCCCCCCCCCCACAGCAGCACTTTAAAAAGTTGAAGAGAGTAGCCAGGAGCCTGTGGCTTCTCTTCTCTGAGGTCATACCCCGGCCCTTCCCTCTTCCTCACATGCTATGGCTTGAGGCTTTACACCACCCTGGCCGTTCCCTAAAATTACTCTGATTTCTTTTTTTTTTTAAATTTTATTTTGTCGATATACATTGTGGTTGATTATTGTTGCCCCTTACCAAAACCTCCCTCCCTCCTCCCTCTGCTCCCCCCCAACAATGTCCTTTCTGTTTGCTTGTCGTATCAACTTCAAGTAATTGTAGTTGTTATATCTTCTCCCCCCCCCATTTTTTTTGTGTGAATTTATATGTTAATTTTTAGCTCCCACCAATAAGTGAGAACATGTGGTATTTTTCTTTCTGTGCCTGACTTGTTTCACTTAATAGAATTCTCTTGAGGTCCATCCATGTTGTTGCAAATGGCAGTATTTCATTCGTTTTTATAGCTGAGTAGTATTCCATTGTGTAGATGTACCACATTTTCCGTATCCATTCATCCGATGATGGACATTTGGGCTGGTTCCAACTCTTGGCTATTGTAAAGAGTGCTGCAATGAACATTGGGGAACAGGTATACCTTCCACTTGATGACTTCCATTCCTCTGGGTATATTCCCAACAGTGGGATAGCTGGGTCATATGGTAGATCTATCTGCAATTGTTTGAGGAACCTCCATACCATTTTCCATAGAGGCTGCACCATTTTGCAGTCCCACCAACAATGTATATAGTTCCTTTTTCTCTGCAACCTCGCCAGCATTTATCGTTCAGAGTCTTTTGGATTTTAGCCATCCTAACTGGGGTTAGATGGTATCTCAGTGTGGTTTTGATTTGCATTTCCCGGATGCTGAGTGATGTTGAGCATTTTTTCATATGTCTGTTGGCCATTTGTATATCTTCCTTAGAGAAATGCCTACTTAGCTCTTTTGCCCATTTTTTTATTGGGTTGCTTGTTTTTTTCTTGTAAAGTTGTTTGAGTTTCTTGTATATTCTGGATATTAATCCTTTGTCAGATATATATTTTGCAAATATTTTCTCCCACTCTGTTGGTTGTCTTTTAACTCTGTTAATTGTTTCTTTTGCTGTGCAGAAGCTTTTTAGTTTGATATAATCCCATTTGTTTATTTTTCCTTTGGTTGCCCGTGCTTTTGGGGTCGTATTCATGAAGTCTGTGTCCAGTCCTATTTCCTGAAGTGTTTCTCCTATGTTTTCTTTAAGAAGTTTTATTGTTTCAGGGTGTATATTTAAATCCTTAATCCATTGTGAGTTGATTTTAGTATATGGTGAGAGGTATGGATCTAGTTTCATTCTCCTGCATATGGATATCCAGTTATCCCAGCACCATTTGCTGAAGAGGCAGTCCCTTCCCCAGTGAATAGGCTTGGTGCCTTTGTCGAAGATCAGATGGCAGTAAGTGTGTGGGTTGATTTCTGGATTCTCTATTCTATTCCATTGATCAGTGTGTCTGTTTTTATGCCAGTACCATACAGTTTTGGTTATTATAGCTTTGTAGTATAGCGTAAAGTCTGGTAGTGTTATACCTCCAGCTTTATTTTTTTTGCTCAGCATTGCTTTGGCCATCCGTGGTCTTTTATTATTCCATATAAATGTCTGGATAGTTCTTTCCATTTCTGAGAAAAATGTCTTTGGAATTTTGATGGGGATTGCATTGAATTTGTATATCACTTTGGGTAGTATGGACATTTTCACTATGTTGATTCTTCCAATCCAAGAGCATGGGATATCTTTCCATCTTCTTGTATCCTCTCTAATTTCTCTCAGCAGTGGTTTGTAGTTCTCATTATAGAGATTTTTCACCTCCTTGGTTAACTCAATTCCTAAGTATTTTATTTTTTTGATGGCTATTGTAAATGGGCAGGCTTTCTTGATTTCTCGTTCTGCATGTTCACTGTTGGAGAAAAGAAATGCTACTGATTTTTGTGTGTTGATTTTGTATCCTGCTACTGTGCTGAAATCATTTATCAATTCCAACAGTTTTTTTGTAGAGGTTTTAGGCTGTTCCATATATAGGATCATGTCATCTGCAAACAGGGACAGTTTGACTTCATCTTTTCCAATCTGGATGCCCTTTATTTCCTTCTCTTCTCTGATTGCTCTGGCTAGTACTTCCAACACTATGTTGAATAGGAGTGGTGAGAGTGGGCATCCTTGTCTAGTTCCTGTTCTTAAAGGAAAAGCTTTCAGCTTTTCCCCATTCAGGATGATATTGGCAGTGGGTTTGGCATATATGGCTTTAATTATGTTGAGATACTTTCCCTCTAAACCTAACTTTTAGAGGGTCTTTTTCATGAATGAGTGCTGAATTTTATCAAATGCTTTTTCAGCATCTATAGAGATGATCAAATGGTCCCTGTGTTTGAGTTTATTAATATGGTGTATCACATTTATTGATTTGTGTATGTTGAACCAAACTTGCATCCCTGGGATGAATCCCACTTGATCGTGATGAATACTTTTACGTATGTGTTGCTGTATTCTGTTTGCTAGTATTTTAGTGAGGATTTTTGCATCTATATTCATCAAGGATATCGGCCTGTAGTTTTCTTTTTTGGTTATATCTTTACCTGGTTTTGGTATCAGGATGATGTTTGCTTCATAGAATGAGTTTGGGAGATTTGCATCCGTTTCAATCTTTTGGAATAGTTTGTAAAGAATCGGTGTCAATTCCTCTTTGAATGTTTGGTAAAATTCTGCCGTGAATCCATCTGGTCCTGGGCTTTTCTTTGTTGGGAGCCTTCTGATAACAGCTTCAATCTCCTTTATTGTTATTGGTCTGTTCAAATTTTCTACATCTTCATGGTTCAGTTTTGGGAGCTTGTGTGTGTCCAGAAATTTATCCATTTCCTCCAGATTTTCAAATTTGTTGGCGTATAGTTGTTTATAGTAGTCTCGAATGATTCCTTGTATTTCAGATGAATCAGTTGTAATATCGCCTTTTTCATTTCTAATTTTTGTTATTTGAATCTTCTCTCTTCTTTTTTTTGTTAGCCATGCTAATGGTTTGTCAATTTTATTTATCTTTTCAAAAAACCAACTTTTTGATTCGTTGATCTTTTGTATTGTTTTTTGGTTTTCAATTTCATTCAGTTCTGCTCTGATCTTAATGATTTCTTTCCGTCTGCTAACTTTAGGTTTGAATTGTTCTTGTTTTTCTAGTTCTTTAAGGTGAAGTGTTAGGTTGTTCACTTGCCATCTTTCCATTCTTCTGAAGTGAGCATTTAATGCAATAAATTTCCCCCTCAATACTGCTTTTGTAGTATCCCACAGGTTTTGGTATGATGTATCATTGTTTTCATTAGTTTCAATAAATTTTTTGATTTCCTGCTTTATTTCTTCTTGGACCCATATGTCATTAAGTAGAATGCTGTTTAATTTCCATGTGTTTGTATAGTTTCCAGAGTTTTGTTTGTTATTAATTTCTAGTTTTAATCCATTGTGGTCTGAGAAGATACATGGGATAATTCCAATTTTTTTGAATTTATTGAGACTTGATTTGTGACCTAATATGTAATCTATCCTGGAGAATGATCCATGTGCTGATGAGAAGAATGAATATTCTGAGGTTGTTGGGTGGAATGTTCTGTAGATATCTGCCAATTCCAATTGGTCTAGAGTCTTGTTTAGATCTTGTGTTTCTCTACTGATTCTTTGCCTAGATGATCTGTCTAATATTGACAGTGGGTTGTTCAGGTCCCCTGCTATTATGGTATGAGTGTCTATTTCCTTCTTTAGGTCTAATAGAGTTTGTTTTATAAATCTGGCTGCTCCAACATTGGGTGCGTACATATTTATGATTGTTATGTCTTCTTGATGCATCAGTCCTTTTAGCATTAAGTAGTGTCCCTCATTGTCTCCTTTTATGGTTGTTAGTTTAAAGTCTATTTTGTCAGATTTAAGAATAGCTACTCCAGCTCGTTTTTCTTTTCTGTTTGCATGGTAAATCTTTTTCCATCCTTTCACTCTTAGTCTATGTGAATCTTTATGGGTGAGGTGGGTCTCTTGTAGGCAGCATATAGTTGGGTCCTCCTTTCTGATCCAGTCAGCCAGTCTGTGTCTTTTGATTGGGGAATTTAAGCCTTTTACATTAAGAGTTGTTATTGAAAGGTGTTGATTTATTCCTAGCATTTTATTGGTTGTTTGGTTGTCTTAGGTGTCTTTTGTTCCTTGCTTTCTGATTTACTGTTTGGTTTCTGTGTTTGTTGGTTCCTTAGGTTGTAGATAGCGTTTTTGTTTGTTTGTTTTCTCTTCATGAATGCCATTTTTATTATACTAGTGGGTTTTGATTTTTCTTGGGTTTTTATGGCAGTGGTAGTTATTTTTCAGGAACCAAACCCAGTACTCCCTTGAGGATTTCTTGTAATGGTGGTCGTGTGGTAGTGAACTCCCACAGTTTTTGTTTGTCTGAGAAATATACTATTTGCCCTTCATTTCAGAAGGATAGCCTTGCAGGGTAGAGTATTCTTGGCTGGCAATCTTTGTCTTTTAGTACTTTGAATACATCATCCCATTCCTTTCTAGCTTTTATGGTTTGTGATGAAAAGTCTGATGTTAGCCTGATTGGGGCTCCCTTATAGGTGATTTGACGCTTCTCTCTTGCAGCTTTTAAGATTCTCTCTTTGTCTCTGAGTTTTGCCAATTTGACTGTAACATGTCTTGGAGAAGGCCTTTTTGGGTTGAATACGTTTGGAGATCGTTGAGCTTCCTGGATCTGACAATCTGATTTTTCCTATACCTGGGAAGTTTTCTGCCACTATTTTGTTGAATATATTTTCAATGCAATCTCCGTTTTCCTCCCCTTCTGGAATACCCATGACTCGGATATTTGAATGCTTAAGGTTGTCTGATATCTCTCTCAGATTTTCTTCAATGTCTTTGATTCTTTTTTCTTTCTTTTTGTCTGCTTGTGTTATTTCAAACAGCCCATCTTCAAGTTCAGAGGTTCTCTCTTCAACTTCGACAAGCCTGCTGGTTAAACTCTCCGTTGTGTTTTTTATTTCGCTGAATAACTTCTTCCGTTCTGCAAGTTCTGCTACATATTTTTTCAGGATGTTGATTTCCTTGTACATTTCCTCTTTCAGGTCCTGTATACTTTTCCTCATTTCATCATGATGTCTAGCTGAGTTTTCTTGTATCTCATTCAGTTTCCTTAGAATTATCACTCGAAATTCCTTGTCAATCATTTCAAGGGCTTCTTGTTCTATAGGATCTAGAGTTTGAGATTTATTAACTTTTGATGGTGTACTCTCTTGATTTTTTGTATTTCTGGTATCTTTTTTTTGATGTTTATTCATTGTGGCAGGGGCTTTCACAGTCCACCGGTTTGAGACTATTGACTAACTAAGATGTTGGTGTGGTTGCCAATTTGGTATGGCTACCTCCGTGACTGCTCAGTTGGCCTCTAGTGCCTTGTGTGTGTGGATGCCTTGGGTCTTGGGCCTCTCCGGGGAGCCACCTTTCTGGTCAGCTTGGACTCTGCTGGGCTTCTGGATCACGGGGCGGTATCGCAGGGTGTGTGGTCTCTGCTGAGCTTCCACTTCCCATGCAGGACTTCTCCCTGTTCTGTGCGCTCTGGCCCGGGCTGCTGGATCATGCAGTGGCAGCCCCACAAGGTGTGTGGTTTCTGTCGAGTCTCCGCCTCCCTAGCTGGACGTTTCCCCGCTCTGTGCACACTGGGCTGGGCTGGGACGTGTCTTCTGCAGCCCTCGTTTATCAGCCAGGCCTTCAAGACCCTGCTCAGCACCACCTCGCCCAGGAAGTCTACCAGGTTTCTGCTAGGCGCAGACGACCGGTCACTCTGGGTGCCTTTTCAGCACTGTGTAGATCTTTCTTGGGACTTATCACCTTCCTCCTGGTATAGCGGTTATTTGTGTACTTGTCTTATCTCCCACACCAGAGTGTCAGCTCCTCGGGGGAGGAGCCCGCAGCACATGGTTCACCTTTGAATCCCCTCGGCGCGGACCGACTCCGGTGCCCGCCCACAGTCAGCTCTCCGGCAGGTTCAAGTGAACTCGGGAACTCTCCGACCACACTATTACTAACCAGAAATCGGTTAGGCGTTTTTCCGAACTGGTAGCGGCAGAGATGGTATCTGCCTCCCGGTAACAGGAAGTTTATCGGGGGCCGGAGCCCAGGTTGTGGTGGAGTGACAGTCGGCCCAGTCCGTACTTCCTTGCCCTCCCAACACTGGCTGGGGATGCCCCACGCCACCAGCCCTGCCAGAGAACTGTGGAGGGAGTGGGAGGGGCGGCTGGCCCGCAGGCCCCGGGAAGCCCCACACTGGGGCAAGCAAGTGGGAAGGCTCAGTGAGGAGCCGAGCCAGGTGAGGAGGACTGGCCTGGCCAAGCTGGGCCGGAGCCGCCACCACCTGAGAAAATGGAGGCAGCCCTGGGGCCGTTGAGTGGCCTGGTGGGGCAGGCGGAAGCTGGGCGGGCGTCCGCCCCCGAGCAGGACCGGGCTGGGTGTCATTCACTGGGCTGGGCTGGGCCGGGTGGCTCTCTCTCTGCCTCCATGTTGTTGCCGTCCCCGTCCTTGGCCGCCGCCACCTCGGGCTGCTCACTCGGTCCTACGGTGCGGCTCGGGCACTTCCAGGAATCTTCTTTTATGCTGGCCTGAAACCTCGAATCCTGAAAAGGGCAGCTGGCCGCTGCAGCTAAGAAACAGTTCTTTTCCTGCTCCACACTTCAAAGCTGTTGAATGTAAACGAGGCAGCCTCTCCTGCCAAGGGCAAAGTGGTGATCAGCCCCCACGACCCGCCAACAGCAGCGGTCCTCCCTTACGAAATGGCAAGAGGAAGGTCCACAAGTTTCCTGGCTGCCTAAGGCCCAGTGGCCTCCTTTTCCACCTCAGCTACTCAGTGCCAACCACTGCAGCCACCGCCATCTTAGGATCCGCCCTAAATTACTCTAATTTCTAACTGTGCCACACACTGAGGTTCCCAGCACAGAACACTTAGATCCTAGCATGGCACAGTTAGTCCAGAAGTGTAGGCACCATTGCTGCTCGGCTCCATGAATGCAGCCTAACATGCACTGACTCCTTAGTGCCCATGTCATGGCTGGTTTATCTGGGCTTGATTGTTACTCTAACCCCCAGGGCCTTCTCTTCTCCTTGTCACTGCCTTTTGACAGAGAAGAGGAATAGAGCAGACAGATGAGAAGCAACTTGATCTCATGGAAAGACCCTCAGCCTGCCAGTCCCCAGCCTCAACTCTTCCACTACCTAGGAGTGTGACACCTTGGTGTGTGTGACCTTGGGTAAGTCAGTTTCCCTCTTTGGGCCTCAGTTTCCTCATGTATAAAATGGGAAAGTTGGGCTACATGATATATATGACCTCTTCTTGTTCTATGACTATTTCTTTGACTTTACCTGGCTCAGGAATGGGAGCCCCAAGCAGACAAATAGACATATATCACTTAATCTCCACAAGTATCATAAGTTCTCCTACTATAACTATTTCACTGAGAGGACACTGAGGCTCAGAGAGGTCATGTGGCCTGCTCAAGGTCACATGGTTCTTGTGAGTGGCAGAGCCGGGATTCGAGCTCAGGCCTCTCTGATCCCCATGTCAGCAGTCTCCCCCACCCCCACCCACATCTCACAGCTTGTTTAAAAGGAGAGGGAGGACTTTGAAAATGAGTCCTGCAAAAATTCAGAGCAGTGCCAACCTGATGCTCAGTGCATCTCAATGATGTTCTGAGTCTAAGAAGGGTCATTACAAAGGGAACACAGGGAGTCTTCCTTTCTGAGGCCCCACGGAGAGAAAACAGGCTTCAATGGCAGAGAGGTTCAGATAGACATGAGGAAAATGGCTGGTCCCACCAGACATTTGATGGAGAAGTCGCCTAGAGGGGACCTTAAAGAACAGGGCAGGGGCCTGGCTGTCATACAGAGTTAGGTATGTGACTAGCTGTCCCACACCACTTCCTCAGAATGCTAGGGACACAAAAACAGATGAGTGAAGGACTGGATAGAAAGACATTGGGAACAAAGTGGTTGAATGGCATGAGCCCTCATGTGGAGAGGCTCGTCTAGGGAACTCTGTTCCGGGGTTCCAGAGTGACACAGCCTCTCTGACCAAGTCTTTGAAGCAGGAGAAGGGAAAGGTAGAGGACTGAGGAGGTGGCCGAGCCATCTTGGGGTCAGGCTACCGGCCTGACCCCTGAAATTCCAGGATCATCCAACAGTGCCACCTGGTGGCGATGTGGGAGAGGTGCTCAAGGAAGCAGAAACGAGGTGGGAGAAGGGGAAAAGGGCCCAGCCAACTGAGAAAGAGAGGAAACTGTTTCTTCCTGCCTTGGGGATGTGGTGCAGGGCTCCCCATGGGGTCTCTGGGCTTAAGCAGAGCCGTGCTTTAAGGGTCCTGCCTGCCTGAAGCACTTCCTCTCTTCTCTGAATTCTGGCCATTAGAATCTGTTGGGCTAAGCCAGGGCTTCCATATCCCATAGATCCCCAAGTCTCCCTAAAAAACAAACTTCCCTTTCTGGGATGATGAGGGGCTGAGAATGCAGCTGCTGGCTGGCCCTGTCTCCAGGGTTCATCTGGTCATGGTCGGGTCACAGTTGTTGTCAGGTCAGCACAGTGCGGTCCTTGGGCAGCAACTGGAGGGGACTGGCAGTCAGATGCAGTGGACTGCATACCGCTTCCCTTCTCTTCCAGCTGCACCCTCTCCAAGGTCCAGGAGCTTTCTGGAAGCAAGCAGAAGTTCTTTCTCTAAGAATGGTGGGGCTCCAGAGTTAGAGCATAAAAATGGTGTCATGGTTCCTAAGAAAGACACAATGGAACTTGGGATCGAGGGTCTAACTGAAACTCTCTCCAAGCTTATGTGAGAAGGAAAATACCTAACAGTGACAGGTACTATTTCTATTCCCATTTTAAAAATACAGAAACCAAAGCTTAGTGAGGTTAGTAACTTGCCTGTGACCATGCAGCCAGTAACCAGGTGCAAAAGGCGGGCTCTGGAACACGGTCTGTCCGACTCATTAGCCCCAGCTCTAAACCAGGAACTGAGCCATGCACTGTGGGGACACACAGAGCACGACACATAGGAGGTGCTCAATAAGTATTAGTTGAATTAGTAGATCCTTCCCTAGAAGGATGGATAGGGAAGCAGAATTGCCAACAATTGGCTCTAACCCACAGCAGAACGAACTGGCTTAAATTGGGGAATAAAGTGCAAAACTGCGTAAGAAAAGGAAAGCCTTCATAAAGGATGGGACTTTGAGAGGTGTCTTTCAGGAGGGGCAGAATGTCCAAAGACCCTGAAAGGGGTGTTGAGGTGAGGGTTCGGGCATTCTGCATGGGAAGTCTGCATGCCTCACCCCCTATCTCATTCATTCACTCTCTGCAAAAGGGCTCTCTGGACCAGCCTGTCTCTAACAGCAGCCCCCACTCCTTTGCACCTTATTGTGCTGCATTTCTGTTCATATCACATATCTCAACCTGCCAATTTGCTATATACTTACGTGTTTATTGTCTTATTCCTCTGCCAGAATACAAATTCCACAAGGAGGGATTTTAAGGATTTTGCTCTCCTGCATCTGCAGTGCCTGGAAGGCTCTGGGCACTCAACACATTTTTGCAAAATAAATGCCTAAATGGATGAGTGAATTCCAGGACAAGGGGACAACAGGAACAGAGCACAGACCGACTGCACCTGTCCCAGGACCACTGAGCTGCACTGCAGGACGCAGCATGAAAGATCATGGTGAGGGAGAGATCATTGGGGGAAGGCTGGGGAAAGCCTCGGAGGTCAAGCTAAGGAGTTTGACTTTAGTTTGTCCTGTCAGTGGTGGGAAACCATTGAGGGTTGTGAGTCAGAGAGTGACAGGATCCAAGCTAAGTTTCAGAAAGATAGCTTAGGAAATGTAATTTATAATGAAATGTGTAATGAGAACATAGTATAATGGATGGATCTGAGAGCAGAGGCAGGAAACTAGGAAGGAGGAGGTTGCTTCTTCTGATGAGAGGTGTGGAGGCCATTTGTTCAGCACATGAAGGGTGGAAGGGAGGAAGGCAGTGGTGATGGTGGAGAAGAGAAAGCCTCACAGGGACACATTACAGGGGGGATAGGATTCAGTGAACAGTGAGATGGGAGCGGGGTGTGGAGGGGCCTTTGGCCAAGTGAGGGGCTCAGAAAGGTGGTGTGAGTGTGTGCACCTGCATGTGTGTGCTCATGTAAGTGTTGGGGCCTGAAGCACACAGAGTGGGCAGTTCTGGTGACATGGGTGGTGGGTGGAGGGGCCACTATACCAGCCTGTCCATGTCAGTGAGCCAGATGGCAATGCCAGCTTGATGCTCAGGAGAGAGGTGGGAGCTGGAGTCATCAAGTCTCAGGAGAAAATGAAATTCCCAGGATGAGAGTGGGGATGGAGTGTGAAGGGGAGAAGGCGCAGGCAGGACAGAAGTCTCTAGAACACCGTTATGAGGAAAGGGAAGGAGGCAGAGGTGGGGGGAGCCAGTGAAGTCATGGTCAGAGGAGTGGGAGGACGGCCCAAGGATATTGTCACAGACCCCTGGGCCAGGGTGTCATTGACACACTCACTTCTTCCTTGATGGAACCTTTCGACCCCAGCTGAGTCCTGTGTCCCTCCCCTGCTTTCCCATTCTCCCCATTACAGGAGCAGGCTGTGTCCCTGCTCAGGGTCAACACTTGTACTATGTTTGTACTACGTTGGGGTTAGGACTTCTACTTCAGGCAGAAATAATTTATTAGTGGCATCTAGAGTTAAACATAACAGTTTTTAAAAAGCTGCCAAAGCTTCATTGGAGTCTTACCCAAAGTAGCCTTGTCCTTCCCATCCATCCGTGTGGTAGCGAGGACTGTGGTCTAAAGATAAGACCCAATGTCCAAATGTGGGCCCCAGGGAGAGGGAGCCAGGGGATGTTCTGACCAGATTTGGGAGTGGGAGACGCCTGAGCTGACCAAGGCTGAGGGGAGGAAGGAGACTCAATGGCTGCCCTCCCTCGAGCAGCTCACTGACTGGTGGGGGAGTCCTGCAGGTGTCAGATGATAGGTACTAAATGCCACGGTGCCCGGCTCACTCTGCCAGGTGGCTGGGGGGATGAGGGTCCAGGGAAGACTCTGGACTTTCATCGCCGCAAGATAGGGTCCTGCCTGCTCACTGACAGGGTGCATAAGGCCATATACTCACACACAAGATGGGTCTAGCCACCACATAGTGCCCTGTCAGCTTGTAAGAAAAGATTTTTTCTCCTACGTCTTCTCTGGAGAGTCTGAGGAGCCTAGAATCCTGACCTCCTCTGACTTTGCCAGTTGGGTGTGGCCTTAGAAAATCACGGGCTCCCCCTGTTCTTTCTACTTGGAATTGCTGCTCTGGGTGGGCCTGGCTTTCCTTTTGGAGGTAGGATGGGGGAAGCATGGCCCTTGGAGAAAGAGAACCAGGAGGGTTATAAAAGAAACATAAGAAGAGAATGAAGAGGATTGAGAGCCCTGCTCAGGTGCACGTAACATCCTTACTTAGAGTCTAATAGGCAGCTCACGCTAGCACATCCCAAACCAAATTCTTGCTTCCCTCCCATGCCTCCCCATCTCTCTGTGTGGCCTCTGCTCTCCCGGTTGCTCAGGCTCAGACCGCTGGACACAGCCTTTGACCAATCCATCAGCGCTTCCTATGGTCTCTCCCTTCAGATGGCATTCTGAAGTGAGCCTGGCCCCACATGCTCTCCTCTGTCACCTGGGCTCCTCATAGATCTCCCTACTCCTACCCATGTCCCACACAGAAGCCAGAGTGATTCTTTAAAAACATAAATCAGGTCGTGTCAAAGTTCAATTGTTGTTCACGGCCCTCACAACTAAACCTAAAGTCCTTCTTTGGCCTAGAAAACTCTGTGCCACCTGTTCCCTGGAAACCTTTCTGACCTCATTTCCAACTACCCTGCCCACATCCATTCAGTCCTGGCCAGCTGCCTTCTTGTTGGTCCCCAAACTCAGCAAACTCATCCCTGAGGCATGTCTTTTGTGTTGGCTGTCCCCACTCCCTGGGGTACTCTGCCCCCAAACACTCCCATGACTCTTTCCTTCCCTTACACACTACTTCCCAGTACATGCCTGGCACATATGGGGGAAGGAATGAATGAGTGTATGATAACATTTGTTTTAACCCTGTGCCTGGACATAGTAACAATAACTGGCATGTAACAAGAGCCTGGCCTATGTTCTCCTTTTTTGGCTGTGAAATATGCTCCCACCATCAAGGGCACCCCTGGTTTTCTGTACAGGAGGCCTGACCTACACAGAGAAGGTGGAAATCAGCTCTGCAGAAAGGTCCACATGCATGTGCTGCCTCTGGCCACCAGAGGGCACCACACACGGCGGCATCTTCTCACCGCGGCTCCGGCTGCCTCTGCAGCGACCTGCCAAGCTGAAGCCTTCCCACGCCCACGCGGCACAGGAACAATGGGAACTGGATGGCCACAGGCCGGGGTTTCTGAGCCAGCAGCATATGGCTCCCTGCATATCCCCAACCCAGGTCCTGAGGGCTTTTAAAAGAGGGCAGGTGAGATTTTGAGGGTTTAAAATGGCTTTTCCGACCTATTTGTCAAGCCCCAACCCCAGCACCTTGAGTCACCTGAGGTCACATGTCTGACAACATCCTCCTTTCCCCATTCTAAAAATACAGAAACCAGAACCTGAAGCTTTAGTGAGGTTAAGTAACACACATCCTCTGTCTGACAAAGCCCTTTAAGCCCTCCCCTGCACAGCCTTCTCAGCCTCTCCCAGCTGACTGGGCCTGATTTCCAAGGAGGCCACTGCTCCATGCATGCACGCTGTATAGTAATTGCTGCTGTGGATTGCAATGGTGAGCTTCCCCAGATCAGAGACTGGTTTAATGAGAGAAGAAGGGGGAAGGAGAGAGAGACAGATTAGGCACCAACTTGGTGGATACGCAGGAGGCTCTTAGCAGATTTCTCAGCTCCCAGACCCAGTCTGACATCTTTAGCATCCTCCTGTCCCCACAAATCCCATCTCTCCTTCTAGACTATCCCTCCTTCTTCCTCTCTGTGGGAACCCTGTGCAGGTGGTCAGCCTTGCAGGCTCTCAGTGTGGGTAGTGTTTTGGAGATAACCTCACTGTTTCTGGGTACATCCAGCAACCTCAGGTCCCAGGAACTCACTGCTCACTACTCCTACCCCCATCCCAGGTCCCTGTGTTGTGTTTTGGGCCACTGTGATTGGTGGGAATGTCTTCTCACCATGGGAAGCAAACTCCATCTCCCAGGCTCTGCTGCCCATAACCTTGCCTGTTTTTCCCATTGCCCCATCTCAGGGAGAATTCTGTGCTGCTAAGAACTGGGGCCCTCACTTGACAGAAGGTCAGAGGGAGACTGGGCAGGGCAGGGCAAGAGCAGTGAACTGTTGGCTTATCCAATAGGTGGAGTGAGGTGAGGATGTAGGGGGGCGGGTGAGTTCAAGGATGGAGTCAAGACAGCATTTGAAGTGGGTGAAATCAGTCTCCCAGGCCCTCCTGTTGTCCACATAGCTCCTGCTTTTTGCTCATTCTCACTGAAATCTCCTTTAAAAAATTCTTCCCACCCACTCCCAGGTGCCCCATGTGTCAGATCATTTTGCCTGCAAAACCAGCTGCTTTTATTATGTAGTGATGAGTGTGTCTACCCAGTGTTAGCAATCTGAACACTTATAATGGCTAACATAGCTTGTGGCCAGTATGAGAGGCTGTGGACTGCCTCACTGAAAAGTGTGAGAATTCAGCCCAAAGTAAAGCCACTGGGCATTCTGTTTTCCCTGGGCAGCCTTTTCACAAATAACGGTATGACTTTTCCTCTGGCTTTTTGAAAATCTAAAATAACTGAAGCACCCCAGTATTACTCCCCCAAGCACCCAATCTCTGGGGATTCCTGGGTGCAAACCCTGGCTTTGGTGTCTGACTTGCTCTGTCCTGCAAAGTCCCACTCCTTACTTGCTCTGTGAATAAGGATTCACTAGCTAATTTTATAAAAGTTTTCACAAAGAATTGATTAGTGGACTAATTTTAACCATAGCCTATTACAGTGCCTTAGCTCAATAAAATACAGGGGTCTATAGAACATACAATTGTATGTACAGTCTGTTTATAACTACATTAAAAACAACAACAAGGGATAGGATTTCTATCTATGGCATAGTGAAGAGGTTGACAAATCCTCTCATACAAAAATAATGTTCAACTGGACAAAATTGTCAAAAACAATCATTTCAGGGCTCTGGAAATTAATCAAATACAAGCACATAGAGAGACGTATATTCACAAATCGTTGAATTTCTGGTAAGAACAATGGGAGTCTGTGGTGTTTTTGTTTGGGGCTACTCCTCCAACCCCAAGCTTGGGTGAGGTAGAGCTACCAGAGTGTGGCTGGCTATGAAAACCAGCAGCTTCACTGCTGGAGGAGGCTGCCTTGATTTGGAGAGCAAGATAAAATCCCATGTTAGTGGAGTTTTCAGTAAAAGTAGCAAACTTGGTATAAGACAAATGGGCTAGCCCACAGCCCTGCTTGCCTGAAGTTGTGATGCTGCTTGTGGTGGTAGAGTGCCCAGAAATTTGACAGAAATCTGGAAGTAAGAGAGCCAAAAAGGGACTAGATATACTTTTCATACATCTCTGGCTGACTGGGAGACTGCACTCATGCCCAAGCATGTCCCGGGAGGAACTGGTAGGAAATAAAAGTTAACTTAAAAACTTGCCTGAACTTTAAACAATGCTTTCTAACCCACACACAGATCCATTGATGGAGGGTGGAAACCTTAGTGACTCAATGTGCTTGAGTACAACCTCTGACCAATAATTGGCTGACCACTAAGCTATGCAGACACAGGGGCAATGCATCTAAAGCTAAGCTAAAAAGAGAAAAAATAAGAAAAGTACAGGTCCAGGACATTAGTGGCAGCACATTGCAAGAATACAGATAAGCACAGATTAAATTCAGCCAAGTCAAAAATACAACCAAGTCAAACCAGCAACAATTCTGAGAAGAAAAAAACCAGAAGCCATAGTTGGTACAAAATACCAAAAAATGTCCAGTTTTTAACAAATTATAAGACACAAAAAGGAACAGGATAGTGTGCTCCATACTCAGAAAAAAAAAAAAAAAGGAGTTAACAAAAACTCTCCTCAGTTGTCCCAGTTGTTGGATTTAGCAGAAAAGGACTTCAAAGCAGCTATTATAAACATCTTTAAAGAATTAAAGGAGGGCTGGCCAGTTAGCTCACTCAGTAGAGCATGGTGCTGATAACACCAAGATCAAAGGTTTAGATCCTCCTATCAGCCAGCTGCACCCACGCCCCACCAAAAAAAGAATTAAAGGAAAATATGATGACAATTGCTCAACAGGTAGAGAATCTGAGTAAGTAAATACAAATATTTTAAAAAACCAACATATAAATTCTAGAATTGAAAAGTATAGTAACCGAAATGAAAAATTCATTAGATGGACCTAACAACAGATTTGAGATGTCAAAAAAAAAATTGGTGAACTTGAGGGTAGATCGATAGAAATGATCCAATACGAAGAACAAAGAATAAAAAGATGGAAAAAATATAGCGTATAATATTTTGCAACAACAAGAAATGTATCAAAATATGTGTAATGAAAAGTCTCAGGAGAGGAGAGAAAAAGGGGCAGAAAAAGTATTTGAAAAAAAAATGGCTGAAAACTTTTCAAATTTGATAGAAAAACAATGCAGATACAAGAAGGTAAAAATCCAAATCAGGGTAATCACAAAGAGATCCACACCTAGACACATCATCGTAGTCAAACCATTGAAAGCTGAAATAAAGAAAAATCTTGAATGTAGCAAGAGAAAAATAACTCATCACATAACAAGAACAATGATATGATCTTCTTCTGAGAAACAGTGGAGGTCCCAAGGCAGTGGAATGACATAGTCAAAGTACTGAAAAAAGAAAAGTCAAATAATAATTCCATATCCAGTAAATATCCTTCAAAAAACAAAAGCAAATATAACCAATAATACTTTTAAAATAATACAAAAAAAGATAAGTTAAAAAGTAAAATCCTAATGCATCAAAATTTGTGTGATGCCATTAAAGCAGTACTTAGGGAGAAATTTATAGAATCACATGCCTAAATTAGAAAAGAAGATCTCAAATCAATGACCTTTGTTCCCAACTTAAGAAACTAAAAAAGGAGAGCAAATGAAACCCTAACTAAGCAGAAGGAAGAAAATAATAAAGATTAGTGTCACCTCTCCCAGAGTGATGGAGAGTCAAAGTATTACTCAAAGCCCATTTCTCCAGAGCAGTGAGAGGCCCAGAAGGGGTTAACTCCAGGAACAGATCCTTCAAGAGAGAAGGATTCCTGGGAAATAATCCTGAATGAGGTTTTCTCTCAGTTTTTATTGCCCAGGCAAGAAAGTTATAGAAAAGGAACACAAGTGGTTACAAAAAGAACAACGAGATAATTGTCATGGCAACACTTAGTTCCCTAAGAAACTCAAAGAAACAGCTGAAGACGAGATGAGAAACATTTCCCAACCATCAACCTTTAAGCTTTTAGCTCACATACTTTCTCATCATTAGGTTTAGCGGCACCAAAGACAACTTCCCTTATAGCAGGCATTTTTGCTGTGTTACAATTTTTTTTTTTAATCTACAACAGAGAATTTAGTCCTGGGAAAGTTTTCTGTTTTTCCCAAGCTTAGCATTTCTATGTGTAGTTCTAAAAAGTTAGGCAATTCCTAAAAGTACATGGCTGTGGCCTTGCTGAAACTACATTTGCTTTACTAATGTTGGTATCCTCCACAGATTAGAATGGAAATCAATAAAATAGAAAACGGAACACAATAGATAAAATCAATCAAACTGAAACTGGTTTATTGAGGAGATCACTAAAATTGATGTCTAACCAGTCTAACCAGAAAAAAAGAAATAGAACCAATATTAGAAATGAGAGAGATGACGTTAATATCAAATTCTACAGACACTAAATGATAATAAAGAAAAATATAATGGACAACTTTATGCCAATAAATTCAACATCTTAGGTGGAATGGAGAAACTTCTTGAGAGACACAAACCACCAAAAATCACACAAGAGGAAATAAATAACCCAATACCCCATACTTATTTAAAAAATAAATATGTAGTTAAAAAGCCAGCTCACAAAGAAAATTCCAGGCCCAGATAGCTAAACTGATTAATGCTACCAAATGTTTAAGGAAGAAATAATTATACACAGTCTTTCAGAAAATGGAAGAAAGAATACTTCTCAAATCATTCTATAAGGCCAGACTTACACTCACCCCAAATCAGAAAAAGACATCACCAAAAAATAAAACTACAAACCAATATACATAGGTGCACAAACTGAAAAAAAAATTATCAAATCAAATCCAAAAGAATATGAACGTATAATACATCATGACCAAACGGGGTTTACCCTAGGAATACAAGGTTTAACTTTTTAAAATCAATGTAATTCACCATATTAAAAAAATTAAAAGGCAAAACCACATGGTCATCTTAACAGACACAGAAAAAGCATTTAGCAAAATCTGGTATTCACTCATGATAAAATCTCTCAACAAACTAGGTATAGAAGGGAGTTTTTTGATTTGATAAAATGTACCTATAAAAAAGCTTTAGCTAATACCATACTTAATGGTGAAAGATTGAATACTTTTCCTCTAATATCAAGAAGGCAAGGATGTTTGCTCTCACCATTTCTGTTCAAGATTTTATTGGATATTGTAGACAGTGCAATAAGGCAAGAAAAAGAAAGAAACGGCATCCAGATTGGAAAGGAAGAACTTAAACTGTCTTTATTCACAGATGATATAATTATGTAGAAAATACAATGGAATTTACAAAAAAAGCTACTAGAATTTATGAGTAAGTTTAGCAAGATGTCAAAATACAAGATCAATGTTCAAAAATCAGTCAAATTTCTAAATGCTAACAAAAAAGAATTAGAAAGTTAAATTAAAAACACCATTTGCAATAGCATTAAAATATGAACTACTTAAAAACAAATCTGACAAAAGATGCTAAACATGTGTACACTGAAAATTACAAAACACTGCTGGTAGAAATGAAAGATCTAAATAAACGGAAAGGTTTATTTACTGCATTCCCAGATCAAGAGACTCAAAATTGTTAAGACATCAATTCTTCCCAAATTAATCAATATAGTCAATACAATTGACAATTTGTACAAATTAGTTCATATGTTAATGCCAAGAACCCAGAATAACCAGAACAATTTTGAGAAAGAACAAAGTGAGAGGGCTAGCACTGCCTGATCTCAAGACTTATTATAAGGCTGCAGTAATATATGATGTCGATGTCAAGATGAACAAATAGATACATGGAGCAGAAAGCAAAGTTCAGAAATCAACTCACACATATATGGACAATTGATTTTTGATAAAAGTGCAAAGGTAACTTTGTGTAGAAAGGATAATCTTCCAATAAATGACTCTGGAACAATCGAATAGCTATAGGCAAACGCATGGACATAGACTCTTTCCTAAATACTGTAAATAAAAATCAACTTAACATGGATCATAGACCTAACTGAAAGAGCTAAAACTATACAACTTCAATAAGAAAACAGAAACATTTTGTGACATTGTGACTTTCAATTACTCAAAGACCTCCTAGATGTGACACTAAAACATCATGATCTACAATAATTAGAAGAGGGTGGTGGTCCTAGAACATGAATAAA
Source organism: Cynocephalus volans (assembly GCF_027409185.1). Lineage (NCBI taxonomy): Eukaryota > Metazoa > Chordata > Mammalia > Dermoptera > Cynocephalidae > Cynocephalus > Cynocephalus volans. Next base: position 97,576,216 of record NC_084467.1, read on the forward strand.
CAGACCAATAGGATAGAATAGAAAGTCCAGAAATAGTCTGTGTACACGTATGAATTTGTATATAATAAAGATGATATCTCACAACAGTGGGGGTAGAGATGATTGGGGACAGCCTAAGTGTCCATCACTAGAGGACTGGTAGAGTAAATTATGGTATGTCCGTACATGGAAAGCTATGCTGATAAGAAAAGGAATTAAGACTGTCTCTACTTTGATATAGAAAAAAACTCTGGATGTACAATAAAGTGAAAAAAAGCAAAGTAAAAATAGTATATTTAGTATGCTACATTTTGAGTACCAAAATCAGAGAAATAGAAATTTATATTTATTTGTTCCTATCCATACAAAGAAATACTACAGTAAAATGATACACAAGAAATGAATCTCAGTTGTTAACGATAGGGATTACAGAATGGGGTGGACAGGGCAGGGTGAGAATGAGCTGTCTCAATATGTATCTTTTTTATTTATTATTTTGATTTTTGGCCTATGTGAAATATTACTATTCAAAACAAAAAATAAAAATATTCTTAAAGTTCACCATTAGTGGATGTTAAGAAACACATACAACCATGTTGAAATGTTGTTCCCAGAGTCTAGAGGATCAAGTACAAACTCACAAACCTGCACTCACAAGCCTCCATTTCCAGCTTTATCTCACGTGTTATCCCTCAGCCACCAACTCAACCAGACTGGTCCTGATTCCCTGAGAATGTCATGTGCTCTGGGACCTGAGTCTTTGTTCTTTCTACCTCCCTGCATGGAATGTCCACCCCTTCCAGTTTAATCAATGACTTTCAAGGACCTCTTCCTGCTTCCCTGTGAAGACTTCATAAAAGAGGAATGTAACGATGATGATGATGATGAGGATGATAATACTCCTGTTTGCTGGGCAGCTACTGGGCTAGGTGCTCACTAGGTGCTGTATTGTATTTCAATTAATCTTCCCATTGACCATGTGAAGAAGGAATTTTGATCTCTGTTTTACACACACAGGAAACTGAAGCCAGAGGAGGTAAATCCAGGAATAGTGCAGCACCGTCACCAAAACCTTGGTGTTTGAGGTCAGCCAGGCCTGGCCTAGACTCCCAACTCAGCTCCTTCCTGTCTCTGTGACCTTGGAAAGTTATGTCATCTACGGAAGATTTAATTTAGTCATCAGTATAATGGAATAATAAGGATGCCTACTTCATGGAGTCATTCAGGATTAATGAGACACCGAAAATAAAATACTTAAAACACTGCTTGTGACACGGTAAGTGTTCAATGACTGGCCAGTCACAAAGTCCTTGTAGTGATTGATTCTACCCACTGCCCCATGTTGACATCTCCCTCCCTTGAAATATGAAGTCCCAATCACCCAAGCCTCTTGTTATACCAACACCACCATGACAGCCAACACCATATTACCTTTATCTATCTCCATTTGTCTTTCTTTCGTCAGTTAGATCATAAGGGTTCCCAGGGCCGTGACTAGGTCATGAGTTTCTCTGTATACTCCCTCACTGGACCTAGCACTTAGTAGATGCTAAAAAAATGTATATTGATTAATTAAATCTCAAGAGAGAGAATAGGGAAGGTAAACAAAAAAGGGAGGAGAAGAAAATTAAAATAAAATGAGAGAAAGCTAAAGACTAATTTAATTGTAGAAACGTTAATGCCAGGCTCAGGCTGGAGAGGAAGTGAGAGAGGCAGAGACTCCCATGAGGTGGACAGGAAGTGAAATAGCAATGACAGGAAGTGGAAAAAGAGGGTGTGAAAGTAATGCCATGGACTAGGGAGACATCTACATTTAGAGGGACTCCTCTTGGGCAACACTGAGTTCCCCTTTTCTTGAATTCAATAAGGTATGGATGACCAAAATGACACAAAAAAGGTCATTGCTAACTCCCAAATGCCTTAAACAATGGAGCCTTATTGTTTGGAGATGGTGGTGGTTGGAGGACTTTTAACTGATCACAAGCTGTGCATGTGCTCTGCTGGGACAAAGACAGTGTGTAGCTGGGAGTATCAGGGGGTGAGGGTGCTGCCAACTCCAAGAAGCAGTTCCCTTCTCTATCCTCCACACTGGGCATGTCCTGATTGGGAGTTTGCTTCTAGTTTTGATCCATGGACTTTTCAGAAGAAGGAGCAATGGGAGAGAGTCTAGAGAAGTCAGTGGGAAATGAAATGCTCTCCTCTCCTTCCATGTTCACCCTCTGAAATCTCACCCATCCTTTAAGGTTTGTTGCGAAGAAGCCTCCTGGATGTCAGAGTGGACTTGATCATTCTGCACGTTCCTATTCTACTGGTTTCTACTCAGTGACGGGATTCACCCCAAGCTGTTTTGCATGAGGGGTGAGAGAGAGAGACTTCCTCACCCCAAACTGTGAACTCCTTCAGAGCAGAGACCCATCTTATTCATCTCTGTACTGCCTGATGTGGGCCTTGTTCTGGGGCTGGCATCTGGTGCCTGTCATGTAACAGGCCCCCCATAAATATTGGTTGGTCGAGGTCTTTCTGTAGAGGACTGGACAAGAGGTTGTGACTTGGAAGGATACAGGAGGCCGGATGAGATGACTCACTGCAGTGCTCCCATGGCACCCTGGATTTCACACATCTTATCACCAGTGACATAGGGTTCACGTATACATTGTAGGCCCCTCTCCTGCAACCAGATCCTTGGGAGCAGGGATTGACTGAGTTGTGCTTAAAGTAGGCACAACATAGGTGCTGAATAATTGTTTATTGAATAAATGGACACAGCTTTATAATACCATTGATTGCTTTACTGCCCAGCAGAGCTGAATCCTCTGGGAATCATGGTGTTGTCCTTCAAACTCAGAGCAAGTCCTTGGCAGCAGGACCTGCCATGCTCTCCTCAAACTTGCATTTGATTCAATTTACCTCCCAGGTCAGACCTATGAAGATCTTCAAGAGTGGCTCCCAAATGTGGCTACACATTAAAATTCTTGGGGGAGCTTTTAAATTCCTGGTTCCCAGGTCACATTTCAGATCAATTAAATCAGAATGTCTGGGGGCAAGAGCCTGGCATCCTTGGTTTTTAAAGACCCCCCAATGATCCCAGGTGATCCCTAATGACCTAGAGACCTCAAATGATTGCCAATCAGTGCTTTTTAAAGACCCCCAAAGGCCCCAAGATCATCATTTCAAGTGATCCCAATGGAAAGCCAAGTTTAGGAACCATTGGTTTGGGAAATTAATTTTCATTATTGAAATTTAATTAGTCTCAACAAATCAGAAAGTTAACAAGGAGACCCATGCCTCTGATACAACATAAATGGAGGCACCACTGTAGAACATTTATCTAAGAGCAAAATAATCTGGTGTGATGGCCAGAATTTGTCCCAGTGCTGCCAACATTTGTAGATCATCCTGAGAGGTAGGATCAGTTAGGCACCTCCTCAGCACAGCTACTCTCTCCTTCCTGTGTGTGCTTATTCAGTAGATTGATTATTTGTTGCCATGTTTTTCTCCTCACTAGATTGTAAGCAACTCAAGGGCAGAAACCATGTCTCCGTAAGCATGCTGAGTGTCTGACCCATGGTAGATGAGTGACACATGTTTGTGACATAAATGTGTCCATGAATTCACTCATTTTTTCATGCATTAATTCAACCAGTGATGACAATGGCAGACAGAAAGGTATAGCATTGGCAGAAAAGAGGAGTTAATTAGGAAGAGAGAAAAGAGAATAGATCCCATTAGACAGAATTAAAGGTGGGGAAGTAAAAGCTGAAGAAGAAAAGAAAAAAGAACAGGATATTCATTTATATTCACGTTATGCAGTGGTAGGCAAGTCAGGCTGGATGAAGCATATGTCTTTTTAATCAAATGAACTTAATGTCTTTAAGTACATTGTGCTTTTTCTTCTTTTAAGGATATTTATCACAACTGAAAATAATTAATTATTATGGTATTATTTGCATACTGTCTCTTTCCTCCTCCAAGCTGTTAGCTCTAGGAAGGCAGATACTACTTGTGGCATTCACTTCTGTGTCCCCAGTGCCTAACACAGCATGACACAGTGGTGCTCAGTGAAGATTTACCAGGTGACTCAATAGATTGCTCATGGTTTCAGTTCCCTCTTTTATATATAACATATATAAATTGGCATTCAACAATTGTTAAGTCATTACTACGATAGAGAAAAACAACAGATACTAAGCCCCTACTCTGTGCGATGCCCTATGCTGGAAAAAAAGGGACAATTGAAAGTGTAAAGAAGTTGCGCCTTTTAAAAGGAGTAGGGTTTGCGGACCCTGTGTCACCACTTTTCCTTGCTCCCCTACCCCCCATCTCCAAAGAACCTCAGCAAACTCCAGCATCTACTCACAACACTCCACGTGGCCACACCCAGGCAGCAAGCCCGGGAACCACTAAGACTGGTCTTCCACTTCACTACCACCAGGTGGCAGCACAGAGCTCACCGACTGCTGGGCCTAAGGCTGGCCAAGGCTGCATCGAGGGCCTGCACAGGGTCTCTGTCTGAAGTGCAGGGGAGGGAGGGGCCCCACCCCTGGCCCTGTGGCCTTTAAATGCTGTTGAAGATCAGCCTCTTTTTCTATTTCCAACACCCCTGACCCACATCTTCAGAGTCTTCTTTCAGAGGACTTGGGGTCACCTCCCATCTTCAGAGTCCTCTTTCAGAATACTTCCCAAAGTGTCAAGACTGCCTTTCCTTTCACCTCTACTCGCTTACTGAGAAGGCTGAGGACCCGTGTCTGGGCCTCCCCACCACTGTTCACCTCCTTGTTCCTTGTTACACCCCAGCCATGGCTGGCGACTCATCTCCTGTTCTGTCCCTGCTGACATCACTCCATGCCTGCATTCGCTGCCCCTCCTTTTCTCTCTCCTCCTTGAAACCCAGCTGGGAGCTCACCTGCAAGCAGTCTTCACACTTGACACCGGATGCCAGCTCACTCTCCTGTGTGCACCATCAGCACTTCCGTTCTTGGTATGTGCTTGCTGGGTTTCAGGTTTGAGGGGAGCTGGTGGTGTGATGCTTTATCAGCAAGCAGTCTTCAGGTGCTTCCTGCCACCCCAGCAAGGGAGGACAAGAATTTTCTTTCTCTTAAAAGAAAATTAAGTCCTTTCTGACTCCCCCAGCCTGTGCCCTGTATTCATCAAGCCCTTAATAGTCACTGATGGGCTGAAGGCAGAGAGAAAGAGGTACGTGAGTGATATGTGGGAATGAGGAGAGGTGAGAAGCTTGAGTCAATTAACCCAGACCCCCTGCCCCCTGGACTCCTTGGTAAACAGGACAGGAAAGAGGACACTGTATAAGTCAAAAGCCCCAGAGAAATTGGATTTTTATTTTCCTGGGAAATCCAGTGCCTTCTGAGGCTTCTGGAAAGAACTCAATCTCTTCATTCATTTCGATCATTCATTCATTCAGTTGGAACACATGTATTGAGCACTGCTGGCCTGTGGGTACTGAGAACACAAAGATAAGACCCAGTGCCAGCCCTCAAGTCCCCCAAAGCCTAATGGGGGAGACAGGCTAGGAAACAACTAATTACTATAGAGCAGGAGAAGAGCTGGAGAGAGGACAGCACAGGAGGGACAGGGGAGGCCATGGAAAGCTTCTGGAATAGGGGGCTAGGAGTTAAACATTGAAGGATTAGCAGGGTTAGTTAGCCATGCAGTTAGAAAGGGAAATCAGCACTTATGAAAGCATGATGGGAGATAACAGGGAAGGCTAAGGGAATTTTAAGTAATTCATTATGACTGGAGCATGGTGTGCAAGGGACATAGAGAGTATAGCATGGACCAGATTTATAGGGTCTGTCCAGAAGTCTCTGCTAAGTTTATTTGGACTTTACTTTGGAGGTAGGGGAGACTTAAAGGATTTTAAGCCGAGGGGGGACTTGACTGGATTTTCCCATTAAGGAAGATCACTCTGACTTCTGTAGGGGATGGGCTGGAGGGGCAATGCAGGAGATGGGGAAACCAGATGGTCCAGGCTGAGATGATGTGGGTAGGAACTGAAACGGGATACTGCAGAGATTGAGTTCATAGGTTCAATGACCCATGTAGGCTGGTAGAGTCTGAGGGGTCTGTGGGATACCCAGGTTAGGAGTATAATGGGACTTGGATGTCCCTGCCTGGCACTCAGGAGATGGGCCTGGGCTGGATCCCCAGAGAGACCTGGAAGTCTGTACAGATGAGGCCTCTGACATGGATGAGATTATAGCAGGGACAGGGGGCATGTAAAAGAGGAGGGAGGGAAGTGGGGACATTCAAGGGCCCAGACGAGAAGGAGGAGCCGGCAAAGGGAGTGAACAAGGTGTAGCCAGAGATAGAGAAGGAGAATCAGGGGACAGCAATGTCTTAGCAGCCCTGGATGGAGGTGGGCTCAGCAGGGCTGGAGGCAGGTGAGCGGTCAGGCAGGACGAGACTGCACGCGTCGTTTGGAGGCAGCAGCATGAGTCACAGCCCCAGTGCAGCAGTGCTGGGCGAGGCCAGCAACACGCGCTGACTGAGTGGAAAACGAGGAGGTGTGAGAGGACTTACGGGGAACTTAAAGAAATTTGAATATAAAGGAAATGATAAAAATAGGTGGTAGTAGGGGGAATGTAGGGTTAAAGAAATATTTTATTTGTTTGAGGTTTTTCCTTTGTTTTTATAAGGAAGACACTTATGAAGGGAAATGGGTACAAAATGAGAAGCTGAAGATGCAGGAAAAATAAGGGGAGAGAATTCCTGGAGGGAGGAAGTAGGAGGCATCCAGATGACAGGTGGAGGGGGTGTGCTCAGACCAGATGTGGGGCACTTCTTGGTGAGGAGAAGGAGGCGGGCTGGGCCAGGATGGGCTCTGGCTGAGAGTGAAGGGGCTGAAGTCGGGACTGAGGAGCCTGGAGCAAAAGACCTGCACTGAGACCAACTGAGTTCTGCCCCAGAGACTGGAGACAGGAAGGATGGGCAGTACTTCCAGTACTCATGGCTGTGGGGTTTCTCCATCAGGACCCTATAGACTGGGGAAAGGAGTGTTGATCTAGGGTGGGACTATGCTGGAGAGAGAGTGACAGCAGGACAGCAAAGGTTATTGGAGTTGAAAATTTAGTAGGAAAGTACTTAAAGCAATGATCAAGGGCTACCTACTAGCGGGAGTGAAGACAGGAGGAGGCTGAGGGGTTGGGAGAAAAGGCAGGGATCAGGGGCAGAAGGCGTCAGAAAGGTGCCAGAGACCATGTGTGTGGGATTCGGGGAGTGAGAAAGCTTGAAGGCTGGGGCTAGAGTGGGATGTTTGAGTCTAACATTCTCGAGGAGTAGCACGTCCTGGTCTCATCAAAGTCCAAGATGTGGCCCTGAGTGGGGTGTCCAAGTGGAGTAAAAGTGTAGGAGCCTGGAGTGGAAGAGGTCAGAGGTGTTGGATTCGCAGGAGCCTGGACATCAGGATGATGCCTGGATCTGAGGGAAAGCCTGTGAACCAGGCCAAGGCTTTTGATGACCAGGGAGAGACCAGGTTGGTGGCAGGTGGTCAAATGAAGAAGGGCAGCTGTCCCTGGTAGCATCATGAGAGCCAGGGTTTTTACCGAAGGGCTGGGGGGCTATGGCTCTGGGATAGAGGGGCAGGGGACAAGAAGTAGTCACCATTGGAAAGGGCTGCAGGCTATGTGATGCTCTCAGGGGAGAGTGAGGTTTCCCTAAAGTTAGAAGTGCAGGGACAATTGTCAGGCAGGTGAGGGTCCAGGTACAGGGCACAGATTTGGGAGAAAGGAGAGCAGCGGGAGGGAGAGAGGATGCCCTGAGCAGACTGGGGGTGAGAGAAGGGACGAGCTGGACCTGGTTACAGGTGGGAGGCCCTGCAGTGCTGCCTTCCCTCCCAGGGCCTCTACCACCCTCCTGCAGCCTCTCTCTTCTTCTTCTTTGTTCTCCACTCTCACAGCCAAAACAAAGCACCTCTCTCTGGTGTTCCAGCTGCAGCCTGCTGATGGCCACTGTGGCACTAAGAGCTACAGGAAAAATGCTAAACCCCGTGTGGAGGTGGCCTAGATTCAGCCTTACGGATTGTCTGCTCCCTGGGTGGGCCCTGCCTGGATTCCCCATTCTCCCCTCACCCTGAGGCTCTGTTCTGCTGAGGTCAAAGAATGGGTGGGCAGCTAAAGAGGAGGTCATGTCACATTCTAGACACCAAAGGCTGAGGCTGCTGGGTCTAGCTCAGCCTTAGGTCAGCTGAGTGGAGCGACTGGCCTGAGGACAGGTAGCTAGAAGGTGGCAAGAAAATTAAATTAAAAATGAAAATTAAGCTGATGTGTGTGTTCACTTACTCTTCCAACCTGCATGGACTGCCCATTTGTACAGATGTTTTCACCAAAAGCTTGGTTTACAAGCCTTTTTATTCTGCTGAATTTGTAATATGTATTCATCATGTGCCTTTGGAAAATGCAGGTCATGTTCCACAGAATTCAGTTTCCCCCTCTGAGCAATGAAGGGTTGATCATAGCAGTGGGTTTTATGTCAGGTGGAGCCTCAGGGATCAGTGGAAGAGACTCAGGGTCCCCAGGTGGGGGGGATTACAGGGAGTCTGAGGGGGCATGAGTTCCTGGCTCCACCGTGTTTTCTACCTGAGCAGCTACCCCTGGACCTGCCTGAATATTGTGCTTTTCCAGGGGATTTTGTTCAGAAAGAGGATTCTGCTGCCCAAAGCAATGTTAAAATTTGTGATCTTGCCTTGCCTTGACCCTGAACAAACCTGTTGCCTTTATGTGCTGTAGGGCATGTCCTCAGTGCTGTGTACCCCCCTGCATGCCCCTGTCAATTTTAATGCCTTAAGCACTTGGCAGGCACATGAGCAGACCCAGAACCTCTGCACTACAGTCAGTGATAAGCAGATGATATTTGATGGTAGTACTGATGCCCCTCAGAAATCTGACTTTACTGGGGCTGAGCCCGTGGCGCACTCGGTAGCGTGCTGCGCTAGCAGCGCGGCGACGCTCCCGCTGCGGGTTCGGATCCTATATAGGAATGACCGGTGCACTCCCTGGCTGAGTGCTGGTCACGAGAAAAAAAAAAAAAAAAAAAAAGAAATCTGACTTTACTAAAATAGCTTTGATGGGCCGAGGGCTCGGGTGCTCCTCAGTAACCTTGGTGATAAATTATATCCTGAGGCTAGTAAATGGAACAAACAGGTCCTTTAGCTAAGGGACAAAGCCCAGACTTGTTCTTTGTCACCTAGCACCATCTGGGATCCCTCGTCTGCTGGCTGGCAGCTGTGAGCGATCACTTGGCCACCAGGAAGACTTCCCCGCTGGGACCTTTCTGAGAATCTGTGCCAGAGAAACTACATCTGTGAGGCACTGCTCAGGGGAAAACCCAGCTGCTTGGCCCAGCCCCAGCCCCAGTGGCCACGGGGAAGGGCCACGAGAGAGCAAGTGTGGATGATAGGCCTTTGCTTGTCTCAGTTTCCATAGCATCTTACCAGATTTGCAATTTCCTATTTCATAAGGGAAGTTGGGAAGTGGGACTGGAATCAAAAGAGGAACCCACTTTGCAGCAGATGGGGAAGCCCACGTTGTCAAGGGTGGAGGCTATTGGCTGAGCCACCAGAGATACTCTTCTGACCCTCGTCACCCTTTTCTCTGACCCACAGGTGGCTATAGGCAGGCTCGTAGTCGGCACCTGGTATTTGCTGGGCAGTGAGTATCAGGAAATGGGGGTGAATCTTAGACTGAGTGTGATAAATCATGGAAAAATCCCCAAAATACTGGACGGAGAATGGGTTTTGTTTCACAGCTCAGCAAGATGGATTTTTGGTGCCATGCTGAAGGGAAGATCAGCCAGGTGTGGCCCTGAAAGCCATAGTGTTAAAGCTCTGACCCTGGAGCAGTCCCTGCAAGGACCATGGTGGGATGTCACTTCTCACAACAGTGATAATCACTACAGAGACCAAGAAACCTCCTACTGGGTTGGGGGCCAGATCTCTTCACTTAAACTGAGTCAAATCCTTAGCTTCCAAGGAAGCCAAGTAACTTTGGGTTTCATTCTTGGATGAGTCTGGTGGATGGAAGCCTGCCCCACCATGCCAGGAACAGATATGGAGGATGGGGCTTAGTTCAAAGCAGTGGATTTGGGGAGTCTTGTGTACAGGCAGGAGCATGTCTGGGTTGTGAGTGGCATAGTGGGGCCAGCATGGCAAAGGGCCTGCAAACCAAACCACAAGGGGGATGCTTGAAGGAGCCGGGAGTGGTTGGGTTTAGTCTAGAATAGAACGGAAGGACAGTATTTTGGAGTCTGTGTTGCTTTAGATGGCAGAACTGTGGCCAATGGATGGAAATAACAGGAAGAAAAATTGTGATTCACTAGAGATAGACCTGTCTGATAATTTTAAGACAGTAGAGTTCAGTGGTTAAAACCCTGAGCTCTACAATAGAGTCACCTGGGCAAAAGTCATGAATCCTGCTCATGGATGTGGTGATGAGACCCACTCAGTGTTGGCCTGCATCATGATTTTTAAAAATTGCATCAGTCACCAATACAAACTGGGAGATTCTACTTACAAATCCTTAGGTACAGCCTCTCTTAAAAAATCGGATCTGATTATGCAGGTTCATACTCTTTCTTTTTTTTTTTTGTGACCAGTAAGGGGATCGTAACCCTTGGCTTGGTGTCGCCCGCACCGTGCTCAGCCAGTGAGTGCTCCGGCCATCCCTATATAGGATCCGAACCTGTGGCCTCGGCGCTCCCAGCGCCACACTCTCCCGAGTGAGCCACGGGTTCGGCCCCATACTCTTTCAATAATAAATTTTTTCAACAATAAATGAGGCCTGCCTCCTCTGAATAAGGTAATGGCACCTCTTTTCATCGCAGCTGCCACCTTCCTCTGCCTTCCTTACTCCTGCATGGTTTCGCTGATTCCCAGGTGGCTTGTCCCTGTAGGTATTGTAGTTCTGAACCCTGTTCTAGTGAAGAGCCCAGGTTGTGAATCCTGGCTTTGCCATTTTTTAAGCTATGGTGACCTTAGACAAGGGAATCAACTTCTCTAAGCCAGTTTCCTTATCAGAACAAAGTAATAATAATAATACAGTCAGCCCTCTCTATCAGTGGGTTCCATATCTATGGATTCAACCAACCACAGATAAAAAATATTTGGGAAAACATTACATCCATACTGAACATGGGCAGACATTTTTTCTTGTTGTTATTTCCTAAACATAACAGTATAACAACTATTTACATAGCATTTACATTGTATTAGGTATCATAAGTAATCTAGGGATGACTTAAAGTATGTAGGAGGATGTGAAAACACTACACCATTTTATATCGGGGACTTGAGTGTCGGTGGATTTTGGTGTCTGTAGGAGGTCCTGGAAGCCTGTACTTACCTGTGAAGTTAGAGAACTCATGGGAAGTGACCAGCACAGAATGAGGCAGGTGATGAGAGCTCACCCACTGTTAGTTGCCGGGGGAGCTGTCCAGCAGTGGATGGAGTAGTCTCATGAAGGCTTGAGGGCTCCATCACCAACACTGGGCCTGCAGAGGGACTGTGCGACTCGCCAGAAGCCAGGACTGCAGAGGAGGATCAGCCACCAAGAATCTCTAAAATAAACGGACCATGCATCAGTTCTGCTTGGACCCTTCCCAATGACCAAGTCAAAGGTGTGGGTTTAGGGTTTCCTTTGATTCTCATTAAAATCAGATTTAATTTGGAAGGAAATTTAGTAGGAAAATGTGTCCCCTAGAATGACTTGCATCCATTTGGGAGCCTGTAGCATGCTCAGAGTAAGGTGGGGATTCCAGTCCCTGCTGACTGAGGGGTAGGAACATCCTCCAGCCCCTTCCTTTTCTGCTGCAGGTAATGTGTATTCACTGGCAGCATTTTCTCCCTTTGTAGCTGGTATACGTTCATCAGTCAGTTCTGCAGTCAGTTCTATCAGTCAGTTTTAGCTGCACAGGGGCAGCCAAACCCATAGCCATACCTTGGGTCTCTGATAGAGTGTTCAAGTGCTTCAGGACCTGCCAGGGCCTTGAGTCTGCCCCTGGGTGGGCCTGGGTGGTGTGGGTGTCCTTCAGGTGGTCTGGACCCAGCTTGATGAGAGAGACTGAGCACTGAGAAGCTATCTGCTGGAGCAACCTGGAGTGACTGAGAGATTCAGTTCAGTATCCTAAGCCTTCATGTCTTTTCTGGCTCTGGGAACAGAATCTGCTTTATGTACTTGGGGTGTTGAGCCAAGAGCAGACACATCCTTAGTCTCAGGGAACCATCAGAGGAGAGGAATCAGAGGATCTACAGGCTATGAGCACAGCAGTACATGTCCTGTGAGTGCCAGACATGCTAGGCAGAGGCTTGGGAGAGAGAGGAAGGGGTCACCAGGTCTGGAGGTCACAGGAAGGCAGCCTGTTGGGATCTGAGGATGGAGGCTATAGTGACATGGGTGCTGAGGACCAGCAGGCAAAGTGAGAGTGAACTGAATGAACTGGGGCATTCATGCTCTGAATCTGTCTCCTCTACTGATTCTCCACTCCTCTATTCTTCCTCCCCTCTCCTCTTCGGCATTCACTGTGGTCCTGACTCCTAAATATCATGACACCCAGAAGGCAGCTGTCAATAACCTGTTCACTTGCCTCAGCCCTAGGTGGTGCTTATGTCTCCTCCTAGCTGGCCTGAGGGAGCTGAGCAGCAGGAGGCAGGTGCTAGTCCAGAGCATGCCCTCCTGCAGAATCATTAGGTAAAGCCCTGACTGGCAGACGGACTTAAACAGATGTCAGGGTTCAGGCTTTAGTTCCTGTACTTGAGCTAATTGGCCTCTTTGGAGAAGCTTTTCAGCCTCCGCTCTCTGGGCACCTCATTTAGCCATGGCCTTTGCATCAGGCCTTTATAGCTGCTGAGTTATCATCCCAAACCATGTCTGATGGCTTTTGGATCTGGGAAGCTGGAAAGCCATTCAGAGAGTCTAGTCTAAATTAAATATTAGATCTGAGAGGGTTTTACATCCTTCATAGCATGACCTCATTGTGATATTTATTTGCTGGTTCTCCTGGTTCTCCCAAATTAATAATTGAGTAAAATCCTGTTTTGACATTTGGAGCTGATTTGCTTACATTCTGCTGAGCTGCACCTGCTCTGTGAGAGAGTGGGTGTGTGTCAGGAGCCTGGGAGAAGTGGGGGCAGACAACAGAGGATTTAAAGGAGAGACGTGGCTTAGGCACTGACTTTATACATGAAAATATTATTCAGGCCTAAAACTGTGGGTTGTTTAACTATATGACAAGCCCTGGACTGGACTCGAGTGGGAGAATAAAGTCGTGGAAGGTATTATCTTCTCTTAGGAAGCTTGTGTTGGGGAAATAATAGCAAGCGCACAAACTCCAGCTAAATAGCAGAAGGCAAGATAGATGCCTCCTCATTCCACTGCACAGACGCTCACAATCACATCCACATCTGTACGTGTCTCGCCAAACCCGTGAAAAGCACCCCAGGCTCTGTGTTTTGAGATTTGTGCCATTGAAACCTACAGGTAAAATCTCCCCGGTTTAGATTTGCATTTCCTTATAGCACAATGGTGGGAGTATGGACACTGAAGCCAGAGGGCCTGGGTGGGAATCGGGCTCCCTCCATCCTAGCAGTTTGAGCTTAGACATGCCACTTAAAAACTCTCTGTGCTTCGGTTTCCTCATCTGTAAAATGGGGATTACAGCACTTACTTCACAGCATTGCTAAGAGGTTGAAAGAAGTTAGAATGTGTGTGTGCTTTGAACAGTGCCTGACACATGGGCAGTTTTCAATAGCTATGACCATTATTCCAAAGATCTGACCCACTTTTTACTGCTTGCAGTGGCAAATGGTAGACATTCAGGCCATAGTGGAAAACAGAGGCTCACTTTTAAGATGAAAAAGTGGGACGAGTAAGAGAATATTTATTTGGTTTCAGGAGAGGAGCGGGTCCTGGAAACTTATTGCTTCCCACACAGCTGCTGAGCCCCGTATCAAGTCAATTCATCAAATGTATGACGAGCATCTGCTGTGCATAAGGTACGTGAGTGTTGTGGTAAAACAGACGCTTGAGGCATGGAATCCATGGTCTACATTAGGAGGTAATGCAGATAAAAACAAAGATAACATGGTAAATATCACAAAAATTTAGAAGGACTCATTAAGTCGTGGTTAGGGGGTCAGGAAAGCCCTTATGTGTGCTGGAGGAGAAGGTATCAGGAACAGCATGAATCAGAGCAGGGAGGCAGGAAAGCTTGGCATATATTTGATAACAGGGCAAAGTCTACTTTGGTTGGAGCAGAGAAAGGTGAGAAAGGGTGGTTTGGGCCACCACTGGAAAGTGTGAAGTGCGAAGACAGGGGGAGAACTGGCACGTCATCAACAGGTAACAAAAGGCCACTGAAGGTTTTCTGAACAAGGTAGTAATAAGAAGTGTTGGAATAGAACCTGTTTATATTTTAAAGCTAATAGAATATAGCAGATGAGGGAGATGGAGGAATCAAAGATGACAACATATATATACACATACATACATACAAGTACATATACATATGCATATCTAGACACAGGCCTGGGTGACTAAAGGCATGGTGGTATCTGCTAGAAATAGGGAAGTCAGAAGAAGGGGCTAGTGCAATGGGAGGAAGAAAATGTCTTGCTGGGACAGTTTAATTTCAAAGTATCAATGAGCCATACCAGTGGCAGTAGATAGCAGATTATTGGAAATAGAAGAGTTAAAGAGAGAGTCTAAGGATAGAGAGATGGATTTGGGAGTTAGTCCCAAAGACAGTCAAACCACTGGAATGTATCTGATGGCCTGGGGACGATTGTAAAAGTAAATGACTAAGGGCTGAACCTTGAGGACAGGACATTGAGAGGAAAGGCAGACGAAGAGGAGCCATGAGGAAGACTAACGAGGAATAATCACAAACAAGGAAAGAAAGGCAGCTCAGTGGTGTGGAAGCCAAAAGTGAAGTGAGAGGGTGAGGCTGAGAAGAGGCTACTTGGAGGCCGCGCGTGACCTGACAGCCAACCGCACGGAACACCGGAGGGCAGAGCGAGAGGGGACAGGGTGTGAGGAAGAGGCAGCTAGAAGCTTCTGTGGGAGAACCTGAGGGCTTGGAAGAATTAGGGAAGAGGTGAGCGGCTGAGGTCATTCAGCCCTGCCTGTCTTCCTGATGCATGAACTGAGATCAGAAAAAGAGAACCAGAGAAGGAGGCAGATGGCTGCAGATGCCAGAATATTCAGAAATCGTTATTAAGAAACGGAGAGTATGAGAGGGCAACTGATAGCCAAGAAAGCAAAGATAATTTGTAAAACAGAATTGCCCAATTATGAACTAAATATGAATCAGTTCAAATATTTTAATATGAAACATTTATTCTGAAGGAAAACAGCCTGGACAGTATCAAATTTATTTAAAATGTAAGGAAGGCAAAGGCCATGAAGGGGAAACAGCTCATGTTTTTCCAATTGCAGCCTGACTTGCTTTGCGACTTCCTGTGAGTGACTGAATCCCTCTCTGTCTGAGTCTCATTTGCATAATAGGCACAGCAACACATTCCAAATTCACTGCATTGTTGTAAGCCCTGAGTGAGATATTTAGAGATCTGAACGCCTGAGAGTTGTTACCATAGGGCCTTGCACATGATAAGTAGGTGCTCAGTAAATTTTTCTTGGCTGTCTGTAGTGCAGTCTTGGAGTGGTTTGGCACTCCGGGCCCTGGGATTTAGCTGGACAGATGCTCAAATACTCACCTTGAATAGATAAATGCAACAGATGTAAAAGTGAAAGATTGTGTGTGACTAAACAGAAGAGAAAAGGAGAGGTATGGGAAACAATGGAAGTATGGGAGTACTTCAAAAAGTTCATGGAAATATAGGATTAAAAGACAATACGAATCTTTCATAAACTTTTTGAAGTACCCTCATACATGTGTAGTTTCTGTGGTGTGCATGTGTATGTGTATCTATGTAGAGGGGGAGAAGATGATAATAAAACTAGGAAAAAGGCAGCATTTTATGACTGTTAGAAATGGATTCCGTGGTACCACTGCATGGCTGACTTAAATACAGGAAACTCTCCAAATTGTGGTTTTACAATTTGCAGTTGTGAGTAGTGGTACCCTTTATCAAGCCCCTCATTCAAAGCTGCAAACATACAGTCCAGAACCACAGATTTCTTTCGTTTTGACTTTGTAGCTAGGTCGTGCTAATGAGTGGCTGTCTATCCTGCACACCACCCCCTTCTCAGGAAACCTGAGGTTTCGTGCACGGTTCAAATTCGTGGTCTACCTTCTCTGGGTCTCAGTTTTCTTCTCTGCCATGTGACCTAAAGCTACCTTTAGAATGTTTGTGGGGATCAGATAAGACAATGTGTAAGTACTCAGTAACCTGGAAAGTGCTGAACAAAGGTTATCTTTTTATCCTTGATAATATATTTTGGATTCGTTTTATGTGATTTTATCCAAAGTCTCTTTGAACCTGTCTACATTGTAATCTGTGTCACAATTTGGATAATAAACTTCATAAATTGACTACTTCCTTCCTTTCATTCATTCTGAATGTACTTCCCCAAGTGTTTGGCTTAAGTGAGTGCTCTTCAGGAAGAGCATTCTGGGATCTGGTGATTAGCTCACCCAGGACCTTTCCTCAAGTCCTTCATTTTGTTCCAGTCTGTGGAGGCCCTTACTCTGCCTGATGAGGCCACTTTCTTTCTGGTGACACCTATCTCTTCAGCCACGATGCCAGCATTCTTGATACCTGCCCCTAGCATGAAGTTTGTGCAGTGGGGAGGAGGCAGCTAGATGCCAGAATATTCAGAAATCGTTATTAAGAAATGTTGTGCCCCAGATGTATGAATGTGGCTCACTACTCTGGCAAGGTAATTTGTGGGTTATCTGCGGGCAGTTTTTAATCACAGCCTACTTTCCCCTAATTAGCTCCCTTAGCATCCCTTTCACAGTGTGCATGGGAAATACAACCTCATTTAAAAATTATCCCAAACATCTGCTAGTAGCTTCCACTGCAATCCAATATATTTAATGCATTACAAAGTCCTTAAAAATGACTTTTGGATGATCCTTTGTCTATCTCCCCTCCATTAGCAGAAACATTGTAGAGCTACTTATGTTTATTTACATGGACATCTCTCTCTCTCTCTCTCTCTCTCTCTCTCCCCCTCTCTCTGTCTCTCCACACACAGAGACACAGGAAAAACAAAAATGTTAATCAATGGGGATAGTGCATTGTTTAAGCTGTCACAATATGTAATCGAGACAGACTAAAAATCATGTAAACCATCAGCATTAATTCCATTTTCCTGGAGAGATGAGAAATTCTTGTATGCAGGAGATATTAATTATTTATTTCAACCTGAGTTGCAACACAGGTTTCATGGGCTACTGTAAGGTGGAATAATCCCAGATTGCTGAGGCTGCTCCCACACATCAAATGAGATACTGTGTAAGTACTTGGTAGTCTGGAAAGTACAGAATGAAGGTAATCCTTTTATCCTAGTTTCCTTTAATAATATGTTCTTGATTTGTTATGGGTGAATTAACCTAATGTCTTATGAGTAAGTGGAGTTCTGGTTGGTCCTGGTCTTTCTTGATCTGCCAATCAACATCCTAGAGTGGGGAGCTGGAATGAAGAATGGTAATACTGGGACCAGTACCTAAAAATATGTATAGACAGTGGGAGGGACAGTGCCTAGGAGTATTTCAGAATTCCTGCTTCCTTGTGAGGGATATTCATTTATCTATAAATCATTTGTCAAAGACCATGTTTGGTGGTGCTTGTGGCTGAGCCATGCGGTAAAGCTGATGAGAAAGATGTACCTCTGACAGGCCCCTTGCTCTCTCAGGATGGGAATCCCCCCGAGAGGCCCCCCTCAGTCCCCTCCCCACTGCCCGCTGCTCACCCGATGTGGAACTAGTCTCTCTGAGCAAGCTGAGCTGTCTCATTCCATTTGTGATCGTATGGCATCCAACCTTCCTGTCTTTCCTTTTCTTTATTTACTATTCTTTATTCTTCCCCACTCTTTGAAAACAGAGGGAATGGTTGAGTTGCTATGGCAACCCCTACCCCACCTCTTTTTCGTTTCTCAACAATTTTTCTACATTTTAATAAAATTACTATTTATAGCGCACAAAGCTGCCTTCCCCTCCACCGCAGCTCTGCAAGGGAGATTTCCTGTCTGACAAGAATACTAATGACTAAAACTTGGCTTTCTAGTGAGAGAGCGAGGAAGCCATCCAGAGCAATCCCTTTGGTAGACATATGTGTTCTTTAGGACATTGTTTAAGCATATTTGCAGGGTTTGACTTGCATATATAAAGAAGGACAGTTGACAGGGCTGAAAACCCAGACCTGTCAAATATACCATGCTGGAAATACATAAAATATACATGTTGGATATGACTGGAGGAGCGGAGGTGTGAAATGAGGTATTCTTGTCTTTATTACATTGACGCAGGAAACTGAACTCCTGGGCTCCTGTACTAGGTTGAGATGTCACAGCCAGCCTGTTGGAAATAGCTGAGAGATCTGCAAGATTGAAGGCGGATAGAAAGCAGCTGGAATAATGGGAGGAAACATAGAGGCTTCATCATTTGCAAGCTATTAGAGTGCTCTCATCCATATGTGGTACCTACCTTGTAGGACTCTTGTGAGGAGCAAAAATACTGTTCCCCAGGTGTTTGGTGTGATGCTGCCTCATGACTACGTGTCTGGGCTCTAGAATAGGCGTCAAATCCCAGCTCTGCCACTGTCTAGTTTTATATCTTGAGGCAAGCTCCTTACCTTCTTCATGCATCAGTTTCTTCTTCTCTAAAATGATAATAATAGAATGTATTTTTTAGGGTTGTTTTGAAGATCCAGCAACATAATATAGGTAAAGACTTAGAACAGTGCCTGGTAAAATGTCTGTTGTCACTGGTTATGTTGTTATATGGTCATTGTTACGGGGAGTCTATAAATGAGAATTATTATTTTAGTATTTTATTAACACCCATGAAGACTTCTCCAAACTTGAGGCTTTATCAAGATTTTACAGCTGTTGAGGAATAGGCTTGGTGGAAGGGGTTGGTAGCGGTCATTTTGTTATGGAATGAAACATTTAGACTACATTGAGAGGTTGAATCTGATTCTAAATAGAAAAATGGAGTAGCTTTTCAATTGTTAGTGTTCAGTAATGAGAAGATTCATTCTTTATCATGTTTTTAGGACTTTATGAAAAACATTTCTATAGAAGCTAGGTGGGTTATTATAGCTTAAACCTAATTTGAATTTACATCGTTTATTCATTCTGAGGGCTCACAGCTGAGAAGTCTCTGAGTGAGGTTATGCAGCAACACTCTGATTGTAGTGCTTCTTAAACTTTCATATGCATATGAATCACTTGGCGAGTTTATTAAAATTCGGATTCTAATTCAGTGGGTTTGGGTGGAGCCTGAGATTTTGCATTTCTCTCAAGCTCTGAGGTGATGCTGACGCTGCTGTTCTTGAGGACCCTTGAGTAGCAAGGTTATGAGGTTTTTGAGGCCAGCTCTTCCCAAAGACACCTTTAAACAGATGTGGTTTAGAGGAAGGGGTTTTTCTATTTCCTATTTAGATACAAAGCTGGAATTACCTAATATCAATAGAACTGGGCCCTCATGAAAGGAGATCAAGAATGACCGGTAGAAGCTCGAAGCCTCTTCTTTCTCTGAGGTTTTGATAAGAGAAGCCAGAGAAGAGTATATTCAATTTTTTTTCTTTCTTTTTTTTCTTTTTTTTGCCAGAAGGTTCAGAAATGCCTGACTGTATTATATAAGGGCTTTCCTCTTGCTTTACAAGTCAAGTGTGATTACTCACTTTATTTTGTTTTTGAAGTGTTTTCAGAACCTAGTAAAATTCATCATTTTCCTGAATGGCAGGCTTTTTTTTTTTTTTTTTTTTTGGTGTTTAATTTATTCAGAATATTTCAAAGACATGATTGTTGGACCAAAATCTGAGTGCAACTGAGCCAAATGAAAACAAAATTATTAAAACATTAACTTGAAATTTTGACTCCTGTTTAAAAGCATTGCTTTGCTGCTGTAAATCTCTGGCAATCTCTTATTTTAGTCTAAGCTTTGTTAAATAAAAAAAAGAAAACACCCCAAACAAAACTCTTGACATGTTTTTAACAAGTAACAATAACAGTGATATATAACAGCTGCAAGCTCACTTCCGAATTAGTAGTGGAGGAATTACAGGCCCATGTTATAAATTGAGAGGTTTAGCTACTTTATCGGATGAATCAGCCAGTGACTCACAATTATAAGTCATGTGATTTAAAAATCCCAGTAGTTGTGAGTTTCTTTTTGTCGGAATGGGCAAACTGTGAAGAAATATGTGAAATTAGAGAAAGAAATATTGACTTTCTCTTTAAAGTAGACTTCCTCTTTAGATTCTGGATTAACCATGACTCAAAGAGCATGGTAGGACATGTATATCGGCTCATTTCTTTAGAAAGTTTGTCTCAATTAGATTTAGACTTCTAGCCATGTTGTCCAGTCCCTTTATGGCAAGAAAGTATTACATCTATCCTAGTGCAAAAAAAGAGTCATTTCTACTAGATTGTTAAGCAAGGTCTGAATCATCTCTCAAAAGACCCACAGATCAAGGTAGGTTGATACCAGTTGAAGGGGAATTGCCCTTTAAGTGGCAGCTTTAGCCATTGAAGATGCTGATTCAACTAGTAACAACTCAGATGGGAGACGGGACAAGAATGTACATTTCAAAATGGAAAGTTTTTCTGCAGAATTGGGGATCTTAGAGACATTAAAAGACTTTTCAAATGGAAATCACACAGTAGGATTCCAGATTAAAGACTCCTCAGTTGGTGGATAACCATTGGGAAAAGATGAAAGGGCAATTTTCTGAGGATGGCTATCATGGCCCATCCCTAAAAGAGAAGAGCTTTGTTCCTTCTAAGCTTGTGAGCGCCTGTTAGAGTAGCAGCCTTATCCTGTGTCACTGAATAAATCACCAACACCAAGTTACATTAATTATATCTTACTCTTTGGCTCCCTAAATTCCTTTTTAATAGACCTGAAGGGATTGCGATGAATAAGAACTGAGACCCATTTGCAACCTTTAGAATTAAAGTTTTACTTTCCAATAATCTATATTCTTTCTCTATTTAATGAGGGTAGAAAAATCCGTATTTTCAGTTTTGTTTAAGGAGTTTGCTCAGAATTATCAGTAACTAAAATCTTAGTCTAAGTTAGTCAATGGTTCTTGATGATTATAATGATCTAAAGTTTGGTGACTATGAACTCACGTAGGCTAATTTTCAGTAGATTCCAAAAGAATGAGAGGATGTGTATATATTTTTGAACTGGGAGTCATTTTGATTAGGGTTTATAGAGAGATCAACAGACAAATCCTGTACAGTTTAAACACAAGAGCTCTTGTTGATATGGAATACTTCAAAGGATTGAAGATTGAAGTAGCCCTCTGATGTTTAGAAACTACTGGAAATGTTTAAATACTGAGGTTAAAATTACACTTAAGATAAAATTTTATTTCCTGTTTCTAAGTAAAAAATTTTACAATAAGGACCCTGAAGGTTCCTGAAATAATAAACAACTCTTCTAAAACAGCAACTGGATGAGGTAAGTGTGGTTAACTTGAAAGTACAGATTAATTTCCTCAACACTACTCATTTGTTTTAAAATTAAGAGGGAAAATTTCCAAGAGAGAGACATATTTGGGGTTTTATTGAATCCAAAAGAGTTTTAAGTACTGCAATAGCTTGAAATGTTTTTAAAGGTTTTTCACTGCTAAGACAATTATTTAGTTTCCTCAGAGTGCATTTGTTTTACCAAGCTAGTGTTGAGAGCCTGTAGACAATGGTACATCAATGTGTAGCAGCTTTTGCAACTTGTAAGAGATAAGTAGACTGGCACTGTCTTCAGTGAGCTGAAAACCCTTTCTCATCCTCCCTTGCCTCACTCAGTCCTTTGCACTTACTCATCAAGCCGAAACTCCTCTCTTATTTCTTGAAGGCTCTTGGGCTGAGCTAGTTGTCCCTTCTTTTTCATAGCCCCCTGAACCTACCTGATATAGAACTGGTCACTGTGTCATAATTGCAGGCTTTCTCAATTTCTACTACTTCAATGAGGTCATTGAGGGCAGAAGTTATGTCTTCTCAGTGTCTTATATATTCAACCAATGTTAATTGAGCATCTGCAATGTACCAGGCACTGTGAATACAAAGATGGCTAGGTCATGGAGTGAGCTCTCAAGTCACTCACAGTTTTGTAAAGGAGACAAAAGAGTAGACAGTTATAGTTTGTGTTTTAGTTCTTTGACAGAGGGCTATCAGGGATACATCAGAGGGATACTTAACTAAAGTCTTCCTAGAGAAAATGTCAGTAAGTCTTGAAAGATAACTAGCTATCACCCAGCTGAGTACAACAGTGGGGATGAGGAGTGGGGAAAGAAAAGAAAGGTGGGAAGATATTTCTGGGCAGAGGAATCAGCAAATGCAAGGTATAAAGACGGAAAAGCGTACTATACGAGGGCACTTCAAATAGTTCATGGAAAAAATAGAATTAAAAGATAATACAAATCTTTCCATGAACTTTTTGAAGTGCCCTCGTGTACGCTGAATTTACAATAATTCAAGGTGACTGAAGCAGAGAGTACATACTGGAGAGGGATAAGGGATGAGTTTAGAAAGGCAGGCAGGAGCCAGATCATGAAGGGCCTTGGATGTCATGCTAAGAAGTTTGTTTTCTTCTAGAAGGATAAAGGAGGAGTCATTAAGGTATTTTAGCCAGAAGAGTCATTAGCATATTTGTGATTTAGAGGGATCACTTTGTCTGTGATCTCTCTAAATTAAAAAAAATTTGTGAGGTTATTGAAGTCACAAGATACAAAAACAATTCAGAGGTAAAGGGGGTGACCATAGTGGCATCAAGAATTTATTGGTTGTGGAGCGTGAAGGAGAAGAAGTCTGAGATTACTTGATCCTCAGATTTCTAAACAGAAGCTTTAAGGAGAAGTGATCTGATTCTCCAAGATAAGAAATACAGTTGGGATTCGATTGCTGAGTGTGGGAAATGAGTTGCTCTGTGTTGGACATGAGTTTGAAGTACATTGTATATTCTAGAGGCCATCCAAGAAGATATTTCTAGCAAGGAGATTGGTATACAAAAGACAAGTTGTCTGTGTGGAATAGAAAACTCTATAAAGCTGGCTAATGCAATCGTGGCTTATTGGAAGGTTTAGAAGAATCTCATGGAATCCAACAGCAGGAAGTAGAGTTGTGCCTCCCACATACTGGAAGATTGTAGCTACTTTCTATCTTTCTCTGAGACAGTATGATTGTTTTGCTTCATCATTGTTTCATTCTTCTCTTTGCTTTTCCACTAGGCTTAGTTACTACTTCACCAGAAAGAATATAAATTACATGGACTTAGGGTTGTCATGATGCTGACCTTGGCTCAACTCCCTAGGACTTCATAGCTCTTTGCCTAATTGTTTCTACTTCTACGTCTCCAAGTCTGAATTCCAAATTCCAAGGAGAGAGGGTCTGATTGGCCCAGTTGGGTTAGGTGACTTCCTGTGGACAGAGAATCGGCTGACATGACTTTTGGGATTGTCCTTTCTAGGCTGTGGGTTGGCAGGTTCTCTAAGAATAGAATGTGAGCAGGGGGAGATGATTGGCTGAAAAATGACTGGTGCCTGGAGTGTGGTAAGAATAGCACCCAGGATATAGATCTTGGCTAGAGATAAAATTTAGGGGAAGTAGTTAAAACTAAGGTATTGGGTGAAATTACTTAGGGGGAATGTAGACTCAGAAAGGCGAGGCCAGAACCTTGGGGGGCAGCAGTATTTAAGAAGTGACATGAGGAAGACAAGTCAGTGAAGGTGACTGAGAAGGGATGGAAAGAGAAGTAGCAGAAAGTGTCACAAAAACCAAGGAGGTGGAAGAGGTCAACAATGTCCAATTCTATAGAGACTGAGGAGGTTGAGAACTGAAGTATGCAAGGAAACCAGCAGTGACAGAATGTTCAGCGAAGAGGCAGAGACAGATGTCAGATAACAGTGGGATTACATTACAGTAGAATGTCAAATAATTGAGGGGCAAGGAAGTATAGACAACTTCTTTTTTAAAAGTTTGGCTTTGAATGGAAGAGGGCAAACAGAGCTAAAGATTCTAGGGTGGGGAGATTGAGTATATGGCCAAGAAAGGCAATACCTGATGAACTCAAGTTCTGGGGAAGGTTGAATGGGATCAAACAGAGTTCCAGAGATTGAGATAATTTTTCCACTAAAGTGAGAAGGAGAAATGGCATATAGAAGGTACTCAATAAATATTTTTGAATAAATAAATGCATAGACTGATGCAGTTTGCAGATCTTGAGATTTCATTTCTTTTGAGGTCTCACTTTAAGGCAAGGGGATTGGGTCTTGAGGCATGCTGAGGCAGGACAAGGCTTGCCAGTGTGAACGTGGTATAAGACAAATACAATTGAAAGGCCTTTCTTCTGCTTTTCTTCAAGATGCCCTGATAATAACTGCCTCAGTTTCCTCACTTCTTAGGGAAGACAGAATTTGAGATAAGAGGAGTGGTGAAGGGAGGAAAAATTGGTTTTGCAAAAAGAACCCTGGATCAGGAGTAAGAAAACCTTGGATTCTAGCCAATTTCTGTAGTTTACGGTCCACATGACTTCAGACAAATTGGATAACTGTGTATCCAGTTTCTGCATTTATAAAAAGTATGTGATACTACTGTCTCTATTTCACAGATTGTTCTACAGATTGCTTTTAACTATAGATATACTTAAAGTATTAGAAACATTTGGAAAGCACACTATAGATATAAGGCCCCATTAATATATACTCCAGATATTCTGATAATGTGGGTTGTTTCTGGGGTTTACCCGTGGAGCTGTCTAATCTTGTCTACCACATATACACATATGACGTTCCCCTGAAGTGCTGCTTGTTAGGTTTTTCTTGGCTACCACACGTGCCGAGTGCTTGGCCTGATAGTGCAGAGCATTCCCACTGGCATAGAAAGTGCCTGGAGGGAGAAGCATATTAAAATCAGAAATTCATTACTTTCTTGAGAGTAGGACATACAAAGTTCAAACAGCCTTATAAATTGCCTCCAGAAATTATAAGGCAAAAATTAACTCTGCCTCAAAAATTTGCATCCACATTCAGGAATGCCACTTCCCCCTCTCTCCTGATTATTTCTATCTCCATTGCCACAAATCCAAAGACAACACAGGCATTTGCCTCTGCAGAATTCCTCAGCTTTTCTATAGAGATAAATGAAAACTAGAAGCTTAAGGTATATTTAAGGTATATTTGTCATCTTTTAGCCCAGCTCCTGGATTCCTACTAGGCCCTTTGACTAACTTACATCATGCAGTCTCTGATTACTTTTAGATTCCGGCTATGTGGAAATAACTGTTTTCATAGCTGGGATAATGGGTATAAATTAGACTAGTAATACCTGACATCTACTTCTCACTAACATTGTAAAGGTTAAAGAGGTAGTGCCTATAAATCAATTTGTGTTCTTCATCTTCATCTAAAAGCATTTACTATGTTAAATTGGACCAGGCATGGGTGAGAGACTGTGCCACATATACTTATTTACTTGTCGATTGTGTGTTTTGAAATCAGATTTCTGGGTTATTTGCTTTGTTCTTTCTCTTGTGGCTTCATTTCCAAAAAGTGACTTCACTAACCTTAAACTTTAACAGACAGTAATCATCAGAGGCTTTAGTTCTTCATTTAGCTTTCCTGTTTCAATGTTATAGTGTTCTCTTCCATGACTCAATTTATCAGATGTCTTTTAGAGTGAACAAAGAAGAATTTTTTTTTAAACATAATAAAGTAACCCATTTTGGCTATGATTAATGAAACCTATAAATAGTAGACCTAAGGAAGAGAAAGACACAAGATCGATAAAGGTTTTAATATAAAATTAAGTACAGAAAAGTAAACCAAGGAGTGAGACCTAACCCACAGGAGGTGTGCAACAATAATTTGTTTCTGTTGAAGTCCAACAGAAAAGTGAGAATTCTCTTGGATAGAGGCATAGTTCAAAGAGGGTACCTGTAATCCCTTGGGAACAACCTGCATCTCTCAATTTACTCTGTAAGTGGTTGCAAGTGACTTAAAGATTTGGCCCCTTCAAATGAAATATTTACAAATTATGGCTCATGGAGTCCACCACCAAAACGTATGGCGAGAAAACCTAAAAAGTTATCTTTTATATAAATTGGAGGCTTAGAATTATGTTTTGTTCTTTTCTCTAATAGCTAATTAACACATGTAAGGCAGTCTAAATTTGTATTTTTTTTTTTTAAGACAATGTAAAATTCCAGATAGAAACAAGAGAGAGGGCCTCTGTTTTGGTGATGTAGCATTTGTTGACATTCCAAAAGCACAAACACATTTGAATAACTAGCTGCTATTAGGAAAAAGAACAAGATTTAGGATCAACATTGCGAGGCACAAAATGAGAACAATGAGTATGTAAAGGGTGATTACTAGAAATTATACTCTGTTATGGTGCAGAAAATATTAAACATACATACAGAATACATATTGAAAACAAAATGTTCTTATTTAACACTTTATTATTCTGGATGTAAATAATAAGGATCTTAACCTACAAGCTTGGGAATGAAAAAAATGTCTGTGTGTACACACACACATGCATATATATGACTATAAGCTCTCTGATCTTCATATTCCCTCCAAGGGCTTTGAATAGGGTAGTGCACACGATGGATACTTAATACATATTTTTGAATGAAATAATGTACATTTGCCATGCTATAATTTACTTTTAAATGACTGGCACAAAGTATAAAGGCACAGATTTATTACAAATAATTTTTTTTCTTCCTTGAGACTTTACTGGGCCCCAGCAGTGTAAGATAGGGAGCACTGGAAGAAACCTAGGGAATGTTGGCATCCAAAGGCAGCTGATGCTTGAGCTATGGACAATAGCCCAACTTTTCATGTTTCCTCTTTTGCGAAAACATAACAAGGAAGGGAGGAAGGAAGAGAGGGAGGGAGGAAGGAAAGAAGGAAGGAAGCCATCTGGAACTAATTATTAATAAGATTAACATGATTTTTTTTGGTCTTTTATTGAATTCTGTATATAACATTTGCAATGAAAACACTTTAAATCCAATGACAAATTTAAAAAATAAATCAGATAAAAATACCACATAAACAACACTCACAGGTATTTACCGATATTTACTTAACAGGAGGTCCAAAATTATTATGACAAAAACATCATAGATCATGGTATAAGAGCTTATTTTAACTTTACATTGATATGTGATAAATTAACATAATTCAATGCCAAAAAAAGACAAATATAGAAAAAATATAAAATATGTTTGATTTTACGTCTTATTTAGAATTCCATTATTTGCTAACATCATCGTTTAAGAATGATTATTATTTCATTTCATACAAAATAATACTTGCTTAACATAATTATTTGATGAGAATTAAAGATTAGAAAAATTTAAATTGATATAATAAGCATATGTTCCATTTAAATATTCACAGTAACATTGCATTGCTAATTAGTAAAAGTACAGAATGTATCACGGACTGTTGACTTACAAGGGAAAGCAGTAACAGTGTCTATCTGTTGTTTGAGAAAATAATAAAAATGAATGCAATATTGTGCCATGGATTAACACATGAATGCTCTCCATATTCAAACTGAGCAGTCATCAGATTTTAATCTTATTTGGGAAAATCCTTAAGTGAATTTTTAAATATGTGGAAAAAATTTACCAAATATTTGAACTATGGCTAGATGTTAATAATACTGTTATCTAATATTTGATAACCAATTCTTTTTTTTTTAATAATTACGGGAAATAATGGGTTTTCTTAAAATGTTTTCTCCCCTCTCCCCTTTCCCTGTCCTCCCCTAATCACAGAATACATGCAATGAAAAATGGTTACTATGGTGGGTTGGGTTTTATTTCTCTGGATCAGAATAGCTGCTGTTTCTTGGGTTGATTATTGCTGCTTTCAACTGTTCAGAAATGTCATTATAACAAAGTTTTTAAAAAGGAAATTAAAAAGATCAGTGAAAAAGATCTTTTTTCAGTCTAGCATTTTGGCATCAAATGGTTTGTGGTCAGGTAGGTAGAAAATGTTTGGATATCACTCTGTGGAAGGACAATAGTTCGGAAGTACCCAAAAAGGTCTGACAATAACAACAACAATGTCTTTTCACTAAAACCTGAAGTTTCCCAATGTATCTTTCAAAATTAAATTTTAGTCAGTTTTAAAGATAATGGCAGTAACAGGATAAAAACAAAATGTCAGAGGGTGAATAGTGTAAAGAACATGAGATTTAGAGTAATTTACTGGATGTTTTAAAGATTAAATAAGATATGTGAATGATCTTTGTAAAGTATGATATAAACAAATGTTATAAACAAATACACAAATGTTAGACTCTATGAAAAAACTGAGGTGTTGTATTTGTTATTCTGACCTCTGTATAATTACCATCTGTATAAGATTTCAAAAATAGATTCTTATAACATTTGGCATATTACATACAAATATTACATACACTGTTTGCCTTCCCTTGTATGTATATACACATATGTACACACATACACACATATGTAGGAGCTTTTTAATATAAATTATACCATTTTATGGGGTAATTCCAAAAATGGTCTATACAGTGACCTTCAAAGAAAAAAAGGAGGATATTATTTGGTTTATAGTCATACAATTTTATGGCATTTAAGAAAAACACTTTGACAGTTTTAAGTAAACTAAATACTTAAACTTTCCCATCCCCAAACCCAGAATTAAGAGATCAAACCATAGAGGCAATTTACTGGAAGAGATAATACTATGGTTTGTTTAGTATGGTCAGTTCACAAACTGTTTTAAGATGCAGTATTAATACAATATGCTAGAATCACCACTTAGCAAATTTTCATCAACTTAAAAAAATGAATGAAATCACTTCTCACAAAGATCACTAACACTAATACATAAGAGACTCAATTACACCTAAAGTGAACATTCAGATTCATAAAATCAAAACTATGAGATTAAATGTTTTAATTAATTGCTTCACTAGTCAAAATATACATTTCCTATTATGATAGAGGCCTTTGAAAACTTCCCCCTTTTCTGAATGGAAGGGATATAAGACTAAACTTCTGAACAAATAATCTCATATGACAAAATATTTCTGTATTATTCAAATGAACTGCTATTATTTTAACAATTTCTCTAGTGTCCAAATTTGAGCATCCTTCTAATATAATCTCTACCATAAAATCAGCAACCAGAATATACTCCTGTTTTTCAATGCGTAGAGTCACCTCTTATTTATTGTACAAAAGTTGTACAAAAGCTATACTCCTTCTTTTCCCAACTGTCCACTAATGCAAAACAGAAGTGTTTGGGTTATCCCTGAATTTTGTTTCTCACTCCTGAGCAAAATTAATTACAATATGGCTCTATCAGGCCTCATTTGTATTAAAAAATTCACAAAATCTTGTGAATATTACTTTAAATTATAGTCATTGCTTCTGGGACCAAAAGGGCATTAACTTTTCAATGTGACAAAAATGCACCTTACAAACAGCTACAGTTCATTGGTAAGCATTATATATTTGACTCTGATTGCAAAGTGTTTCTACAAAAATTTAAAGAGATTAACTTGAACAGACATTCTGTTTAGGTAACTAAGCATTCAAAGATGAAATGATAAGTCATAATAATTAAGCCATGTTCAAAACGAAAAGTAAGATTTAACTTTTTTATGTCTTGCTGACATCAATTAGCAATATTAGAAATATGAATGTATGGATTTGCAATCTGTCCAGTCACTTAGTGACTGAAGGGGAGCAACATGTACATGTATGCATATATTATAACAATATGAAAATGTTATAGAAGTTTTGAAGATGAAAAGAAACATAGAGATCAATAAATTTTAAAAGTGTTCACTTTACAGATAAAGAAACTGGGGCCCGGAGAAGTTGAAGGGACTTTCCTAGGGCACACGAGAGTTATTGGCAGAGACAGCACTACAGCACAGACACCTGTTTAAGCTCTTACCACACTGCTTCTTGCGTAAGAAGAATCCAAAGATCATAAGGCAAACACTCCTATTGCTCCAACCTTTTCCACCTTTCCCTACTCTCAGGCTTACTACGTTGAGCATGCAATAAAGCTCTTGTGCTGTTTTAGTGCTTCACATACGACTTTCAGATCACCGTAACACCTAATTAAATTTAACAAATATCCTCCCCTCCTTTCTAGCTATTTCATTTATCTGTTTCCATTCTGCACAGTGATTTTTCTACTTTTTCATGATCCCATTATAGATCAGTGAAAATTCTTAGAGGAGAAAGAATCTTATTTCCTCTTAATCAATTTGAAGAATGATATATTTATATTTTCAATGCCTCAATTGTGTTTCAATTTATTTTTTCCTTCAGAAATGCATTAGAAAATCTTAGTATGTAAGTATTCTTCAATGTATTTTTTCACATGTGTATAATGAGAATTTGGGTGCTGGAAAGGGCTTTGGAGAATATTGAACCCGGTACACCAATTTTGCAATTCAAGAAACTGAAGCCTAGCAATGGTAACTGACTTATCCAGCGTCCCACAGGTAGAAAGTGGGTAAGAATTCTGGTCTCCTGTTATCGAGACCAGTACTATTTTTACTACCCATTCTGTGAAACATATTTGGTGTAACAGTTTACTCATCCGTTACCATCTTGTGCTTTTATCACAAAAGTCCAGGTTTTGTCTTTATTTGAAATTGTGAGCTATAATAATAAAGCAGATATGATATTAAATATACTTTAAAGCTTGAAGTTGTATCACTGGTGTTTGATGAAGGTAGTTTTGTGTTTATTTTTGTAACACCTACTGATCCTTACTAAAACATCTGAATGTCTAAGACCTCCTGTAGCACAGTTGATTGGTTTGTTTCAATCATCCCAGTAGCTAACGTGGATTACTTTACTGCTGACTAGGCTGCGATAATCAGTTATGAGAATTAAGTTAGCTGTAATGAACTAACTATTTTCTGGGCCAATATCTCTACTACATGGGCTAACACAGAACAAAAACAAGGTGGTGGCTGTATTTTCACTTTAATCATAAATCATCTAGATTGGAAGTGCACATAGCTCAAACCTGAGATACTTGTCATTCCTTTATTTCACTTTTTCCTATAGTGATCTGGTATCAAAGTTTTGACAACTAAGAAATTACCATCAGATTATGAAAAATTCATTGTTGACATGCCTCAAAGAAAGTTACCTGGATTGTATCTCCTGTTCATCTGTTTTGCTGCTAGTTGTTTAAGACTGTTTTAGTTACTGATTCTTATATACTAACAATGAAATTCATCACTTGTATTTTCTTCTATAGGGCATCAAAAAGTTTATAATCTTGGCTTTGCTATGGTAATATTTTTATAGTAATTGAAATTCTACAAATGCTCTTATTATAACTTAGCATTGATATGCATTTGAATAAAAGGAGATTGGTTATTAATGCATTTATTCAGGTATATTATGAAAATAAAATATGGAAATGAAAAAAGTCTTCTATATACTACGTGTTCACAGTTTGACTTTCTATAAGGCTTATGAAATAATATACCAGTAGCTACCATTCTGCTGAAATGTCACAGTAAATACATTAATAATGGCACAAAAGTGAAATGTCCCCAAATGGGAAACCATCTTTATAACCTCCTAAATCTCTTTCCCAACTAAAACTTTCCTTTTTTTTTCCTTTTAATTGAAAAAGAGTTCCATTTCTAAAAGAATATAAAAATAGAAAATGAGTCAAGAACTTATTACATACATAATTTTGAAGAAAAAGGTATAAATATTAGATGAAATATTATAGATATTTTTAAGAATGCGCTTTGTCTCACCATACCAAACATCTCATGTAAATGAAATTAAATAAATATATTATATATGAACTGTTGGAAAGCATAACTAAATGTTTAAATTTTAGTTAAGATACATAACTTAAACATATAAGTACTAATATATTTTTGTAAAGTTAAGCTCAGCTAAAACCTATCTATAAGACTGATTTGCAAATCTATCATTCTGAGTTAAAAAATAAAAGAATGTTTAATCAAGCAAGGCACATTTCTTTTAGGCAAGTCTGTCTTTAATACTATTCATCTGGGCACAGTGTAGACTTCACTTACTTACGTGTAGATGAGCTAATCTATGTATGAGAGCCTTTGGTACAAAACACACCTTCACAAATCAAGTTGTACATAAACCAGAACACAAAATATAACATGAAAATATCTCATGATTAAACACAGTCAAGTAATTAATTGAAAAAAGAAAACAGTAATAGTTAGCTTGTTAGAAACAAATATTTAGGCTTTCTTTATCCACAGCACTGCTTATGGTTTTTGGATAATTAAGTGCCATCAAAATGTCAAAGGGTCGAAAAGATACCTTAATATTTTTAACATTCCTCTTTATCTTTTGATCAATATCTTTTATACTGCACACATCGTGAAGAGAATCCTCCAGCTTCAGACCTGTTTCCTTTATATAAAGCACTTGTTAGAAACATATTATTTAATGTCAACTGAAACAAAAATATATGCTGGCAGACAGTGACATAACTGCCACTTCATTCTTGATCTAGGCAATTTAAAACTGAGCATCCTACTGGTCAATGCAGGTCTATGGTTCTTTATGTGGGGCTCTTCAGAGATCTGTTGGACAGAGTAAACACAACAATTTACAATCTATTTAGCTTTTGAAAAACTACAGACTTTATGTCATTAGAAAATGTTCCATTTATTACATTTTTTAAAACTTTGTATTTATTGTTACCATGAAAAGTTCAAGTAATTTAATTTTCTAAATGTATTAACTACATATTGAATGCTTTTAATTTATAAGTTAGAAAAAGTTTCAGAGGATGCTGAAATTATAAACTTTTTTTCCCATTAATAATGACCCCTAATTTTTGCCCAAATCAATGTGATAGTTTGCTTTTTGAACAGGAATCTTTGTCCTTGGAACCATCTAAAAAGTTCTGACTGCCCATTGATTTTTATAAAAATGTACGTATTAATTCTCTCAATGTATTTCC
This sequence comes from Cynocephalus volans, assembly GCF_027409185.1. Lineage (NCBI taxonomy): Eukaryota > Metazoa > Chordata > Mammalia > Dermoptera > Cynocephalidae > Cynocephalus > Cynocephalus volans. The sequence goes on from NC_084467.1 coordinate 97,609,331, forward strand.
AAGGATTTGTTTCTTTTTGGGCTGCATGTACTACTGTGGTAATCTAAGATGAGAAATTTGAAGTGAGTAGAAATCCCAGGCTCAGATAAGTGTCATGGAGAGAAAGAAAAAAAGAGAGCGAGAAGGTCTCAAAATAGATACTATGAAAACCAGGTGCTATGTGCTACAGGATGTCATGCCTACAGTTTATCTTTTCATTAAAAACAACTTTCAAATCCATTAATTCTTTAAGATATGAACTTTGCACAGCTATGCACCACTTCAAAATATCACAAATTAAGACCACCACCACCACTTGACCAGGGTCTATAGAAAACCAAGAAATAAAGGTTAAAAGATTGGTGCTCCTCTCCCTCAACTACAAAATAAATATTTAGAAATGTTGACAGTAAAGTATTTCTTAAAAATAGCATAAGGAAATATGACAGTCTTATTCACTGCTATATCCAGAATCTAGAATGGTGTTTGGCCCATAGTGGACACTTTATATGCTGAATGGATGAATAAATTCTCACCACTTTGCATAGAGTCTGACACACAGGAGGTACTCAGTAAATATATGGTGAGTGAATAAATGGATATATAAAAATTAGATTTATGTACTCTAGAAATTTATGAACTGTGTAATATAAAGGACATTTATAAAGATAAAAACAGAAAATGCTATAAACCCAGCTCCAGGTTTCAATATGTGAATATTATCCATCACAATACATAAAAAAGATTGTTTCCCACACATACTCCTGGTTTTAGCAGGTGCCCCCAAACCAGTGGTAAATGCCCAAAGATGGTGATCTAAAATTTGAGTGTACTTTTGATGGAAGAATCATTCACTTACTAAATTAAATACTGTATGCCTACTGTAAGCTAGGCAATCATTTATTGAAGCTTTCTTATTGGCCTGTATTATACTTGATCAAAGATATAACTTCTTAACACTAATTTTTAGTCAAAAAGCAAAAGTATATTCACAGTATGGTTAATTTTCATTATGAGATATTACAAATTATAATGGTCTAAGAATTATTGACTATTAATTATAAGTAATTACAAGTAACATGAATGACCTGGCATCCACTTTATTTCTTGAGTGCCTAGCCTCTGTTCAATGCTACTGCAGCCTTGTTTATCTTGAGGTGCTTGTATTAAACTATGCTTGTTTTGTTGCTGTTATGTCCCTTTTAAATAAGGAATTGAGGGTTTTTTTTTTTAACCTTATGTATCTATACCTGCCTCTTAAGGCTCTTGGGATTATGAAATAAGAATGGTATAGCGGGGCATCCTAACAGATTATAAGTGTGAAGGGAGTTGCAATTCAACAGAAACAAAAAATAAAAGTGATATCAGAATAGTAATTTTAATGTTTATATTAGTGGCTAAGAAGTGGGTTGAAAGACTTAGAAGAACAGACATTGAGTAGAGTATCGAAATCAACTTAAAAAGATATGGAGGTATAGTAGAAAATGATGACCTATAATTGAAGATATTCAACCAAGTAAGTGTTCTCACATATAAAACAAGAAAAGATGAGAGCAGTCAAATTTCAATAATTATCAAATTTGTGAAGAAGTAATTAATACCTCCACTAAGGCCTAAATGAAAGAAGTACAGAAACCCAGCTTATCTAAATGCTAGCTTCACTAACTTGTATCTGAGGAGGAAAGAGTTGAGATCATTCTATAACATGCAGTTTTATGGGAACTTTGTTTTCATGTGTCTATCCTCTGACATCTACTAAATTACTAGAGTTGGCAGCACACCAATAAGTTCTACAAATTCTACCAACTAAATGGTAATGAATAAGCCCAAGGACTAGACAGATTTCTTACTTATTATGTACAATTATCTGATTGGGGTCTTGGAAATTATGTACTCTTGGCAAGCAAAAGATATTTAAACCCACTCAGTAATTAAAGTTAGTAATATGCTAAGTTGTGAGCATTGTCAGAAAATTTGGAAAGTCATGGGAAGTGAGCTGTGAGGTAGTTTAAGCAGTATTTAGGTCTACTAATAATAAATATCCTCAACTCACATAGGTACCCAGTAAAATAAACTGCTCTTTCTAAATCAGTTAAAATGTTTGCAGGTAAAAGGTCTATAGAATCTAGGTATAAAGCAATTCAAACACAATTCTTACTTGGATAAATTATTTCTGTCTATGATTTTTGGTGACCCAGTAAATTTTGACCTTTAGAAATCTGATATATAGTCACTCTTGTTTAACATGCTTTTCACCATAATTTCTTATAGAAATAATATATTATTGAATATCTGATACTTCATTGCTCTGTAGTTATACACAAGGTAAATTCAAAATGTATTCCATAGACAGTACATGAAGCTGCCTCTTAAATATCTAATACCTTGACTAAACGAGGTTATTATAGAAAAATCAAGTAAAACTCACATTGAAATAAATAATGTCATAATCCCTCACCCAAAACCGGAAAAAAAGTAAACCATGAAAAAATAAGAAATGAAAAGTATTCATTTCAATTCTCTATTTTCTGTCATTTTAAAAAAAGGCCCTAACAGTGTGTCCTCAGAAGAGAGAAATGATCTCTGTCCTATGTGGGCTTAATTGTACAAACTGATGAAAGGAGAAAAGAGTTTCTAACTTCTGCTAGTCTACATTTGCAAACTCAACCACATAAATTAGTTTTTAATTTGTTGATACATTTGGTAAGGAAATTGTGCCACTTGAATATGCAGAGGCAACAGACCAGGTCATCCGTTGGCCTGGTTTGCCTAGGAAATCCAGGCAAAGGAGAAAATTCAGAAGGTGTGTGGACAATGTTTCTGAGAATCCTCATTTCCTACTGCAGAGGAAAGTATATCTTTTTCAATATTATCTAAAATCATGACAATATCTGCAGTACTCATATCAATGTTTTCATCTGTTTCAGTCATTCCATACTACATGTGTGGGTTTCTCAAAGCTGATAGGAATCTCCCAATACCAACACATACTACTAAATTGCCTCTCATCTTCCATCTTATTCTCTGGAAGTGTTCTAGGTTTTGCCATTATAAAAGTCACTCTATGAATCTGCTCTTATTTTTCATGGATTAAATGTCCCCATCTCCTTTCATGTATGAACAATCACTTTAAAAAACAGCTCATTTCTGTGATCCTACCATATAACTAGATAATTACATTTAAAATTAGGTTACTTTGTAAAAGAAACAATTTTATCCAGTAAGGCCCTATCTACAATGATGTAATTCTGTAATGTGATTCACTGGTAAAATCTCTAATGTCTGATTCAATCAACTTCCATAGTAATGAAGACTCCACGGATTTATAGGACTCACCATTATTGAAACCAAAACTGATCTTACAGGGAAGTTTCTTAGAATGTCTACTAGATAGATAAGTCCCTTGGAGATATCATTTGTTTGTTCTAATTTTGCTGTGTCACTTGGATTAATGAGTCAACATATATACTGAGTATCATTTATAAACAGCACTCTATTAGTTGTTATATAGGAAACATGGTCTTTGTGAAGCTTGCTAACTTTCAGGTACCTTTGGCAATATCTTATATAATGTTATATATGTTATTTACATTAAAGAATTCAATCCCCATAATTGGGTAGTACTTTTTGTAAGAAACTTGCTGGAGCATATTTTACCAAATTGAAACCTTTTCCAGTAAACTGATTACAAGGACTTTAATACATTAGAGCATGGTGAGGAGTATTAGCCACATAGTGATTAAAATGAAGCATAGATGCATGACATGAAAATTTTGTTTGTAGGTTAAAATAACTCAAATTGGAATGCCATTTCCTTCCTCTTATCTCTCCCTCCAATAAATACTTATTGAGTGCCAACTGTATTCCAGGCACTATTCCAGGTCTTAGGGGATATAGCACAATGAACAGACAAAAATCATTATCCTCATGGAATGGAAGGAAAACAGACAACAAACAAAATAAATAAAATATTAAATATGTTAGAGGAAAAATTAAGCAGAAACAGGATATAGGGGGTGTTGTGGGGCTGCAGTTTTGAGTGGCCAGGGAAGGCCTCAATGAGAAGGTGACACTGGAAAGAGGTGATGGTGTGAGCAATGCACATATCAGATGCTAGAACATTCCAGGTAGGGGGAACAGCAAGTACAAAGACTCTGAGGTGGAATGTGCCTGATGTATGTGAAGAAGAGCAAGGAGGCCAGTGTGGCCGCAGCTCAGGATCAAATGGGAGAGGAGTTGGTAATGAGGACAGAAGGGTAAGGGGGAGACTAAACTGGATAGGGACTTGTGGGCCATTGTAAGGCCTTTAGTTTGTACTCTGTGTGAAGCAGGGAGCCAAATGGTGGTTTTGACATAAAGTAACACGACCTGACAAGTGTTTTAAAAGGATCACTCTAGATGTTGGGAACAGACTCAAGTAATGGAAAGGATGGAAGCTGGAGGATCAATCAGGAGAGTAGTGTAAAAATCCAGGTGAGAGATAATGATGGCTTAGATCAGGTGGCAGCAGCAGAAGTAAGAAGTGGTAAAGCTCTTGTAACGTTTTAAAAATATAGCCAACAGGATTTGCCAATAGATTGGATAAGGGTATGAGAGAAAGAGAATCAAGGACAATTCTAAGGATTTTAGCTGAAGCAACCAGGAAATTGAAGTTGCCACTAGTGGAGATGGGTAAGAGTGTAGGAGGCACGGGCTTGATGTTGGGAGGGGGAAGGAAGTTAAGTTTTGGACATACTAGGTTTGAGATGCATCTTAGATATCCAAGTAGACATGTCAAGTAGACAGTCGGATAGTTGGAAATTCAATCTGGAGTTCAGGGAAGAGGTCTTGGTGGGAGATTTAAATTTACATATTGATAGTCTAATGCTATGAGAATGGGACTGAGTGCAGAAAGAAAAGAGGTCTAAGGACTGAGCTGCGGCCTGTGTGGCTCTCCAAGATTACGACCCTGGAGAGATGAGAAAGAACCAGTAAAGAAAACTGAGAAGAGAAGCCAGAGAGGTACCAAGAAAATACAGTATGGTATTCTGGAAGTCAAATAAAGAAAGTCTTCCTAGGAAGGGGGAAGTATTCCACCATGCTAGCTGCTTCTGATATTTCAAATAAAATGAGTGTTAAGAAATGACCACTGGGTTTAATTATATGAGGTCACCAGTGACTTTGACAAGTACATTTTTGATGGAGCAAAAGGGGTGAAAGCCTGTTTGGAGCAGACTCAGGAGAAAATGGGAAGGGACTGAATGGTGAACAAAGAGAGATACAGTCCCTACTTTCAAGAAAGAAATAGAAATTAATTATATAACAAAAACAAATGCAAAATTGCAGCTATGCCAAGATCATATACTGTATTTAATTCATCCTAAGGTATACTTTTTTAGATTTGACCATCTATGAAATTGGGATGTATCCTTAAAATTACTGGTAACTTACCTTTATAATTGGCAGTTTTTCTTTTTCTTTTTAATGGTACATAAAATAATGGTGGTTCTTATAACCGAAGGCATCTCAAATTTGATGAACTGCTATACTGTAATTCTGAAATTGTTAAAACCAGATTACTGAGAGATGTCCTGGAGGAAGTAACTGAAGTAAAAATAGAAGTTAAGGAGGAGAGCAAGGAAAGAGGGGGTTGCCTGCGGGAACATTTGCAAAGATCCCCAAAGCTTAAGGTGGAAAGAGAGCTTGTCCTGTAACTGGAACAAGACCAGGGTGGCTGGGGCACAATAGAATGAGGGGAAAAGCACAGGTAAGGAGGAGATAAGGCTGGATAGGAGATTACGTGTAGCTGGATCACATGCGGCCATGAAGGCTATGCTAAGCCTTTGGGTCTCTATGCTAAGAACAAGGAGAAGACCCTGAAAGAATTTTAAGCAAGAGTGGGTGATATAATCAGATTTCAGTCTCAGAAAATATCATTCTGGCTACCAGATGATGGAGAACAGGTCAGAGAATGGTCACACGAAACAGGAAATGTGAAGAGGCCAGTTAAGAGGTTTTTACACTCTATCTAGGATAGAGATGATAGTTGCGTGAATTAGAGTGGTGGTAGCAGCAAAGTAGAAAAATGGACTGTTTTTAGAAATATTTGGGAGGTTAAATGACAAAATTGAATATATTTACTATTTTTTGAATCTATTATTTCATTAATAAATACACTGAAAACACTGAGCAATAAATCTGCCTTTTAAGCAAGGCTGGAAAAAAATTAAAATGATTTGTAAATATTTTTGCTGCAAACATGAATGAAAACCAATATTTTGGAAATTCACTAATTTCCAGGGAAAAAATCAGACCATGTATATCTACAGACAGAAAACAAATATACTGCAAGATAGGGAGTAACTTTTGAACAGGTGAGGTGTGGGTGAGTGAGTGTGTAATAAATTGTCCCCACTGGCTTCTCTTCCAAATTAAATTATATGTTTTAACTTAGAATTCAGAGAGAATTTTCCATAAAGAACTGGAGTTTACAATAAACTTAATGGAAATAAATAACAGTGCTGACTGACATATAACACATAGGTGCAATGCTAACTTTCATTCTAAAAAGTTGGTGGGGATCTTAGTAGAGATTCCCAGGAAGCTTTGTGCTATTGAGAGCAGGGGTGGGTGTGAGGTTAGAGGTTCACTGGAGAAAAAGCTTCTCCCCTATGACCACACAGTAGGATACGACTCCCCTGTATCTGCAAAGTTAGAATCCTGCATGAACAGGTTATTCATAAAATCCTTCAGATATGATGAAACATCATTTTTTATTTATTTAAGTGCTATTTTACCCACATTCAGAATCACAGGCTTTAATTTTCAGGGCAGCATTCCTATTCTGCACTATTAGGTTACAACAATAATACCACAGTTCCTAAGAAAATGATGAATCCTCTTTTCCTTCTTAAATCTCTTCTTTAATGCATGTGATGACCAGTGGTGCAAATTTTCAAATGTAAGGAAAAAGATATCCAGTATGAAAAAGAGAAAAGAAAAAAAGATAGAAAAACCATGAGAATGTTTCTATGTAAAATGTATTTTTCTTCACAGTTTGGAAGAGAAAATTAGTTCATAGCAGCATTAGAAACCAAGACAAACATCTAAAAACTTTCTACCTAGTCTGAACCATTTAAATTATATTCACAAGCTGAATGTCAGTATATAAAGAATACTATCATATGCTGTATAGCAATGGACATTTTCTGGCAGGAGGTTAGGAGCTGAGAAACACAATAGCATGGCTTCTCCTCCCTTCTTCCTGCCTTCTTTGATTTACCTTCTCTCCAAGGTTATCAGCAGTCCCTGAAGGTATATTAAAAAACAAGTGATTTCATTAATACATATATAAAATTGCCACAACAAATATAGGAAATTAGTAGTAAAAAAATCCAATAGTTTTATCCTTCTTAGTTTAGAATGGCAAACACAAAACAGAAAAAAAAATTTCACCCTAAAATGTAATCCCTAAATATCCTTTTCCCCATTCTTATGCTCCTCACCTCTAACTCACAGTGTTTCCATAAGTCTTCAAGATTGGGGGACACGTGTGCTTCTTTGCATTTCTTAGTGGTAGGGTTATCACTTCTATTCACAGCTGAGAGGTGGGAAGGACTTGGACTGCTGTAAAAACATTGAAATTTTAAATGTATAGAGGTTAATAAATTATAGTTATGGTTCTCAAATGAGTAGACATTGGTATATATGCTACATTTATATACTATCAGCAAAGCAACTACTTATGTTATATGCCAAAGAGGTAAATAACAAGTTTTATGTAAACTAAACATAACTTTAAATTTCTTCATACTGTGCATTTAAAATTTCAATCCTAAAATTATATTTCAAAGTTTAGAAATAACTGATATAACATTTCTTCATGTGTAAGTGTTTGTGGTTATGTCACCATAGTCAGCGTATACTTAAATTTGGCATGAAATCAATTCAGAATACCATAAAATAAAATAGTATTAGTGTTAACTTCTGTGCTTCTCTCTGGATTCACCAGCTGTTGGGTATATACATTTCCTCCAGGTGCACTGATTCAGTCATACCTCCTCACGTGAATCTCCTTCTAAACACAGATATGTTTATACTTTTTCAACACCCAAGACAGGCAACTGAGCTCAACAGTGAAGGCTGTAGTTTGGCAAAGTTAACTGGCATGTGCAAAAGCAGACTAATTAGTATTTTGCTCTAAGCCCAATTCACTATCCATTTTCATTTCATAAATGATTTAGGACCTTAGAGAAGGGGCTATAGCTAATATGTAAGTCAAAACTATATTCTAATTTTTCTTTAGAGCACAGATGCTCTTAAAGATCCCTGGAATGGTTGAGTAAGGCAATAATGTCACAAATTTCAATGAACTGGCAATCTCCTGCTTTCAATCCTTTTATTCTAAGTATTTTCTCCCTTCTTAACAAGGGAGAGTCAAAATGTTTATAGTGTTTCTCGCATAGGTTTTCAGTAACTTAAGCAAACTATATAAGGAGGTGAAAAAACAATAATTTGCATAGTACTATTACCTATTGCTGATTAAAACACATGAAAACAGGAAATTAATCTTAAAATGGAAAAATATCCATTGTTCTAGCAGGTATCACTACTATGACCGATTATACTTTCTAAGATTAAATCCAGATAAATCAATCATATAAGAAAATAATCTTTTATTACTAGAACAGTCAATCTCTTCATCTGACTTAAATAACTTCTATTTGACACTTCTGTTTAATATCTGATTATTTAAAAAGGGTTAATTTTCAGTATACAGAATGACCTTGCTTTAAATCATTGCTGGGTCTCTTGCTAGCTGTGAAGTCTTAGGGAAATTGCTTAGCCTTAGCCATTTATTTTTTACCCCCCTAATATGAGGTTAATAGCACTTACCTTGCAGAGTTGGCAAGTGTCCCGAATATGGTTGACCCTTAATAAATGGTGATTATTATTGTTATTATAGAAAGGAAACAGGAAGACACTAATTATTTATGTGTTTCATATTCACAAAGCTTTGTATTAATTATACATTGTTTGTGATTAATAATCACAAGATAATGCAATCTCTTAGCAAAATCTCTGATGCATATCATGCAATTATTTTTTCTAAGTGTTCTCCCTGTATTAACATTTAATATTCACAACAGACCTACGAGGTACTATTTATTATCCTCATTTTACAAATAAAGAAACTGAGGCACAGAGAGGTAAAGTAATTTGCTCAAGGTCATACATCAGAGTCAGGATTCAAACACTGGCAATATGACTGCAGAGCTTATGCTTTTAACCACTTCACTAAAAGTCTGGAAGTAACATAATGTAAGATAATAGTCATTCATTCAACAAATATACAAGGTGCTACATTCTGTGCAAGGTACCAGTATCCAAAACTTGATCAAGACACACAACCTTTAAGGAGATTACAATATGGCGACTAGAAGCAATTATATTACTTCAGAGTTATGACTCAAAGCCATGATATTTCTCTGGATTTAAAGATAGGTCACCTTCAAATTACTGTTGTCTAATACTCATAAAAATGATGGCACAGCCATAACTTACTTGTAGAACTAATCAGGATTTCTACATCTTCTGAATAACTGTGGATAAAATAATCACTGAATGTTGCTCATCTTTATGTAAAATCTTTTAAGTACAGATACAAAAATTTTTTATGTAATTGCTATGGTGTGTCTAATATATCATTATAAAAGTTTGGTCAAAAGGTAGGTCAATGTTAAAGGTAACTCAAACAAGAAACAAAGGAAATTAGATAAAGGAGTCCTATTTAGATACATATAGATTAGAACAAATAACTCTATGACCAGGTATATATAGATTTCCTGCCTCTATTTTTTGTCTTTTCATTCCTCTTCCCCCTCTTTTAGTCTTAATCATTATTTTGCAATCTCTCAAATGCACAAATAATAAAGTAGGTAGGCTTCTGATTATTTGAAAATATTTTATGAGCTTTAGAGTTTACTTTCATTTGCTCTAGAATGATAGCATAATTAATAGCTATCAAAACCAAAAAGCAACTGTGAATATTATATAATTTACGCAAGAAAATGTTAACCTTATTTCAATTTTAACCATTTTATTTCAAAGAACTGTAGTACTGCATACTAAATAATTATGTAAATTAAAATTGGGCCAATAATCTAACAGCAGTAGGTTCTGCCTTTTTTTTTTTTTTTTTTTTTTTTAAAGAGAAGAAGGTTGTTCAGAAGCCAAGTGGGTCAGTAAAAGGAATGGAATAATTTTCAGTTCAGTTTGGGTGGTTATTCTGAAGAGCAATGACTTTTTCATTCTTTTGCAATATACAGTGGAAACCAAAGGATACTTAGCAATATGGAAATCAAATGGGAAAGGTGTTGTAAATGATCTTTTAAAAGGCACCCGACATATAAATAATATAAAACTATTGGTTTTGCAAATATCATCAATCTACATGTGTATGATACTTCCCTGGTTCCCTGTAAAAAAAAAAAAAGGAGACTGCTCTTAGTAGACCACACCATACTCACCTGATTCTGTCTTTCTTCTGGCAACTCCTGGCATACGACTGAAACTTGCAAGTGTTTCCTCAAGATGTGGTTATTTCCTGTCCCTCCTTTTTACTGATGGTCTGCATTTCTATCAGTTAAAAATGTGCATCCTTTAAATATTTGAATTTATTTAGCTGTTCAAGTGCTGTGATAGTGACAGTGCTGTTGTGAGATCTGGATTTTTTTTTAAAAAAAGAGGAAGTCTGAAGGTCCCTTGTAGTAAGGTTTCAGGTACACTGATTGAATCTCTCATTTGCTTATGTACAGAGCACTTATACATTTGCTTTTTAATTTCATTTGTTGGTTTGAAACTTCTTGGAGAAAGAAAACTGTAGAGAAGCATCTTTTAAAATTATTGCCTAATAAGTGGTATTTAAATAAGATCATGCCTTACTGTGGTTTATATCTAACATTCCAAAGATGATATTTTCCTCCTTGATTCAGTCATTATGGGATGACATCAATGATTTTTGTAATAAAAAAAAAATGCATCTCGTGATTCATTTCACCTCCTTAGATTCTCAGACTTTATTTGTGCGGTTTATTCAAACAGTGGTTTTCCTTATGAAATCATGTAAGTTAAGAACCATCTGGAAAGGTTACTGTGGAAACGGCAGGGGATGGGGGGTGGGGCTAGAGAGCAAGAGATGCCATGACAACCTTTTTCGGGTTTCCCAGGAAACATGGGTTGCTATGGGAACTGCATCAGTCAGGTCCGAATTAGTAACTTCCGCTGGAAGGGGTGTCTGCCACTTTAATCTTCTTGTGATACTGCAGAAGCTTATCTTTCAGATACATTAGGAAATTTTGTTTCTTTCAACAGCACTAAAAACAGCTGTTTCTAGACTTTGATAAATGTTGGCTGGAACAGATACATAGAACTTCACAGGAATCTGTTAGTTTAACACTTTTGAAATGCTTAGCAAACCTCAAAGAGTTAAACTAGTCAAATCAGGACTTCTTGGGCATTTCCCTTTGTTCAAAGTTGTAGAGACTCTTAAAATTCCGAGAAGGGGATTCAAATAGAAATTACAGTGAAAAACCAAATAAACTTATGGCGAGTTTACATGTCATTGTTCTAGTTAGACTTTTCATCCATGTATCCACAGGGTAGGCAATTGAACTAAATAGTCAATAAGTAATGTTGAAGGGTCCATGAAATGGAAGCATTGTTTAAGTACTTGCCTGCTTTACTTAGTAAAGAAACGACTGCCTTTTAATTTTGAGGCTAAGCAGTTACTCTAACTGTTCTTTAGTTTCATTTCCTCTCAGGATGTACTGTTTTTTATAGGGCGTGTACCAGAAATCAAGTTTAACATGTTTCTTGTTCCCAATATGGAGAGAAATGAGGAGGGGAAAAGAAGGAGAGCTGAGAGAATGCAGCCCACTTGCAAAAACAGGCACCTGTTTCAGTATGAAGCAGTAAGGATAGGGAGAATGAAGTGTGCGTCCCACTTCTTCATGTCCTGTCCTTGATGAATGGTCTGGAAATGTATAAAACAAGGGCAGACACAGACCAAGGGGGCACGTTCCACACAATACTGAAAACAGTATGTCAGCTGTATCATATATTAAACATCGGTGAATATCTTTTTAATGTTGACACAGGAGTTGGGATTGTTGTTCGTGGTGCAGGTGGCAGTGGAATTGCCCGTTTTGAAAGGGGTCTGGGGGAAAGAGCTATGGTTCATACCCCCCTCTTCGATCACCATATACTCCGACTTACTCAGAGTCGAGTTACTCCTTGCCTTTCGGAGCTCCTCGGCTGAAGAGGAGAGGTGCTGGCAACTTCCCACGTGCATGTATTGGGCTTGCTCTTCCCCCTCTGTCTCCCGGTGGTAGAAATAATTGAAGTTGGAAACAATCACAGGAACTGGCAATGCAATGGTCAAGACACCAGCGATGGCACAGAGAGATCCCACAATCTTGCCCCCTATGGTCACTGGGTGCATGTCACCATAACCTACTGTTGTCATGGTTACCACTGCCCACCAGAAGGCATCCGGGATACTGCTAAAACCTGAAGTGGGGTCGTCTGCCTCGGCAAAGTAGACCGCGCTGGAGAAAAGGATGACCCCAATAAAGAGGAAAAAGATAAGCAGCCCCAACTCCCGCATGGACGCCTTCAGCGTTTGCCCGAGGATCTGCAGCCCCTTGGAGTGGCGGGAGAGCTTGAAGATGCGGAAGACCCTCACCAAGCGGATGACCCTCAGGATGGCCAGGGACATGGCCTGCTGTCCATTGCCCTGTCGCTCTGCCAGCTCGGTGCCCAGAGTGATGAAATAAGGGATGATGGCCACGATGTCTATCAGGTTCATGATATTTCGCGAGAAGGTGGCTTTGCTGGGGCAAGCGAAGAAGCGCACCAGCAGCTCAAAGGAGAACCAAATGATGCACAGGGTCTCCACCACGAAGAAGGGATCCGAGAAGCTGGAGGTTCCCGCGGGGGCCCCCGACGTGCTGTTGCTGGCCGCCTCGAGCACATCCTGCGACGGTGAGGCGGGGTAGTCCTTCTCGTCGCGGAACTCGGGCAGCGTCTCCAAGCAGAAGATGACTATAGAGATAAGGATGACGAGCACGGACACGATGGCGATGCCCCGGGCCGGCCCGGAGCTCTCCGGGTACTCGAAGAGCAGCCACACCTGGCGCTGGAAGTCGCGGCTGGGCAGGGGCCGCTCCTCCTCCCGCAGGAAGCCCTCGTCCTCGCGGAATTTCTCCATGGCTTCCTCGCCCAGCTGGTAGAAGCGGATCTCCTCGGAGAAGATGTCGATGGGCACGTTGACGGGCCGGCGGATGCGGCCCCCAGACTGATAGTAGTAGAGGATGGCGTCGAAGCTGGGCCGGTTGCGGTCGAAGAAGTACTCGTTGCGGAGCGGGTCGAAGTACCTCATGCGCCGCTTGGGGTCGCCCAGCAGCGTCTCCGGGAATTGGCAGAGGGTCTTGAGCTGAGTCTCGAAGCGCAGCCCGGAGATGTTGATGACCACGCGCTCCCCGCAGCAGTCCTGCTCGCCGGCGGCCGGCAGCGCGGGCGGCAGCGGCTCGTAGCGGTCGCAGCCCTCGCCGCCACAGCCGCCTTGAGGCGGGCCCCCGCCGCCGTCGGCCGCCTCCGGCTCCAGCAGGTGGTCCCCGGGCACCACGGTCATGTCGGGCGGCAGCTCGCGGCCTGCGGCGGGCTCGGCGCAGCCGGGGATCACCAGGGTGTCGGCGCCACCGCCGCTCGCGGGGTGCTGGGGAGAGTGGGCGCGGTGGCGAGCGGAGGGCGGCGGCGGCGGCGAGCGCAGGAGGCTGAGGTGCTCGTCCATGCGGCGGGGAAGAGGCAGCGGCGGCTGCGGGGCGGTGCTGCCCCTCCTCGCGCTCCCCGCCCCTTCGCCGCCTCCGCCCCCGAGCCGAGCCGAGCCCGCCGCCTGTTGCTGCAGCCGCCGCCGCCGCGAGGCTCCGTCTGGGTCTGGCGCGGTCAGCCGAGCTCCTCACCAGAGACGCCTCCTTACCCCTCCCCCCTCTCCCCTCCGCCCTCTGCGCCGCGGGGCGCGCGCCCGCCCCTCCTGCGTCCCCTCAGGACTCCCGCCCACCGCGCGAGCGCGCGCCCCGCTCCCTAGGGGAGCCGCCCTTCGACCCCTGGCGGTTCCCTCCTCGCCCTCCTCTCTTCGTTCCTCTGGGTCACCGAAGCGCCCACATTTTGCACCTTGGTGGCCCCCTGGAATCCCCGCTTAGCCGAGCCAGCCCTCGGGGGATCCGGCCGCCGGACCCGGCCTCCGAGCTCGGTCCGCTTCTGGCCAGCGCTCCTCTCCCACAGCCCGCGTGGCCGCGTTCCAGTCGCGGGGCTTGACCGCCATGGGGCCCACACCTCGCTCGGCCGAAGGGCCGGCCTCCTGGGCCTCCACGCTGCACCTGGGCCCGCCCGGGGGAGGCAGGTTCCGCGGAGCGGGGGTAGCAGAAGGCGGAGGCAGGCGAGGAGGGAGGACGAAGAGGTGCCCCGGACCGAGGCGCCGAGCATTGTCAAGGGAGGGAGTGGCAGGCCAGGCAGGCGCCCTGGGCAAGAGGCAAGCCTGATGCCAGCATCCTGAGCTCATTTGAGGTTAGAGGACCGCCACGACCCGGGGAGGCGGGGTGTCTAAATAAGTTAGTTCCTGCTGGGATGAGAAGCCGAACGGAGTAATGGGTGCTGATGGATTTTGCCCCCTGGAATCTGAACGAAATGGGTCATTAAAGGCGTTCAGGGACCCCGCTTCTGTAGTGAAAATAGTTCACAGTAATTTCCGTAGCCTATACTTCAACCACTGGGAAGAATCAAGGATTAATTTTCTGGTTTGGATTAGCGAGGGCAGCCTGGTCTTTACAGTACACTGAGATTTTCTGTTGGTGGGAAAATAAGAGGAAAAATGGAAAAGGAAATTCACCACGTCTAATTTTTGTGTCAGAAAGTCTGACTCTGTCTTGGGAGGGATGGTATCACGATCTGTACCTACATTCTCTACTTAATATTTTACCACTGCTCTCGTGGTAGGGAATTTGCCATGCTCTAGTTGTTAAGCTGGGAGAACATTCATTCTGCGACTTGTACTTCTGTTGCTTGTTTTGGGCCCAGAGATAACTTACATTTATCCCCTTTGAATTTATTAAACTGTTTCTCGAAATTGTTATGGTCACTTTGAACACAATTTCTGTACCCAGAAATTTTAGCAACTCCAGTATATCAACCCTAGACTTAAAAAAAAAAAAAAATCTGTTGCCTATTGCATCATTCAAATGATTTACGAAGGAGGAACTATTGTCTAGACAACTCCTTACCCATCCAAAGTTAGCCAATTCAATTTGAAGTAAGAGTGACTTGTGGTCGTTACTTACCACCACTCCCAGCCATGAGGTTCTCTAGAGCAGAGACTAGGTCTTACCCAATTTATATTCCTAGCAACTACCATAGTGCCTTGTAAGCAGTAGGAACTCAGTATATATTTGTTGAACTGGATTCCCTAACAAGTGTTTTTTGCATTTCTATCTGCTGTGAAGCATCAACATTTCCTTTTTTTTCCCCTAGGAAGGGAAAAACATGAGATTTACAAGACTATCATCATATATTTTATCTAAAAGCATAAAATATTTTTTATTAAAAATTATTGTCCTTGAAATGACCTGTATCAGAGGCCAGATCCATATGTTAACATTTCCTCTTTTTGGGCCCAGAATCCTACTGGGATTCCTGGGATGAGGAGTAAAGGGATGCTGAGCTCATGGTACGGTACATTACTCAGTTATTCCACAAGGTTTCCATCCCTGCTCTTCTGTGTACAACAAGCACTCATGTTCTTTACTGTCCTTTCGTCTTCCACTTCATCTGCAGGTCAGTGCTGGGCACTGCTGGTAGTAACATAAGCTGTGAGAGGTAAAACTAGGCAAACATGTAAAATACTATGTCACAAAACTCCAGAACACTATTTTGTGTAACAGTCACTTCATTATTTTGCATATATTTTTTGAACTGGTGAGTAGGGTAGCAGTACAGTATAATCAATCATTCATATATTTAAAAGAATGAGACTGCTTGCTGCACGGGTAGCTCATAGAAAGGTAAAGACTATTTTTAAAGACCAAATGTTTCATGCACTTCTATGTCTGATTTAGAAAGTGATTTATTCCTCCTTTTGCAAGAATTAGTACTGAAATTAATATTAATCAATGGCAAGGAAGACCAGAACAGCAGATGGTCCTGTGATGAATGGTCACAAGCTTCTCTCTGCTATGAAGTATCTCTTCTTCAGAAATGACTATTTCTATTCCTTTCATGTGTTTGCCTTGTCCGGAGGACTCTGATTATGAGCTTCTTAGGATAGCCTTTACTTTATATTTGAGGCCTGGAGAAGTTTAACAATTTGTTCAAGCTCACATAGCTAGTTAGTGGCAGAGATGGGCCTAAAATCTTGGACCATTTCCAAAACCATTGTTTGCTCTACTGTATCACACTGTGAAACTCTTATGTTGATCACTCTGAGTAATCATAAATACTAGATTTCTAACAGCAGCCTATTTGCTTCTGATGCCGACTACTTCACTTCAATTCACATTTATTTTAACTGAAAACCACTGCCTTCTCATGGCTGGTCTATTGTCTATAGGAAATGAGTTGGTGGGCACATTCCAGCCCTGTTGGACAGCAGAACCCATCACAACAAATCAATGTGAAAAATGGCATTTCAGGAGGAACACATACCATTTATTTAGTACCCCCAACAGAGTAGCTCAAAGTGATTTGAAAATGTCTCATTAATTCTCATGACACCCCTGTGGGATAATAATAATATTATTATAACATTTAAGTGTAGGACTGTGGCAAAGCCAACAGCTTCTCTGAGCATGTGCAGGATATTCTTATACCAGTACTTCAGTCTTCGATATTAGAGTCAAAGTAAAACCATGAGCTTTGCAAACAGCAATGGTGAATCTCAGTGTTTGGCCTTTCTATGTTGCTGTAGGCATATCTTGGGTTTCTTACTGACTACAGCAATACTAGAAATAGCTCACCAGTTGATTGCCAGATGGTAAGCAGCATCTTGGATTATTCCAGAAGTGTTCGAGAGTAGGACAAGGCAGGCCTGAAGATCCTAATCCACAATTATAGATAAATGAAGAAAGAACACCTACTACGTGCAAGGCATTGTTCTAGGTATTGTGGGGGTATAAACTTTAAACATAAACCTTGCCCTCAATAGGCTTACATAGAATTGAGAAAATAGGATATAAATCCAAGAAGATTTTTGCAATGTTATTAGTTAACAAGACAATAGTATCAGAAATGTTACAAGACTCCCTGTGACTATTCTGTCTATTCTAGCCAACCTGTCTGCCTTGCTGTTTCTCAGTTATACCAAGTTAGTTCCTATCTCAGAATCTTCGCACTTGTTCTTCCCTCCGCCTGAAACATTCATCCTCCAGATTTTTACATGGCTGTCTCCATCACTTTAGGTCTACATTAAAAATGTCACTTCATCAAAGATAGTTTCCCTGACCACAACCACCTGATTTCAAATAGTTTTCCTTCCCCTTCCCCCCCCGGTAACTTTCTAGTCTCTTACTTGCTTTATTTTTCCTCATTGCATTTATTAACTTGAAATTATATTTTATATTTATTTGGTTACTTTGTTATTGACTGTCTCCTGCACTAAAACATAAATTCCCCCATGGCAGGGTTTTGACTTTTTTATTTCTGTATGCCCCAAATCTAGAACGATATCTGGCATATAGAGATGTTTAATCAACACATGTTGAATGGAGGAAAGAAAAGGCACAGAATGAACATACAAGGCACATATATATATATATATATATATATTTGTGTGTGTGTGTGTGTGTGTGTGTGTGTGTGAAAATGGAAGTCAGCTTTTATTTAGGTATACTAGTGACCTGAGAGAGGTGTTAGGCCAACCCATCTCTCCAGTAAACCTGAAGGAGAATGGCCTGGCTAAAGTCATTTCCAAGACTCAGATTTACTGAGGGTTTTTAAAAAATATTTATTTATTTATTATTATTTTACATTCTAAGATGTTGTTGCCGAGCAGTGGGAGGGGGAGGAGGGGGTGAGGGGGATTTAGTTGGGGGTGGGGGCAGGGCTGGCCCAGGGCTGGCTCCTTGGCCAGGCTGGATAGACGTGGGGGGGGGGGGCGTTGGGGCTGAGGCCCTGGGATGAGGGGGCTGCTCCACCGCGGCTGGGGAGCACGGGGGGCTTCTGACGGCAGTGGTGCAGTTGTCGCAGGGTTAGATGTATACAAGGCATGTTAAGTTACGGTGGGTGAACCAGTTTTGCTGGTGTAGAGGGGTTATTCTGGAGAAGTATCTGTCCAGTTCTGTTTGTATTTCATAGAACCAGCGGGGCTGTGCAGATATGCAAGGATTGTTTTTTAAAGTGTCCCTTCTTCCCTTTTTCTCTACTTTCCCCTCTCCCTACCATCCTGAATGGATCTATTCTGCACTCCAGAATTATACTTTAAGTTCTCTACTTGACATTCTTCCTGCAGATACCCCAAACTTAATATTTATAACACTGAACTCATTATCTTTCTCCCCCAACTTGCTTCACTTCCTGTTTTTCTTATTTTATGCTGGAATACAGGGTCATCCCTACGTCCTTCCTCTGCCTCACACCCAGTTGGTCCCTAAGTGCTTTCCATCCCCCCTCCAAGTTCCTCTCAATTCTGTCCTCACCTCTCCAATCTCATTGTCACTACCCCAGTTTAGGCTGCCACCATAGTTTCATAACAGACTCCCTGCTTTCAGTCTCTCTTTGATGTATTTCATCCTGTAAGATGTAGCTGAGTTATTTCTGTAAAACCCAGAGTTGATCACGTTGCTCTCTGGTGCTTCCATGATGGTCAAACCCTGGCTCTGACCTGTTATTCCAGCAGCATCTCCACACCTCTTTCTGGTCCTGGACACGTCATCCACTTACATACCGCCAAGCCTTTGCTCATGCTAGCTGCTCATGCTCTAGCTCACCGGTTACTCTTTATACCTTTTCCCACTGGTGAATTTAATCTTCAAGTCCCATCTTAGAGGTCACTTCTTTTGAGAACTCCACCCTCCCTTCAGCCATAGTTGCCCCTTCAAAGATAAATAAAATGGATTTAAATGAATTCAGTGATACTCTTTCTCATCAGAGCTCCTATGACATTTCTTCATGGCTCCATTAGAGGGCTTTTCTGTAATGTTTAGGTATGTATGATATGATCTGTCTCCCTATGAGAATATGAACTCCATAATACTAATAGCTAATGTATTGAGCAGTGAATGCACTGTGCTAACCCAGGCACTGTCCTAAGCACTTTATATGCAGTAGCCTCCAACAGCCCTGTAAGGCAGGCAACATTACTACTAGTCTATTTCACAGATGGAGAAACTGAGTGCAGAGTGGGAAAGTCACTCATGCAAGATCATACAACTAGGAAATGGTTTCCTACTGAGAAGTCCACATTCTCAAGCCCTACCTTAGGCTACCTCTGTAAGGATTAGAGGTCTTATCTTATTCATCTTTGTATTTCCAGTTCCAATATTGTGTTGCTGTATGATAAATGCTTTTCAGATAGTGTAACAGAAGAAAAATGATTATCAACACTTACATACTAAAAAACGGATAGATAGACCCTGAAAGAATTAGTCCTGTTCCTCAATGCAGTGGTTATAAATGGGCTCTCCTGAATTTGTGCCATTTTTTAAGAAGTAAGAAAAATACAGAGAGACAATTATTCCAGAAGTAGGTGTAGGCCGAGATCCTGACTGGGGCTAAAATGGCTCTGTAGTGTTGCTGTGTCACTCAGAATGACCCAAAAATCTAAGCCTGTGTTCTCAAGTGGTGGAGTGATTTTCAGAAAAACATTTCTATTCAGGGAAGACTGCAATTCCGTCAGCAAGTATGCCAACCAAAGAGTTAAAAGTGTTGTGTTAGAGCAGGCATTTAAATAAGGCTGATACTTTCTTCTTGAATCTCTATATGTGAGAGAGCAATCAGACACAAACACCTGCATGGCTTTTTCTGGTTCTGGTTAATTTATTGAAAAAACAGGCACAGTCACACCTCTAATCATAGACAAGATGTGCAGTTAATGATGAGATAAGCTGTAAAGTCCCTTAGTATGTACCAATTATTTGTTTGCAGATGGGAATCTTTTCACCATTTGTAGAAATAATTGAACGGCTTTAGAGCACTAGCAAATATACTAATTTTCTTTTAGCAGGATGAACATTACGAATAATATTTTCACCATGGTTTTTCTCAAAGTGCATTTTATCAAGAATGTTTTAAAATATCTAGAAAATTCCTTTAATTTATTTCCTCCTGTTCCTTCTGTGAGGTACTTTGTTGTGAGGGTATGGGTGAGCCACAAGAAAATTAATTTCAAGAGCTAAAAGGGAGTATTTTAGTCACAGGATTGAGTTGACATTAATGTGAACCATCGAACATAAATTGACATGAATTGTAAAGCTTTAGCAAACATTTATGGGAATCTATGGAAACAGTGGAAGGTCAAGGGTATATTTTGACTGAGTTTTTTTGTATTGTCATCTGGTGAAAACCAAAACGTATCTTATTAATCTACAGATATAATATTACAGTGTTATTACTTTGCCATTAGGTTTTGCAATTATGTTGACAAAGCAGTTCAAGAACATGTCTGTAGAATAGCACTACAGTTTTATTGAGTGTTCATTACAATGATAATAATGTTAATGAAAGTATATTGAGGCCTGTAATGATTCAATTAATACTGAGTATGATAATGACAAAAGAATATGAATACAATTCTTTGGGGACTTTATCATACCCAAGAAACAAAGCAGTGGACGCCTTACTTGGTTATAAAATGGACACAAATAAAATTAAACCATGTTATGATGTGTCAATCCCTGACCAACCCAGACACAGCTGCAAGTATTGAAAGGTTTTTACTCAAAGGCTCAGGACAACTCAATTCTGTAGCTGATTCTAAACAAACTTGTTGGAATATATTAGGAAATCTCATCCTTACTTCACCCCTGGCAGTGGATCTTGCTGCCCTAAACCCAGTGTGCCCTGAGGTGGGCTCCTAATTGCCTATGAAG
Source organism: Cynocephalus volans (assembly GCF_027409185.1). Taxonomy (NCBI): domain Eukaryota; kingdom Metazoa; phylum Chordata; class Mammalia; order Dermoptera; family Cynocephalidae; genus Cynocephalus; species Cynocephalus volans. The sequence goes on from NC_084467.1 coordinate 97,630,423, forward strand.
CTTCCTCCTGTTTATGAGCACTTTACATGTTTTGCATGACAATAGGATCAAGCCTCTGCCTTCGCTTGGTACTGTTCTTCCCAGATTCTCCATTGAGGCTGAAGCCCTATCTTGAAATGCCAACTGGCTTGTTTGAGATTCCGTTTCTCTTTTTAGCCCTTAATAGGCTCCCCAAAGGCTGAACCCTGCCATGGGCTGGAGTTCTTATTTATGCCAGATGGGCCTCTTGGAGCTACACAACTTCTACCACCCATCTACCAGTATTGCCATGGCCATGGCCATTCCTGTGACCTTGCATCCTCCACTGGTTCGGACCCCATGGGTGATGAGGCTTTCCCAGCTTGCACCCTAATTTCATTCCTCCCCCTAGGGCATTATGATTTGAGAAGCTGGCCACCCTCTTTAGGGACCTGTCCTAAAGCTGAATTTATTCTCCTAGCATCAAATCTCACCATTCCCAACTTCCCTTCATATACTTACCAGCCAACTGAAGTCCTAGAGTACCTCAGACCTAAGTTACATAGGTTGACATGCACAGGTAGAAATACAAAACCAATTTAAACTGAGGTCCATTGTTTATAAAGTCATTTAAATGAACTATATAATGAATAAACTGAGATATCTATCAGTTGTATAAAGGATAAATCGTCTTGATTTTCTATCCCATCACACTCTATTTGAATTTAAGAATCCACTTCAACATGCATGTGAACAGAACTTTCACATGATTTTACATTGAAGATTAGCTTTCAGGAAAAGCCTACTATTTGAGTATGTTTATCCATTATGTTATTCATTACAAGCTAATGTTAGATTGTGCTATAGTGTAGCAGAAAGGGTTCTAGCTGGATTCAAACTATATGGAGTTAAAGCGACCTTGGGAAATCCATTTACCTGTCTGTATCTCAATTTCTCACATGTAAAATGAAGAAAATAATATCCTAAGCCACATGCTATGAACGTTAAATGAGATTATATATGTGAAAATACCCAATTTATCACCTTGCATACAATAGGCACTCAATAATTGCTCACTACACTTTCTATACAACATAAATGCATAATTGGGGGGAGGGTGAGATGCATTAGGACTTTCATATGTTTGATTGCAAAAGGCTCCATGCAGTGCAAGCCTTTTTTCTTTGTTGTGTCTCAAAGAAGGACAGGCCTCTCACTTATGGCTTTCATTAACATGTGGTCGAAGAGCACCCACACTTAGCAGGGCTTACAAAATTAGTCAGCGAACAAAGGACATGCTTTAGTATCAGAATGCTGGTATTTCCTGGTTATTGCAACTATTATCTTAGACTCTTCAAAACTAAGTGCTTGGCAGTTATTTTTTGAAGTAAACTTTTTAATTTTTTTAGCTTTTCTTGTCTGTACATTTGTTTTACAGATGGAGTAAATATGGTCTGAAGATATTCAGTAACATATTCAAAGTCCAGCATTTAGTTAGTGGAAGAGACAGGACAGAACCTAATGTTACTCATTTCCAGCCAAGTTAAATTGATTTCTATTCTTACTTCTCTTCTTCTTTTATTCACTCATCCATTTAGTGACCTTCCTCCCTCCCTCTCTCTCTTTCTCTTTTCTTTCCTTTTCACAATACCCATGTTTGCTATACACTGGGAATCTAAAATGAATATGACACGTACCCCGCTTTTGCACATTCCTGAGACATCCTGCCTTAGCTGACCTCTCAGACCTGCCCTTAGTCCTGCCTGACTATGCTGACCTGACTCTTTGTATCAGCTGACTTCTCTACCTCCATCTATGCTTCCCTTCCTTTTCCTTTCAGCCCTTTCCCTATTAAAAGCTGCTTTCAGCATCCTGATTTATTAGTCACCCCCTACCCATAAAGCAGGATTTCTTACCTAGACCTTATTTCCTTTGGGTCCCTAAATCCTGGTGTGGTGTCCTGGGGAAATGGGAGGCCTTAGGCAGGGTTTGAAATTCTTTCTTTCTGGTGACCCTATAGGTTGCCCCCTGCTGGAGAGTGCATGTCATCTTCTGCCTTCCTCAACCTCTGCATTGTAGAGTCTACATTTGACAAGATCAATAGATCAATGCTATGAGATTCTTAAACCCATTACAATTGGGGCAACAGCCTCAACCACATCAGCTTAATGGGATCTGGAGTAGGTCATAAACTCTAATACGGAAATGCTAATCTAAGCCTTAAAGGTACCTGCACATATAGCAAGTTGTTGCCTGTCCCACCTCCTTTCCTACTTGCCCAGTTCTTAAGACTTGAGTTCTGCTTCATTTTCCTTTTGTTAAATCTGGAATACCTCCCTACCAGGTTCTAACAGACTCCTCCTTGGGAGACTGGCCCTGCTACCTGTGTTACCAACTGCTGCCTGAATCCTGCTCTTCAAGGGCTACACTCCTGAAACCATGGTCCCACTAACTAGCCAGTGTCAAGCCACCTGGATTTCCACAGCTATACCAACCCCAGTGTGGATATGAGTGGGGCATTGTTCACACTATGGATGTGGCTGACCCCCTTTGTCTGTTATTTTGTTGAGGAGATGCCCTTTCAGGTTAGACCATTCCAGGACTACAGGCACAGGGAACATTGCTTTTCTGCACCCAGAAGAACAAAATGGCAGAATCTGGAAGGAGAGATTCAATTACTAAATATCAACACCTAAGAGATGTAGGAACTGAATGTGCTGTGATAGCACGAATTACTAATGGATATAAGTGCCCCTTTGTGCCCAGATAACACCAGCTGCATAGGTTTGGGAGATAATGCATTGCTAAGTACTCCTGACACCTCATTGTAATGTTGATTTCTAAACAAATGGACTGAAACTCAATTATCTCTAATTCTGAAGGACAAGGGCTCTGGGCCCACATCAGCATAAAGAATGGAACTGAAGGTGCCAACTAAAGAGAAAATTCCAGATACTCACATTGAAATATGTAATCTGAGATTGTTTTAACTGCATCTGAGTACTTCAGTGCATCATAAATGGTTCAGCTACATTATCAACACTGGATGTTGAGAAACTAATAAGCAAACAGATTTTACTTTTTACAGTGCTGTGTGCCTGAGTCAGAGAAAACACTGAGGATGATTAGAACACTGAAATATTCCTTGTCGTAGTCTGTTTTCTATTGCTATAATGGAATACCTCAGACTGGATAATTTATAAAGAAAATAAATTTATTTCTTACATTTCTGGAAGCTGGGAAGTTCAAGAGCATGGTGCTGGCATCTTGTGAGGGTCTTCTTGCTGCACCATAACATGGCTGAGGGCATCACATGGCAGGACAAGAGGGTGCATGTCAGCTTAGGTCTTTCTTCCTCTTCTTATAAAGCCACCTGTCCCATCATGGGTTCCCCACCCTGATGACTTTATCTAATCCTAATTACCTCCCAAATTCCTACCTGCAATCAACATATGAATTTGAGGATTAATTTTCCAACACATAAAATTTAGGGGACTCATTTAAATCATAACACTACTTTTTGGGCAGTCATTACTGAATCACAATAGACTTTGGAGGTAAAAAAAAAAAGACTTAACTGTATGCCACATAAAATTTATTATACATGGAGTCTTCTGAGCTCATTTTCCTAAGATAATAAACACAAAACAGAAAAATAACAAACAATAAACAGAAATTTGATCACATGACCATGAAATGTGGTACATTCAGTTTGCTGGGTTTTTAAAAAATTTACCTGGTAATGAATCTCTTGGCTCAATAAAGCAACATATTTAGCAAACTCCAAAATATGTTGATTTTTTAATCTCTCTGTTTTGATTAGGAGGGACAGGGCCATGCCTTTTTCATGAATACTGTTCTCAGTGCCTCGTATAGTGCTTTGTACATGGCAGGCTTCCATAGATATTAATTGAACATTTAATGAATATTGACCAAAGGAGTCAGCTTATTGTTAAATTTTAACATAACTTTTTGCTGCCTGAATGACGTCTTGGTAATAGTCTGCAACTATTTATTTAATTTCCTCAAATTTTAAGATATTTATAATTTGCATTATGTTCCAGGTTTATGAATTTCTGAGATAGAGTGTAGAGTGCAAAATTAATGCTTCTTTTGCATCTGAATATAACCCTCAAGAGAATAAGATAAAAGGTTTCAAGCTTACATTTCAATATGATGATAATATAAAGACAGACATATATATTTTTAATCATTTTTCCTACAGCTTTATCCCCACCCATCTTTTCCCAAAGCTTCATAGCAGCTTATGTAAAATATTTACTAATTTAGATGCACCTTCTACACAGTATTGGGTTTGCATAAATGCAATAAAATCCCTAACACTCCTGTATAATATAGGGCAGAGACAAGCAGGGCCCTTCTGCTCTGGGGCTGGAACATAAAGTAGTTTCCATTGCTAAGACAGATTAATACTCTAGAATCAAAAACAGTCTTCAACTTCAGGCATCCCAGTTTCTGCCAAATAATCAAGAAATAAATTCATCATTCTTCGAGGACAGAGGACATGTTGGAAATCAGGTAACTTAATTTCAAATATGAAATATATCTAATTGATTTGCAATACTGTCCCTGGTGTACTGCCCATTAAAGATGCAATATTCTGAGGTTTCTGGACCTTTGACACCAGTTAGAAAGACATTGTCGGCTTAGGGAATAAGAAGACAGAAAAAGCATAAAGGATGATGATGCAGGACTCCACACTCCTGTGGGCTGCTGCACTTGATTAACCAGAGACTAGTAGCACACGAATGTACTGTGGGGCTGACTTTGTCCTCAACTGCATCATCAACTAGTGTATGCGAATTGCCTGGACCTTAATGGAAACCCTCACATGTAGTTAAGGACAGAATTTAGATTAGAATATGAGTAGACCAAAGAGGTTGCCTCTGGCAGGAGATAAACGTGTTCTTTCAGCCTATCTTTATCTGCTGATGAAATAATATTACCAAGTAGTGATTTCTTTTCTTCTTGTGGTCTGACTTTGGTCATTTCTTTTTTTCCTCCAGAACTGCATTAAACTGCAGAGATGGAACTTCAATTAATATTATAATAATCCTCATTGCCGATAGTGGCTTTTAAGCTCATCACCATTAGATTTCTGCATGATGTTTTAAAGATGTGTAAGAGATTAAAAATCCTGATTAAATATCTCTAGTTCTTACTAATGTAAATCCTTACAGCTTAAAAGTATTAATATGATAAATGCTAAGAATAGCAGCATCTGCAACAAATATGTTTAGCCATTGTAAATTACTATATTTATCTGATTTATTTTCTAGAATGTTGTCTCCACATCCAAAAACAGACTGTTGAAGAGTTCTGCTTTGTATAAGGGATGTCAGAAATAATTTTGGCTAGTTACATGAGGACCAATTTATGTCTATTACACATCTACCAAGTATTTAGCATAACATATCAAAATAAAATAGAGTGTGAGAATAGGTCATTTGTTACAAAAGTAAAAATCAATACCACAAGTTAAATAAGTAAATAAATAATTAAATAAATTATTGGTTGTTTAAAATGTATTGCTTGCTATGTCTCCTAAAAATTTGACAACTAGCAAGAAGTACTAATATAATAAGTATTTGTATATATTTGTTCATTTAAAAGTTGTGATGATGGCCTATATGGATACTCACTTTTTGAGATAGGTTGAAGTTCTATCTTATGAATAGGGAAACTGACTTGAACATTGGAGATACCTTTGGAGTGAGGTTGATTTAGTCAAATTCTTAAAATGTAAAGGATTAGAGATAATATACATAAAGCACCAAAGCACCTTATACAAATACTGGCTTACAACGATATGTCTGTCTGTACATATGTATTTGTGTGTGTGTGTATACAGTATATATATTTATATGTTTTATATACGTACCTATATATATACACACACACAAACTCTTTAAAGATGATAACTATCAATATTATTATATACTTATGTATAATATGCACACCTATATATATATTCTCTTTTAAGAAGATTACTAATAATGATAGAAATAATTATTGCTTTTTGGAGCTCTTAAATCATTTTAATACATGGTCAAATATATTTATAATACTTTATATTTATTATATTTTATTATTAATATATTTATTATATATTCTACTTTTAATATATATTCTATTTTTGGCATAAACCTTTCCTCATGCTATGAGTGTCTGACCTTCTGCACTGATTTCAGAGCAGTGTGGATCTTCAGTTCCCAAGCATTTAGCAAGACACATCAAGCCACTTCATTGGTAGAGACAACTGGCTTCACTTTGATGTTTCATAATTTTCATGTTTTCTACAAAATTAATTTAATTTATTATTCATTTATTTTTTATTATTATGAATATTCATTGAGATACGAATTACCAGAAATTGCTTTTATACCCTGTTTACGCTATCCCCTCTGCCAGAACACCACACTTATTTTTTTGCATATATGTTTTTACATTTCTACTCTGAGTAGTTTCTGTATAATAAACTTCATTTCATGATTTTTTTAATCAAGTGGCATAGAGTCTGGACTAATGGGCACATTTGCATGTGCTCCATTGCATTTCTTATGACTAACTTCTACAATGATCTCAGGTTCCATCTTTATACTATAACAGTATTAATTCATCCTCAACTATGCAACTGGGATTATGTGCTAGAGCACTATTTTAGCAACATCACCTTCAATTATTTATTGAGGTTTTGTTACAATTCAAATTCATTAGGCAATTTAAAAATCATCTTCTTATAAAGGTTTTTAAAAAATTTTTAAAAAACTAAATCTGTAAAAAAAGTCTCTAAAATGTTCATTGCTAATTCCCATAACATAATCTTTAATTTTACTAAGTAGCACAAATTCTTTCAAACAAAAAATATAGAATTTCATATTTATAAATTTGCCTGATTAGATGGAGTAAGACATTATATGCTTCTGTTAATTAATGCTTATGTCCTTGATGTTAGCTTGTTTACAGATTATTTCATTAGGTTGCACTCTTATCCCAAGATTTTATAGTTTGAAATCTTCCCAGTGTATGCACAGGTAGGAGTCTGGAGAAGCTTCAGAATAATAGGAAGGACTCAGGACTGTAAGTCTAGAGACATGATTTTGAATTCTGTGTCCCCGGGTTCCTAAATCTTTTGGCGCCTTCAATTTCTTCATCTATGATAAGAGGATGACAATAAACAGTTTATAGAGTTATTGTGAAGAGTAAATGAAATAAGATACATTAAGTTTTTAGCAGTGCCTATTATATATTCAATCTGACATGCTCTAAAAATGTTTACCCAGTTTTGCTGAAAGTAAAAAATTGCTGTTCAGCATCACCTCTCACTTGAGTGGACGAACTGGCCATTGGAGAGAGGTAACTGTGTATCAATAGTTGGCCCTGGGTTTGTTTAATTAAATTTAAGTCAATGCATAATGAGTGCCCACACAGCACTTTGTCCATTACTCAGGATTTTATAGTGGTCTGGGTTGAATTCTATAGCAGCATCCCTGAATTTCTTCTGAGTTTCTGGATTTACTGAGCTAAACAAGTTCATTGACCCCCAGTAGTAAAGATCCTCCTAAAGGGCCGGAACTGATGGGAAAACTTTTCATTCCATCCGAGGTCACTTTCACTTAAAGGATGCTGGCTGCTGATAAGTACCTCATCAGGAGAAGAACAAGAAAAATGATTTGACACTTAGAGCCTGTCTTGAAAGATGAGATTCACATATCAGCATACCAGACGAGCACAGAAATGAGATCTGAGCACACTGCAGCTCAGCTAATCTATCCCTCCCAACCCAGGGTTAGTCCCTGCAAATCATCCATTTCTGCTACTTTAGCCCCATCTTTCCCAAGGACGGTGTGTTTCACATAATCAACAGCTGCGAAATAAAAGCAGCATTTTCTTGCCTTCTTTTCCTTTTGATGGGTGTGTGGCTTCCTAAAAATGTGACAAGCAGGGGAAGAAAGAGGTAAATGGGAAATAAAAGAGGTCTAAGTGGGTGTGGGTAGGGTGACAATTACCAGTTTCAAAATGGGTTGAATCATTGCCAAGGACCCAGATTGACAAGAGTGAGATACAATTGTGATTCTCAGTAGCAACCATTGCTAGTTTAGAAAAAGAGCAGTGTTGTTGGAGCCAGATTTGGAAAGCAGATTTTGTTAAAAATCTAGGATTCTGCTGCCTCCCAGGACTTGGTTCTAATTTTGTTTTTGGGCTGTCCTCAATGCTCCCACCTCTCACACATTTGTTCTATTTGGGGGCTTATTGTGGAGGAAGCTAGCTAATGCTAAGTCCAGAAAGAGAGAGAGAGAAAAAGTCCAAATATATATTTTTCTTTGTTGAAACATAAAAACAAACTCAAAATTATCTGGGTTTTATAAGTATGTTTACAGCTGTCCTTAGTCACTGACAGAGCTCAGCAATCTGCTCATCTCCGCCTACTGGAGGCAGATATTTCATCAACATTATTTTTTTGTTGTTCACTTGTAAAAGTAAATCTCTCTGCAGCTTAGCACTGGTTCCCCATCTTTCTCCCTCCTCAGACTCTTCTCTAATTGCTGTACCTTCCCATGATTCCTGGGGCTAATTTTAAGGACAAAGGAGGGACCCAGGAGTCTAAGAAGAGGCAACCTTCTGATAACCACCGATGTGTGGATCAGTGGGAGGGATCGCAGTTGGGGGACAGCTGTAAAGAGCAGAACAACTATGCTTCCTGAAGGCGTGACTTCTCCCTCAGCCTTGGGTGAATCCCTCATGAGCTCGTTCTGGTTCTTCCAAGTGCACAGCTTTTATTCTTAGAGCCTGTTTTGCTACCAAGACTCTTGAGATCCTTTGGAGTGAGGTCTGAGGCAAAGGTGAGCCTGAGGGATGCCAGGTGGCAGGTTTGCTGATCTGGTCCTGGGAGTGAGCAAGCTGTGCGGGATGGTAGGTTGATTTCCCCCTATCTCAAGCCTTTCGGGGCTCTGGTTCTTTCAGCATATGGGCATGTATTGGGTCAAGTCCCAAGAATATCTACCTGCCTATTAGAATGTATGAGGTGGTCCTAGTTCCACTCTAGTGCCAAGGAAGATCTTGCCTTCTTATAGGCAGGACCAGTGGGACCCACCACATGTCCTAAGGATGGCCGCTGTTTGAGATGGTTTTTTCGAGATCATCTTATTGCTCTATGAGTGATAGTAGCAAAGCAGATTAAAGATAGGTCTGCTCTGTGGAACTAAAGCGATGTGCATTACTTCTCTCTACTTACTAAATTGCTGCCCAGCACCTCTTTGTTTCTCTGAACTGCCATCTTTTCGAATGTCTAGGGACTCCTTTCCCAATTAGGGAATAATTCAGGGATCCATTCTGAATTTTCTCTCTCTGTATAATTATGGTGCTATGAGCATGTTGGCTTGGAGTTGGAATTATAGCTGAGTGTTAAGCCTTGACTAGGCTTTTCCCATTTTCAGCAGAGCACAGCTGGCTTTGGCTGGGTTTGGAGATTTCTAGCCAGGTCCCACCCTCGGAGATGGTACCATGACTCTAGCCATTAGAGAAGCAGTCAGGAGCTACAGTGACAACAGCTTCTCAGAATCTGTAGGAGCCTTATCTGGACAAAACAGAGAAAAGGAAAATGTCCTGGAGAGGTGAGATTTTCTTCTTTTCCAAAAGAGTTTTCACCTATAGACCACATTTCCCAGAAGTTGTAGCTCATGCAGCTGCTCTGCAAACTTGACATCTGAGTGAGACACATTTGGAAAAAAGTCCATTAGCATCATTTACCATTACGTTTTCTTTATACTGTGTCTCATGACAGCCAGGCCTAGAGCTGTGATGAAGAGTAAAGCTCTGACTAGAACGGCATTACTAGCCAAAATAGTTATTTTGTTTTGTAAGTGCTTGACATGCAAATTTTTAGCTCATTTTATAGATGAAGAAACTGAACCTTAGGTTTCATGGAAGTGCTATACGGATATAATGAGATAATCTGTAAATAGTCCTTCAAACATTTATAATGCATATTACAGTACATTAGATATTATTATCCCTTGTTTTACTATTGTTGTTTGAGGATGACAGAGAGAAACAAAGGCCATTGTTTGGAGAGAGCCAGCTGATCTATTGAAAGGGAAAGACCCTGGTTGGGCCATCGCAGTTTAGATGGTCTCAATCTTTGTTTACATCGGAATCTGTGGTTCTCAATCTTTGGTTTACATCAGAATCAGCTATGGAACCTTAAAAAATAGAGATTCCAAGGTCCTATCCCAGACCTCCCAAATCGGAATCTCCAGGGTTGGGTCTCAGAACCCATCTAACTTGGTCAGGTGATACTGTTGGGCAGCAAGTTTCGGAACCATTTAGGGTTTTACCTTTAATTTTGGTCTTGGAAATTCTTTGCCAGAAGTGATAAGTTTCCTGGAGATGGACTCACATTAACACAATTATCACAAGTGACTGATAATATGGATCAGAAACAATTGACAGTCAGAACTATCATCGAGTATCAGGCCCTTGCTACTCAAAGGCCATCCTTTCCCTGCAGGCTGAATGTAGCCAGGTGAGCAGGGACCCAACGGCAGGGGAGGTAGATGATCCTGAGAGTCAGGGCCTTCAAACATTATCATAGGCATCCATCTTTATCAGAAGAATGTACCTGCCATACAAACAGAATACTCATGTTTGTGGGCCCAGATGCATCACCAGATTTTATCGCTGACCACCCTATTTACTGGTGCTTTAACCCCCATCCCCATTCTGAAAATACATTTATTTTAGATATAAAATATAGTGTAGTTGATTAGCTTTGCCCTTTTCTGGTTAAAAATCACAATCTAAATGATGATAGTAAGAGTTTAGAGAAACAGACACTCCTACACTTCACTTGTTACTGGGAAATTAGCACAATCTTTCTGGAGGGCCTTTGGCATGAAGTATTGGTAGCTGCAAGTATTTTTTGGCACTATTAACAATCCTGAAAAACTCAAAACAACCTTAATGTCCAAGAATAGAAGTAGATCAATTCATTATTGCATATGCACACACATAATGGAATAATATATAGTCATGGTTTAGAAAAAAATTTAAGTATATGGAAAATACTCAAAATATATTGCTAAGTGAAAAAAGCATGTACAAATTCTGTGTGTGTAAAAGGAGATACATCAAAATGTTAAAACAGTAATTTTCTCTGGATGGTTGGATTATGAGTGATTTTTATTTTCCCCTTTTCTCTATATATCTGTTTTAATTTGATCAGTATACATATACTTATTTTATCATAAGAAAAAATCAAATAAACATTATTAGAGAAGTCACAATCCAGACAATTCTTTCTGACCTTATATTTGGGTCAACATAACTATATTTTGGGTGGTTCTCAAATACAGTTTTGGAGTTGTGTTGATTCTAAAAGTGATAGCAGTTGTTCATTATTGCTTGGTCTGGACTAACTTCACTCACAGGAGATCATCTTGACTTCAGTTTTGAAGTTTGTAGCTGTCAACACCTGGTAATGTGTACACAATTTAGCCACTGTGATATGGGCATTCATTCAATTAACATTTATTGAGGACTTTCTCTGTGCAGACTTTGAGGATACATGGGGTTCAAAAGAAATGTAAAACAAGTCATAAGTGATTTATTAAAGATAGAATTGTGGGATCCAAGAAGAGGGAGTAAATAAGTTTGACTGGACAAGTCAGACAAGTCTTAATAGAGGAGGCAACTTTTAAGCTGGGTCTTAAAGAATAAATAGAACTTTTCCAGGTGAGGGAGGGAGGAAGGGCATTTCTAGGAAGAGCAAGAAGCAGCTTATGCAGAGACAGACCTGTAAAAAGTCACCATGTGGAATGTTGAGAATAGAGTATTAGGGAGAAAGGAAGGGAAATGGGACAACAGTGACAAATTAATACCATATAGTAAAGTATCTTGTGTGCCATGTTACAGGATTTTAATTTGATACTCTGAGCAATGGAAATCAATGGAAATTGACAGTGACTTGTAAGCAGGAAAGTGACATGATAGAACCATTTTTAAAGACATAATTCTGGTGAGGATGTGAAAGATGAAATAGCTTAGGGTAGAGGTCTGAGGCAGAGCAGATAGTTGGGAAGCTATTGCTGCATTAAATGTGAGAGATAATAAGGGTCTGGTCTAAGTCAGTAGCCCTGGAAATAAAGAGAAAAGACTTGATTCGAGAGGCCTCTAGTCAATAGGGATAAAATTTCTCCATTCTTCTATTGTGTATTGTAGTTCTTAATGTATTTTCCATACATTTTTAGAGATGTACATGTCCATATTGAACATTTACTCTGCCAACCCAAACTTGAATCAGTGCATAAGCACCTGTGTTACAAAGCCCAGTGGATTCAAATCCAGTTTGCATTGAATGTATCCCCCCAAAATGAGTAATTGCTGCAGTGTACAAAACAAAACCACCCCCAACTCACATGTGTTTCTGTGATTCCTTAAGATTCCGGAAGAAAATGAAAATAGTTACCAGTGTTGGTTTTTAAGAAAATGTCAGATCCAAAACATTCAACCATATTCTCCCTCTGACTCAACATGCCTGTAGTTTTTAGTGAGGCACCTTTAGAAATCATATAATCCTTTTGGTTGAGAATTGTTGACTAATAAAAAGAATACAAGATTTGAATCCAGGCAAAACTGGATCTGTAATAACTGTGTGACCTTGGGTAAGTTACTTAATTTCTTAGTTTACTCATTTGTGAAATGGAGGGTATTTATACCTACTTTGCAAGGCTGTTGTGAGAATTACAGATAATATATGTAAAACTTCTTATACATTCTTGGTCCACAAAAAAAAAAAAATTCAGAAAATAGCTTTTTATTTAAGGCCAAGTTACTCTTTTATAAGCTTGTTCTGGACAAACTATATCTTAATGATTGTGTTCATTTCTATTTATCACAGTTTAGGGAAGATATTGATAGGCTAGATGCTTTTAGAGAAAGGTGACGAAGAAGGCAAAAAGTCTAGAAACAATTTCTTTTGTGGTGCTTTCTCTTCCTGATATTGAGAGCTACGTAAACTCATCCTATTTTCTTCTTTGCAGCGGCTGCCATTAAACTCAGAGACATATTTGGTATTCAGATTCAGTAACTGCATTAATCCTTTGGATTGCTATATTTGCCTCATCCTTTTGTCACCTTAAATCTTTTTTGGATAGAGATAAATAAATTCAGGAAATAAAATGATAAAATAGGATGTTATATGCAGACCAGACTTGTAGAAGAAATTGAATGGATTTAACATGCAAAATAGAAGTCTAAAGAAGGAGTTCATAATTGCCTTCAAGTATTTGAAAAATTGTCATATGGAAAAGAATGTAGACTTATCTGCATTGCTTTAAAGACCAAACACCTAAACAGTAGAGGGAAGGTGCCGGAGAATTATTTAAGTAAAATCAAAGACAAGATTTTTTTTTTTTTTTTTTTTTACACAACTGCACTAATGGGATGGAATTTCTATCAGGAAAATGAGTCCTTTATCATTAGAAGAATTAAACTTGCCATATAATTCTTTACAGAAATAGAAAAAAAATTCTAAAATTTGTATGGAACTATAAAAGACCTCAAATAGCCCAAACAATCTCGAACAAAGAGAACAAAGCTGGAGGCATCACACCTGCTGATTTCAAAATATATTACAAAGCTATACTAACCAAAGCAGTTTGGAACTGACATAAAAACAGACATACAGACCAGTGGAAGAGACTAGAGACCCCAGAAATAAAACCACACATCCATGGCCAGCCAATCTTTGACAAGAGTGCCAAGAATAAAAAATGGAGAAAGGACAGTCTCTTCAATAAATGATGTTAGGAAAACTGTGTATTCACACGCAGAAGAATAAAATTAGACTCACCTTACACCTTATACAAAAATCAACTCAAAACAGATTAAAGAGTTAAAGTATAAGACCTGAAACTATAAAACTACTAGCACAAAAAACAGGGGAAAGGCATCTGGACATTGGTCTGGGCAATGTTTTTTTTGGATATGACATCAAACTAAAAACCTTCTGTAAAGTAAAGGAAAGAATCAACAGAGTAAGAGAAAATATTTGCAAATCACATATTGGATAAAGGTTTAATATCCAAAAAAAATGTAAGGAACTCATACAACTCAATAGCAGAAACACCAAATAATTGGATTAAAAAATGGGCAGAAGACCTGAATAGACATTTCTCAAACAAAGCTATACAAATGCTTAATGGGTATATAAAAATATGCTCAGCTTCACTAATCATCAGGAAAATGCGAATTAAAACCACAATGAAATATCACCTCATTCCTCTTAGCATGGCTATTATCAGAAAGATAAAAGATAACAAGTATTGGTGAGGATATGGAGAAAAGGGAAACCAGCACACTGTAAAGTAAGAATGTGAAGCGTTACAGTCATTATGCAAAACAGTATGGAGGTTCTGCAAAGAGTTAGAAATACCTTATGATCCAGTAATCCTACTACTGAACATATATCCAAAGGAAATGAAGTCAGAATCTCAGACAATATCTGCACTCCCATGTTCATTTCAACATTATTCACAATAGTTGAGATATGTAAACAACCCAAATGCCCATTAATGGATGAATGAATAAAGAAAATGGAGTATATATGCAATAGAAGATTATTTAGCTTTAAAAAAGAAGGAAATCCTGCTGCTTGTGACAACATGGATGAACGTGGAGGATATTATGCTCAATGAAATAAGCCAGACACAGAAAGACAAATACTGTACAATATCATTTATCATGAAACCTAAAATAGTAAAAATCACAGAAGCAGAGAATAGAATGGTGGTTACCAGGGATTGGTGGGAGGGGAAAATGGGGAGATGTTGTTCAAAAAGTACAAAGTTTCAGTTTTGCAAGGTGGGTGAGTTCAGGAGATCTGATGTACAACAAAGTGACTATGTCAACAATACTTTATTGTATACTTAAATTTGCTAAGAGGGTAGATCTCAAGTGTTCTCACCCCCCCCCCAAAAAAGAAAATGGTAACTATGTGAGGTGATGATGTACTAATCAGCTTGGTTGTAGTGATTATTTCACAATGTGTATATATATATATATATATATCAAGTTGCACACCTTAAATACATATGATTTTTAATTGTCAAATATACCTTAATAAAAAATTTTTAAAAAGCTTACTATATATATTCACTGAATCCAATGGCCTCTAAAAGCTCTTTTAACCCCAAATCCTAGAGTTATCTATTTCTAAGCAGCTGCTTTAGGGCAGTTTGATGATATCACCATCCACTGATGGTCTAGGAAACTGTTCACCAGTACTGTTCTGAACCTGTTGGTCAGCTCTTTGGTGATCAGTTACAGAAAGTTAGCGACGAGTGTAACGTCCCTCAGTTGAGACCAATTTTTACCTCTGGTAGCTCCACTTGGTCGCTCAGCAAATATCTGTGTGTCCCACATAGTTCCACTCTGCAGGAAACGTGGGGTTTACAAAGAAAAAAGACTCCCTTGTGGCCCCATCACAGTAGTATTGGATACCCTCTGCCCCCAGTGGTGAGCACACCTTACATTTAATAAAGGTCATTTGAATAGAGAGGCTCCTGAATCCAAGAGATGACAAGGTCACTTATGCAATAACAGCTTTCTTATTTTGGAGGAATTGTATCTTTAGGGTTTCATTTCATATTCTTTCAATGTGATTTAATATACTGGGGCTGGATAAAAAAACTGGATCATAGAAAGGTTAAATGACTGTATTAGTTTCTCAATGCTGGCTGCACCAGACAAACAGCAATATATCAGTGACAACACAATAAAAGTGTTTGTCACTGATTTATTGTGTCACAATTAGATGTGACTTGGTGGTCTTTCTCCATCTTGTAGCTATGCTGTTTGGAACATGGGGCCTCCAGGGTCACAGAGGGGGGAAGAGAGGCTGAGGAGGTACACTGGCTCTTAGTTGCCTCAGCCTAGAGTGACATAAGCAACCTCTGTTCACATTTCATTGGCAAACACTAGTCATATGTCCCAACCCAGCTGCAATGGAGGTTGGGGAAGGTTGAGGAGCAAATGAATTTTTGGTGAACACCGTCTCTGACATGGTGACTAAGGCGTGGTTTAACTGGAGCTAAAAATCAGGTCTCCCAATTTCCAATTTTTTATTCTCTGCTGTGAACTCTGTTGTCTGATCTTCCTGTTCATAAGGAATATGGTTTATAGGGATCAACCCAGAGTATTTGGGGGCAAGAGGCCTTGGAGCCAAAAGTTTGAGCACAGAGCCTGTGGGCCAGGCTGTGGCTTCTTATGGACTTTTTAAATGCATGTTCTCATAGATTGTCTGGACCAAGATTACCAAACTGAGAAGAGGGAACGGTTTAAGCAGTCATAGCATCCAGACCACAGGGATCCGTTGTGGAGGAAGGTGCTGAATGGAGATGGGGAGGAGAGAGTAAACCTAGAAAACTCCCTGCCTGATGGTTTGCCCACAGTCGACCAGACTCCGGGCCAATAATTTGGCTATTCTTCAAATCTGTATTTGTTAAATATTTGCTACTCATTGTTTTAAAGGAGAGAATGAATGTTCCATGGAGAGAAGCAGAGAAAGAAGACAGCTGACGGCAGGTAGCACACATTCTAAATTGTCTCAGACAATTTAGCTCTTTCCCAGATGGGCCCATCCTTCTTGAAAACCAAAAATCCTGCAGTTAAATAGACCTGTTTCTTAGAAGGCAGTTAGCGATCTTGAGCACAAATCTGGAGAGACTCATGCCCTCAACTCTAAAGGACTTTGTAGAGTATCACAGTTCTGGAAATATAATTTTCTCCATTTTACTGCCTTCCTTATTATTATTATTACTATTTTTTTAGTGGCTGGCTGGTTCAGGGAACTAAACCCTTGACCTTGGTGTTACAAGTCTGTGGTCTAACCAACTGAGCTATCCAGCCAGGATTTACTGCCTTCCTAACGACATTGTGATGTCTGTTATTGCTTGGTGCTCTGAGTATGCTGTCTCTGAAGAAGAGCTTGGGATACCTGGAGGCATTCGTGGAATGGTCCGGGGTTGGGCACCTATTGCCTCCTTCCATTTGGGATACCTATGCTCAGTCCCTCTAATCTGATATATACAATCTAAAGAGAGGCTGCTTGACTTGGTCTATTTCCTCCTGACTTTGTAAATTCTGCATGTTCAAGAGGGCACAACTACCATTTCTCCAGTGCTTCAAGGCACCCTGTTCTCATCCAGAGAGTCATCCCTAGACATCCAGGATATGAAATTCAGGAACTTCCAATGTTGAGGCTTAGAGTAGGAAATGTTTATTCAAAAAGATAAGTCAATGTATTTAGGAGAACTTTGATTTTTGTGTTTCTTGACTTCCTCAAAGAACCCTGCTCAGCAATATATTACCATAATTTTGTATTGGAGTCATTTACACACACACTGGTTTCTTTCTATCTTGGTTACCAGGAGAGAGAGAGGAAGACAGATAACAGAATATTGTCTTTCATTTGTGCATGTAACAGAAAATTAAACAAAAATATGTGCATTTAAGTGGATTCTTTTCTGGTATAGGCTCTGCAATTGGAATTTGGTTTACTCAGGAAAAAATCAGCTACTTGTTTTTATCTCACACAGCTGTGAGAAAATAAGCCTACCAAACTATACAAAATGATTGAGAACATTTGTTTCTCAGCATTTCAGGCTGGCTGGTGGCAATACAGGGTAAAATGGTCTTTACACAGCACTTTTCCAAGACTTCCTGTTACTTATGAGCCCTTGGCAGAAGACGTAAATGTGTGAGATACACTTAACTTGCTTTATTCTCGGAGAAATGAATGTACAGAGATGTCCCGGAAAAAAAAAAAAAGTAAAATCTGCTGTTAGAGAACAGGGCACCTGTCCCACAGGATGGACCAATCTCCATAAATAGATGAGTTTTTGATTACTGTTTTAACTTAATTAATAAGTTAATGAATTCCCTGTTTCATTATTCAAATACATATTGAATTTCTATATATGCTCTTCTATTTCTTTGCTTTTTATTTCTAACACCCATTAGTAAAAACTGGGGAGATTTCACCATTAAACAATATACTCTCACACTTTTTCTTCCCACATTATCCACTGTAAATGCATTCAATTGGCTCAAGGACACACCTGATGCATCCTCTCTGTGTGTGTGTGTGAGAGAGAGAGAGAGAGAGAGAGAGAGAGAGAGAGAGAGAGAGAGAGAGAGAGAGAGAGAGAGAGAGAGAGAGAGAGAGAAAGAAATTCAAGAAACCCTTGCAATCAGTTGTGGGAAGTCACAAATGAGCCTCCACATTACCCAAGGATCTGGTCACAGCTTTGCAGCCATCAGACAGTTGCTTTCAGCGGGTCTTTCCCTTTCTTTAGACCATGGCCCATCTTCTGGACCCCTGATTCTTGTGGCTGGAAAATTTTGGCATCCCTCCGTATTTTTATCCTCCTTCTCAAGGTTGATTTATTGTTTTTTTTCTTTTAGTTCCTTTACTTACAGGTCTCTAGACAGGGAAAGATGAGCATAGTTATAGAATCCAGCTTTGATCAGCTTGGGAGATAGGTTTTCCCCCAATCACATTGTTTTGCCCAGTCCACCAAGTCTAGATGTTTCTCTTTCTTTTGCCCGACTCACCCCAGACCAACCTTCTCTCTCTCTTCTTGCTAGCACCATACTGCATTTCTGTTTCCCTATCCCTAATCTTGGTCAGAGCCCTGGTTCTCATATCTTGTGGACTCAAGAAACCCCAATAAGCTGCTCTGGTAATCAATGCAAAGAAATATTTTCCTAATGCTAATGCTCCACGTTGGCAGACAGTGGTAGTGGGGGGCAGATTAGAGAGAGAGAAAGATGCAAACACCCAGGATGTGTCTAAGTGCTCTTCACTGACACTCACCCTAAGAATGAGGCAAGACCACTGGGATCTCTGAGATCCTCTGGCATAGCCATCATGTTTTACAGGAAAGGAAACTGAAGACCATAGAATGGAGAGACTGACCCAAGTTCCTACAGCTAGCAAGCACCTAAACAGAACCCATCTATTGTCTTCTAGCCCAGTGCTCCTTGGTCACCGATAGCTGCCCCTCTGGCCATTGGCCATTCTGCTTCCCGGACCCGAGGCTTGATGAAGTTTCTTCATTTCCACCAGGAGCAGAGCAGGCGGAACTTCCTACTCTGATCTGCTGACTCCCAGGCCCAGTTTTTCATCCACGTAATTCTCCTTGAAGTGGAATGAAATTCCCCCAAAGTCAGGGAATTGGGAGGGGTCTGCATTTGACTCACTAGGCAATATTAATCTCCTCTGAAACTCCCGAGTTACTGTCCTGGCGTTTCCAAGAATGGCAGCAAGTCTTCAACATTTTCAGAGGCTTGTTTTTTGAACTTGTACCTGCTGATTAATTAATTGAAGAAAGCTACTGAAGCACAAACATAATCTCTCCCTGCATTAGTCATTCCTGGATGGGGAAGAGGAAATCATGTTAATGTTCGCAATTTCTATTCTGCTCATGTCTCCGGAGCCCATCACTCTGGCCCACAGAGCACGAGCTCATGAGCTCATGGTTTAATTGGGTTAGAAATTAAATGAATGCTTTTTTTCTTCTAAAGGGGAAGGAGAGCCGCCCCATACTAAGACTAGCAATTAAAACTGCAAGAAGATACTTGGCAGGAGTGTCAACAGCGAGGCACACACTAAGTGAGGAGAAACAAAAGCTCTTACAACCAGCAAGAGCCAGAAAGTTTAGAGGAGGTGGTTCTCAACACTGATGGCTGTGGGGTAGGGAATTAGATGCATCTACAATAATCTCCATAAACTCAAAGACACACATGAAAGAAAGGGGAGACTAAATCACATTGTACTACATGTTTTTTTCCCCCACAAAGATAAAAGAAACCTCTGGATGAAATGTCTAGTTAGTTGAGGTGATTCTAAATCTCCTTTCAAATCTAAATTTGGAACTCCTCACCAGCTGATAGTGTTATGCATCCTGTCTTCTCAAAATGTCTCTGTTATTTCTGGAAGTTACGAAATAGGTGTCTCGTGTGTCTCCAGCCCGGTCTGTCAGTCTCAGCCACTGTGAAATGCCTTCTACTCGCCCCTGTCTAGTGCACAGGAGCCCCTGGAGAAGCATCACTGCTGGCACTGCTCAGCTGCCATGTCAGTGTCCAGCCAGAGGTGCTTCCCCCAAAGCTCCTAAAGTTGTCAGACCTCTTGGCAAAGATGAGGAGAATGTGTTGCTCAGAATCTCAAAAGTCTCTCAAGAAAAAAGTTTTGACTTCTGGGGTTTATCTTTCCAGTTATAAACATTCAGACGCAGACCAAGGGGCCACATGAACAATTCAATCAACGTCTCTTCATTGATGGCTTATTATGTGCCTTGCGCTTTTCCAGAAGCTCGGATGTAGTAATGAACACATAAATATGCTCCCTGCTCTTATTGTTGTTCTCCTTCTTCCCCTACGCTGCCCCTCTCTCCCATCCCTCCAGACCCAATTATTCCATCTTTTCTGGTTACAAAAGTTCCCATGGATATTGATAAATGAAAGAGATCTTGGGAGGGGAGTGTTGGGGAGAAAGGACTAAGCCACTGTTGTAGCTTTAGCTCGGCCAGCCAAAGATGCCCTGTACATATGAAAAATTCATATACCTAAATTGCATAGGTAATCATATTCTATTCAACCAGTCATACATTAACTTAATTTACCTGATAGTTTTGTTGTTGTTGTTGTTTTGTTTTTGAGAGAGAGATTTATGAATATACCTCATAAAGTTGTGGAAAAATAGAACTATAAGATAATATGAATCATTCTATGAACTTTTTGAGTACTGCAGTATTTTAAAGAATTGGCTTATATGATTGTGGGGGCTGGTAAGTCCAAAATCCTCAGGGCAGGCTGAAAATTTCAGCAAAGCTGATGTTGCAGTATTAAGTCTGAAGTCAATCTGGAGGCAGAATTCCTTCCTTTCTGGAGGACCTCAGTCTTTTCTCTTAAGGCCTTTTACTGATTGAATGAAGCCCATCCACATTATGGAAGGTAATCTGCTTTACTCAAAGTCTTCTGATTTAGGGCTGGCCCCGTGGTGCACTCGGGAGAGCGCAGCACCGGGAGCGCAGTGCCGTTCCCGCTGCGGGTTCGGATCCTATATAGGAATGGCTGGTGCTCTCACTGGCTGAGCGCGGTGCGGCCGACACCACCCCAAGGGTTGCGATCCCCTTACCGGTCACGAAAAAGACAAAAAAAAAAAAAAGTCTTCTGATTTAAACGTTAATCACATCTAAAAAATACCTGCACAGCAACATGTAGACTGGAGTTTGACCAAACAACTGGAATTTTACCTGATGGTTTTAAAATGTGACAGGAGATAGGAATTTGGAAAACCAGTTTAATACTTAACAGTGAATATTTTAGTTTTGTACATTTTGTTTATCTGAAAATATACAAAGGCATTTTGAATATTTGTATATTTGCAAAATATGGTATGTTTGTAAATATGCTTCCTCATTTCACATTGACTCATTAATTCAGAAAATATTTATTGGGCACCTATTACATGCAAACCTCTATTCTAGTTGATTGGGATGTAGCAAAAACCAAGATGGACAAAAATGCCTGCCTTCAGAGATTCTTTATTGTGGGGTAAGACACAGTCAGTATACACTGTAAATAACTAAAATAAACACCATGTTAGTTAAATGAACTCAGAAGAAATAAACCAAGAAGGAGAATAGGAAGTGTTGAGGGAGGGTCTGGCAGGGGATCAGAGCAGTTCTCACTGAGAAGGTGACATTTGACCTCAGAAGGGGATGAGGGAACAGGCCATGTAGATATCTGAAGAAAGAACATTCCAGCCTTGGGAAACAGCAAATGCAAAGACTATGAGATGGAAATTTGCCTGGAATAGTCTGGGAATAGCAAGAGGCCAGTGTGGTTGAAGAGCAGAGTGAGGGAAGGGGATAGGATGAGGTGAGGCCAAAGACATAACGGGGGGGCCAGATCTTGGAGGGCCTGTGGATCTTTGAAAGGACTTAGGCTTTTACTCTGAGTGAGATGGGGAGTCATCGGATGGTTTTGAGTAGAGGAGTGACATGGTCTGACTCTTGTTTTAACAGGATAATTCTAGTCACCCATTAGGGAATAGACTAAAAAGGGAAAGGATAGAAGCAGGGTGTCTAATTAGGATGGTATTGCAATATTGAGAGGTGAGAGGTGATGGAAGCTCCCACCAGGGTGGTAGCAGAGGAAGTGGGAAGAAGGCATATGTCAAATTCTTTCACAATTCAGAACATTAATTTTATTATACCATACTAGAACATTTGGTTTCTCTGGCAATACAAAATTTTGATTTTTTGATGATGAAATTAGTTAATATACGTGAGGTACAGAAAATGGCCCCAGTGTATGATAAGCATTTGATTAGTGCTAGTTATTGCTTATTTTCTTTATTTTCTATCATGTGTTTCTAAAACAGTTTGTTATAGATAGTAATAAAAACTGTGTATCCATATACATGGTTGGTTAAAATAAAAGTGAAGATCAGAAATCATGTATACAAGAAGAGGATTGTAATTGGGCCAGAAATTAGATTACTAATGTAATTAAGCACTAATTTGATTTCTGTGCTTCCTGACAGCTAAAACAAAAAAAAGTCATAATTTATAAGGTTTTATCTGATAAGAGGAAACATCAATTTTCAAAAGACCTAGGCTTGTTCTTGGTGCTGAATTCCCATAGATTCTTAATATAAAGGATTCTGGTTATTAGCATATAATGTCAACAAGAATTCAGCAGGTAATAGATATTATTTGTTGGGCTATTCCTTTTGTTGTCTCACAACAGAACTATTAAATAATAATTCAGTAAAGCCATTAGGGGATAACATGACGTAGTGGAAAGAGCATTAGATAAGTTCTTAGAAAACTGAGTTTGAGTCCCAGTTGTACCTATGTGAGCTTAAGCACACTTAACCTTTTGGACCTTAGCTTCAACATCCATGAAATGAACCTTATACTAAGATCTTCTCTGTCTACCTGCCAAAATTTTTATGAGAAGCAAACGAGGTGATACATTTAAAAACTCATTATAAATTGCAAAGCATAATTCTTACATTACTTAAATCTGAGTGCTGAGTTAATCTAATCTAAGTTCATACAGTTTTAGGCACTCAACATGAAAGAAAAATGATACCTTCACTCATTCTGTCCACAAACATTTACTGAGCGTCTTCTATGTTGCTGAGTGGAAAAAAAAAGTCCAGGCTCACCTTCATGAAACTTTTATTTTAGTAAGGGAAGACAAACACATAAAAAACACATTAACTAAAATGAAGTGATAATAAGAAATATGAAAAAAATTAAAGGAATGTTAGTGGATAAGAGAATGAATCTAGGGAAACAAGGAGTTCATGTGTTCACTGTTTGCCTTTGTCAAATATCACTTTCCACCTGCAGTTTTGACTAGAGTCTACTTTGTGCATTTATTCATTATTTCGATAAACATTTACAGAGCTACTCCCACAAGCTGAAGTCTGGATAGTCACTTGAATAATTGCCAGTTTATTATTAAATCGATCCATTCACATCTCCTGACTTGCCATCTTGTGACCAGCAGCATGCCTGGGTGGGTCATCAATCTAGTGGGATGAAGAGCAAGGCCAAATAGTGGCCTCAATCTTGTCTTTCTCCTTCTGCCTCCTAAGCCCATATATTAGAATGTTAGGGCTGCCATAATGAAGCACCGCAGACTGAGTGGCTTAACAAAAGTTTATTTTCTCACAGTTCTGGAGGCTAGAAGTTCAAGATCAAGGTGTCAGCAGGGTTGGCTTATCCTGAGGCCTCTCTTTGTGCCTTGCAGATGGCCACCTTCTCACTATGTCCTCACATGGTCTTTCCTCTGTGTATTAGTCTGTTTCTGTTGCTTATAACAAAATACACAGAACTGGGTAGTTTGTAAGAAAACAAAATTTTTGCTCAGAGTTTCTGAGGCTGGGAAATCCAAAGTCCAGGAAACACAGCTGGTGAAGGCCTTGGTGGTGGCAACAGTAGCGGGGCATCACACTATAGAAAATGGAGGAGCAGAGAGAGAAGAGCAGAGAGAGAGTTCCTCATTGTACTCTCCTTTTAAAACCCTCAGAACCATGCCCCTGACCACCATTATTAATCCAATCACTATGGCACGATCCTACAATCTAATCACCTCTTCAAGACCCCACCTTTCAATTACCGTAGTAGGATTTCCCACCCTCCGCAGTTAACAGTGGAGATTAGGCCTCAAGGAGGTGGTTGGAGAGGAGGGAGCATCTAGTCTACGGCACTTTGTGAGCCACATCCATGTGTTGCTCTGTGTCTCCAGATTTCTTCTTCTTTATAAGGACACCAGTCAGATTAGATTAGGGCCCACCCTAATGGTTTCATTTTAACTTTAAAACTTCTTTAAAAGCCCTATCTCCAAATATAGTCACAATGTGAGGTACCAGGTGTTAGAGCTTCGACATAAGAATTTTGGGAGGACACAATTCAGCCCATAACAACGCACTTCCTACTCCAGTCAAGCTGTTCTGCCATTATCCCATGAACATCCCTTGTGTTTTTGCAGTTTGGAAGTCTCTTCCACTCTCCTTATCAAATTCGCATACATCCTTCAAGGCTAACTAGAGCACCATTTCCTCTGAGAAGTTTTGCCTGATCAGGGCAGTAGATGTAAATCCTACCTTGGCTTTTCTTCAGCATTTATAGCATGAATCAGAGTCACTTGAATTGTACAGGTGAATGTATATGGTTTATTTTTATGGTTAGATTATAAACCTCTGGGAGGTAAGAATTAAAACTTAAATGTCCTTGTATCTCCTCTATATCACTTCCTCAGTACAGACTGGCACTATAATATTCTGGTATATAAGTACCCATTAAATATATGTTATCTGTTGAACACGAAATCTAGTACACACTGACATGCAGATTTTCATTGGCAACTAAGGCAAGAATATAAATGAAAAGATGGGTGTTGTTAAGTATACTTGTTTATGAGTCTGTGTTTCTTGAGGTTATTTGTTATTATTCACTATGGTATTGCTTTAATTTTCAATCTTTATCTGCTGATAGAAATGTCTTCCCTACCAGAGAGAGGCTAATATACTGCCTCTAACGAGGTCATTCTTTAGCTCAAAGTGATATGTTGGGTTGTAGTTTTCATCATTGTACAATAATTGATTAATTTGTTTGGAGGTTTCTTTCTTAAAAAAAAAAATTCAAGTTGACCAACTGTCTGGGTTGCCTAGGCATGATGCCCAACCTTCAAGCATTGATATGCAGCTGACTTCTGATACTTCCCCCTGTTCTTGTTAGAAAATAATGGAAAGCCCTTGCTGCCATTGCTGTGTGCATGCTCGTCTGCCATCTGGCAGTCTCTAGGCTGTTGGTTGGATTAGTGGACATCTTTCAAAAGCGAGTCATGCAGTGGCTAACAGCCAAAGTCTCAAGTCAGCCTGTGTGGGTTGAAGGCTCAGCTCTGCCACTTACAGCTTTGTGGCCTTGAGTAAGTTTGACTTAACCTGTCTGTAAAATGGGATTAATGATAACACACATTTATCATAGAGCTGTTATGAGGATTCCATGTATTAGTATATGGAAAGAACTTAGAACAGAGGCTGAGACACATGGGCTATTCACTAAGTGTTAGGCATTATTATTCTCTGTGCCTTTGTGATAAATTTACTCACTAATTCCAGCTCATGGTTTGTAAAGGACCAGCCTCTATCATTTTTGTGCCCCCCACCCCACCCTACAAGACAATCTTCCGTTGCTTAGCAAGGAGTTTTTACCAAAATGCTTTTCTCCAAGGCAGTGAGCTTTAAATGAGGAGTTTAATTTTGGATCAGCCGATTCTCCCCACCCCCCCTGTTTCTTTCCATTTCTTCTGCTGCTATTCTAGTGCAAGTCACCTTCATCTTCAGTCTGGACCCCCCAGTTCGTGCATGGGTCCTTTCTGAGTTGCCTCCCTAAAATCTGTTCTCTATTCAATAGGCAAAGGGATCTCTTTAAAATGCAAACTTGATCAAGTTACTTCTTTGCTGAAAACCTCCATTTTCTTCCTACTACACTTAAGATAAAATCCAAAGACCTTCCTCTGGCCTACAAGGCACTGTCCAGTCTGGCCTGAGGGACCAATGGCATTCTTTCTGATCCTCAGATATGCTGAGCACATTGCCACTTCAGGGTTTGCCCCTGCTGTCCCTTCTGTTTGAGTACTCTCTCCTTATCTTTGCATGGATGGTGCCTTATCATTCAGATCTCAGCTCAAACAGAGGCCGTGGAGAGCAATGGCCACAGCATGGCTTCGGAGCCAAACTGCCTGAATCTAAATCTTGGGCTTCACCACTTACTACTAGCTGTGTGACCTTAGAAAAGTCATTCGGCCCCAGTTTCCTCATCTGTAAGAGGAATGAAAATAATACCTGCATCAAAGAATTTTTTGAGGTTTAAATGTGTTAACATTTGTTTAAGAAAACCAGTGACTGGCACAAGTAAACACTAAGTGTTTGTTTAAAAAATAAAAATATTTCCTCAAAGAATCCTTCCCTGACCCATTCTAAGTTACTACCTTCCACATGACAGTCACTTAACATAAGAGTGCCTTATTTTTATTTGCTTCCTGGCACTTGTCATTTTCAGAGATCACTTGTTTGTGTATTGATTGGCACTACCACTGGACTGAAGGTTCAGGGTGGCACAGACCTTGCCTGCCTTATTCCTTAAGGACCTGCCATTCTATCTCTCAAGACAGTGATTAAATTACATTCTCAATAAACATTCATAAATTGAAAGGACCAGAGTTCAAATACTGACTCTACCAGTGCAGTAGCTTGTATCCAGATAGTTGACCTCTGTAGGCCTGAATTTCCTCAATTACAAAATGAAAAATAATATCTACACCTCACAGGGTTATTGTATGATATACATGCCAAAATGTTAATGGTGATTATCCTTGGGAGATGGGATTGCGGGGGATTTATTTTTCATTTTGCTCATCTATATTACTTTTAAAATAATGAGCATGGATTTAGTTTATAATGAATATAACTTTAAAATTAAACAATATTTGTGAAGGATTTAACACAGTGCCTGATCCACAGTAGGTATTTAATAAACAGCCAATGTTAATACTACTGAGCTTTTCAAATAAGCCCAAAACGGCCTCTTTCCTCTATGGCATGGGACTGTTGCCTTATATCCCAGCCTGAGGCTTGGGGCTCAGTCACTACCAGACCTCAGCTGGAAGGACATGCTCCTTTCTCTCAGGTCAGCTTCAGAAATCAGAGTGGAGGGAAGAGGTTCAGTGGCTGTCAGCTGAAAGGGGCTTTCTCAAGTTCACCTCCTGATTGTGGGTGGATGAGATTTCCACAGTGCTTGGTATGCATCCCACGCCTGGCAGGCTGCAGAGAATATTAACACGGCAAATTCCATTGTTTATTTCTCCCCCCACAAATCATTTTCAGTGTTGAGGGAAGAGATAGTGCCCAGCTGCTGGAATCTAATCTGGAGCAGAACTGCAAAGCCCTGGGAGATGGGGCTGATGCAAAGCTGTGATTCTTCAGCTAGTGAATTTCCAGTGCAAGATGGAGGCTTGTCTACCCCTCCCCAGCATGGTGCGTGGACCAAATGCTTATTCATCGTGTGCTGGGGGTGGGCAGCAGGACATCCCCTACACTGGGACATCTGCAGCAGCTGATGATACAGGAGGCAGGGGAACTGGAGTGAGTCCTCATTTTTCACAAGGAATCCTACGGCTTTTTGTCAGGTTATCTGTCAGTACAGCTAGTTCCAGCCAAGGCTTCTGGGTCCTAATGACCCGCTTTCTGTTTGGTCCCCTTGACTCTGTCTGTGATTATGTCTTTGAAGATTAGTCTGTAAGAACTTGAAAGTCATCGTTCCCCACCCCCTCAGCAAGCGAAATAGAAACATAGTGTCTCAGAGCTGGTTAAAGTTTCTGTGGCTTTTTCAAACATGTGGTGTATTAGAAATGAGAGGAAAGATCCAGGAGTCTGCATTTGAAGGCCTCTATGACTACAAGATGGATTTGCAGTCTACAACTGGTGTCACCGTACTCCAGATGACAGGAGAACAGCATTTACATGACTTTCCTGGAGCCTCCCCGGGGGTGGATTCCAGAGCAAGTCCATAGTCCAAGGACACTTTGAGTCAAAGTATTGCCTTATTCATCCAAAGTAAGGCCTGAAAAGGCAGAGACATCTCAGTATAGGTGGCTATTCATGGTGTCCAGATCCCAGTGCAGGGAGATTCTAGGGATGAATTCTAGATTCCCTCCTATAACAGACTCATCCATCCATCCATCCATCCATCAATCTATCCAACAAAGCAATTTTTAAGCAGCTGTTGCTTGCATAGTATGTCCTGTAGAAGGCAACAAGTGTAATATGTAAGCACACAAGCCCCAGTGTTATATTCCTTGTGTTCAAAGCCTGATCAGCTTGTGTCTGAGGGCAAGTCACTATGCATCCGTTGACTCATCAGCAAAACAGGGGTTGGAATCTGCCTTATACGGTTTTAGTGAGGAGAAAATGAGGCAATCTGTGTTCAGTGCTTAGCACAACATCTGGCATGTCCTAAACACTCCACAAATGGTTGCTATTATCATTGTTTCAAGGGAAGACCCAGAGAAGTTTAAATCACGATCCCTGACCTTGAGAAGCTTGTATGAATGTGCACAGTTGGCAACCTGGAACAGACCGTGAGTCAGGTTATCTTATTCTGGAGTAAGTGAGGTTTCCCTGCAACCTTGGCTCTGAATTCTCAGGACAAAAGACTGTTAGTGGTGGTGACCTGGCCATGAACTAGATCTGGTGGCTTACCCCTCAGTTCTAGAGGGCACTTGCTTTCCATATATCCTGTAAAGCTTGCTTTCTGCCACTTCCTATGTTTTTTTCTAAAACCTCTTCCTTTTCTTCACCCTGAGACAAAATGAAAATGCAACACCTGAAGCTGAGGTTGAAAAATAGCCCAATCATTGTTGTTCCAAAACAAATTCCCTTGTTGATGGCACTTCCTGGTGAACAACTCCTCTTCACTACAGGGCCTTGGAGCAGAGATAAATGAGCCAATTTGGCTCTTCAGAGCTCATTTTATGTCTGGGCCAGATTACTGTAGGAAATCCAGAATTATAATTTGTTTGTGTGATCATTAATTCATCTAATCACAAATTCCTCACCAGGCATGGCATTGAAGGGGAATTATTATGTTTAATGTGTAGCTCTTTAAAAAATGATGGTTAATAATTCATCTGAGGTGCCAGCAAAAGTGCTGATAATAATAATAGCTGACTTGTATTGAGTACTCTGTGCTGATCACTGTTCTAAACATTATATACATAAGAACTCCTTTCATGCCCACATCAACCCTATGTAGGTAGGTGCTGTTATTATCCCATTTTACCAGATGAGAAAATTGAGGCACAGTGAGGTCAAGAAACTTACTCAAGGTTACACAGTCAGCAGGTGGTAGGATCAGGGTCCAAATCCAGACAGCTCAGTTCCAGAGTTGATGCTTGTAGCTTCCTGGTTACTCATTTCTCAGGTGTTTACTGAAAACGCCCTAGGTGTCAGGTCCTGGCTAGGTACAAAGGATTAAAAATAACAGGTTGTTGTTTTTTCTTTTTAAGGGGCTCAAAGTCTGGCTTAGGAGTCAAACATGTAAACAAAAGGAGCTTAGATTTGAAACCAGGCATTCAGGGGGATATTGAGTAAGTGGGAATTTGCCCATGAGAAAAAGGAAATGAAAGGGACAGGTGGCCCAGGAAAAGTGTGAGAAGCCAGACCAGGCAGGGGTGCCTCCAGACTGCTTAGTGTATAGCACTAATCTACACGAATAGGTTAGCAATAGCCTCCCTCTTCTGTAAAATCCTAGCAAGGCCTCCTGTTCCTATACACTCCAACTCCACACTGTGGTTCACTTGTTGATAAAACAAAAACCACCCCAAAGAGAAAATCAAACCCAATTTTTTTGAGTGGGTCCTTTCCCACACCTGAGAGCAACAGCATCCTTGAGTCTTGAGCACTGTTTGATCCCTTTATTTTGATGTTCCCTCTAGAGGGATTAGGGTTTTAATCTGTTTGGTTTCTTCTTTTCCCATAAGATTAAAATCCTCTCTTTCTTATTCTCAAAATCTCAGATTACTCAGAGATGTGATCAGTGACTCACATTTCAGCAGGAGAAGGGGAGGAAGTGGGCTGTAGCCCCGGAGGCCGATGGCATCTGGACAGCACCTCCCTCTCCCCTCAGAGGTCAAGTCACACTCATGGTGTCCATTCTACTTTGATGTGTCTCAGGAAGCTGGCTTTCCAACTTCCTGGAAGCACCTGGCCAGGTAGGTGGATTCTCCAAGGAGAATTCCTTTCTCAATCATGCAGGACAAATACCTCCCCCTGCCCAGTATCTCTCCACCTTAGACAATGATGCCAGCTCTAAGGACTGGTGTGGCCCAATCCTTGAGGTGAATGGAGAGACTGAGGGTGAAAAAATGACCTCTAGAGAGTTTTTGGAACTTGAAGTTATCAACATGGGAACCACACAACTTGGGGATACCTGCTACTCCTCTTGCTGTGTTCCAGACCAGGTTAATTTTTTATCCCTATTATCCCTTCATTAAAAAGTTCATTATATCAGCTGCTGTCCCTTCCTTTTTTTTTTTTTTTTTTTTTGTGGCTGGCCAGTACAGTGATTGAACCCTGGACCTTGGTGTTATCAGCACCATACTCTAACCAACTGAGCTAACCCACCAGCCACAGTTGTCCCTCCTAAGACCAGTACATCTTTCGCTTTAGTCCCCTCCTCTTACTTGCGGTCCAATCCCTGGTGAACATCTACTGTTTATATCTCACTATTGATATCTACCAAGATATCTCACTGTTGATCTTAACCCAACAGTTTCTTCACATCAGATGGATTCTTTCCACCCCCACCATTTCTCACCACATGACTGGATTTCTAAAACACCTTCAAGGGTCCTTCTGTCTCTACCCTCTGCACCTCCAGTCTACCTAGTAACACAGTGCCACTGATTTCTCTTCTTGAAATACTGCTATTACCACATGCTTCCCCTTTCCAAAACCACTTGGTGGCTCCTCTGTTCTCAGAAACATGCCCAAACTTTTCCAAATGGCTTTCAAGGCCTCCAGTCTGTTTCCAGCTAAACCCCGCTCTGGGGTCTGTTCTGGGTTTGAGGATAGTAAATCCACCAGTCTTGTCCCTTTCACTCATTTCCCATGGAGTCCCTTCTTGCTGAGATAAACAGGACTGGTTACTTTAGGGAAACTGAGGGAAAAAGATGAGAAAGCAGGAAGGGCACATAGGCAACTGGTGTCTTCTAGGGCCTCCCTCCTCACATAGCCTATTCAGATTATTCCCAAGCAGTGTATTTTAAATGCAACTGAAATCCTACCCTGTTTATCCTGGTTGATATTAGCAAAATGTTTGGTGAGCTCTTTATCAAGGGCTGACAGGTTGGTGCCGACAAGGGTGCGAAGCACATTCATCACTGCAGCTGGACGTGCCCCAGCCTGGGAAGACTGTGCCTACCACTTGTCATTTCCTGGCAGCTCCCCCATTCTTGCACCCAGCCTGCTCATAATTGAAAACCTCCAACTTCTGTGACCTTCCAGAGTCACATGAAAAACGACTAACTGGCTAAGTCCAGCTACATGTAGCAATTGAGTTCTGTGGCTTTGTCAGAGCCAGGCTGTGATGGCTGAGCCAGCAAGGTCTGGGGAAGAGGTCAAATCACAGAGAGTAATGAAGCATCACCACCTTCCTTACTTTATAGGCTAGTAGAGAGAGGCTGGAGATGATAGGGGTGGCACCAGCTCTAGAATTTCTATGGAGGAACTTAAGGGTGAAACTTCGATTGGAAGGAGGAGCTAGCAGACTTGTCTTAATGATGAACTTGAGCAGAAAGCATTTGTAAAAATTTGATTGTTTACTGGAGTGGCTTGTAGGGGCTGGTGGAGATAATGGGGGTGGGGGAGGTGGTCAAGCAACTCCCCTGTACAAGACATTGCTATTTATCTTTTAGTGCCCCTCCTCTGCTTTGCTCTTAGCACAGGGACTGACACCTGAAAATGACATTTCCCAGGCTCCTTTAAAAAAAATGTTTCCCCAATCTATTTCCTCCCCTATTTCCTTAATAGCCACCACTAATAAGAATTTGATATAAGGCCTTCCAATCCACTTTTGTACTTTTTGTGAAGAATATTTATCAAATAATAGTACATAGAATAGTCTTATATAGTTTAAAATGTATATAAATAAAATCATGATGTGTTATTCTAGAAGTTTTATTATTTAATTCACCACTATGTCTAAGATTTACCTACAGCTAGAGTTTATTCCTTTTTTTTTTTATTGAAGCATAATTAATTATAGATATTTTTGGGGTATAGCGTTGACTACCATCCCATGTGCACAGCATGTGTTGATCAAATCAATATTATTAGCATATTCATTATCATGAATAGTCATTATTCTTTATGCCCCTTACCCAATCTCTCCCCAACCCTCCTCTTCCCCTCCCCCTTTCCAGGCTCCATCCCTGGCTTCTAGGTCAATGAGAGGCACTAGCAGAAGACTGGAAACCAAGAGAACTGGGGAAAACAGGGAGCAACGGCTCAAGGAGAGTCTATGTTCCTTCTGTGGCCCCAGCCCCCGCTGGCAGCCTCTGCCTCTGTTCTAGTTCTCACAGTGCACCTTGCCCTGGCTAAGGTAGCACCACCCCTCCCTCTCTTTCTAGCCCTAGCTATGGGAATGGCTTCCTGTAGTTGCCACAAAAGTGAACTGAAGCGAAAATTGGTGATTTTAGTTTGAAGTTTCAGTAGAATTAGGGCAATCAGAAGAGGGAGCCAGTTTGTGAGAAAAGACATTGTTTAAGCTGGGGGTATAGCATAACACCATTCAGTCCAAACTTCTCATTTGAGGGATCAGGAAACTGAGGCCCAGAGAGGGAAAGTGGCTTGAGTTGGTGCCAATAGACTGACTTTGGAAGGGAGTCAGGCTGGAAGATACAGATCTGGGGGCTGTCAGCCAAAGGCTGAAAGGAATGTGAATTAAGAAAGTGGGAAGAGAGCTGAGGGCTAAGGTCTGAGTCTCAGGGGAAACCTGCAGCTAGGAGCAGAGGAGGGAAGATACACTCAAAAATGCACTTAAAGGAATGGAAGAACAAGAATAGTCCAGTGTAATGGAAGCCAAAGGACAGGTTTTGAGAAGAAAAAGACAAGCCAATTGTAGCAACTGACCCAAAGTGATCAAGGAAATAGGATGTATACAATTGTTGGATTTGCAATATGATCTTTAAAAGTGCGGTTTTAGCAAAGTGATAAAGATGGAAACACAATCAAATGGTGTGTGTAGGTAGTGTGTATGTGTGTGTGTGTGTGTGTACAGAATGTGATGTGTTTATGTGTGGAGGATGTGTTGTGTTTGGGGGGTGTGTGTGTGCGTACAGTGTGTGATGTATGTGGAGGATGTGTTTGCGTGTATGTGGTGCATATGTGTATGTGTGTGTGTGTATAGAGTGTGTGATGTGTGTGTAGAGTGTGTATGTGTGTACGGAGGGTGTGTTGTGTGTGTGTAGAGTGTGTGCGTGTGAGGGGGTTTCTGTGAGACTCAAAGCAAGAACAGGTTAAGTGTGTTACATACACGATTGAGTAGTCAGGGGTGCTGACAGCCTGAGAGGCCTCGCTTTCCATCTTGCAGACAGGAGGCAATGGCGTTCTAAGAAACACAAATGACCAAGGTACCCTAGCATGTCCTTCTTACTCACATTACTTCCTTGTATTAACCAACCACTTACACTGACATGGTGACATAGAAAGAAAAAGAAAAATGGGGCAACTCATAGTTCCTTTTCCTTTTAGTCCTTCCTTATCCTCAGTAAGCTGAAGGTAGAGAGTGTTGATAGAACATGCATGTTATCAGAAGTAAAATGAAAACGATTAAGTTAGTTTTGTGCAGCCTTTCTACTATTCTGGTAAGGATGAAACACAGATGCATGGAAGAGCAAGGAAATATGAAGTGTGCAATTTCAGTGATTCCACATATGAGCCAAATGCTTTTATATTTTTATTTAAAACTGACATTACACAGTATAAAGAACAGTAAAATTCATGCTAATAATTAAAATTAAAATTTTTTCTTTATTCAGAATGATGTTAAATATCAAATAAAAAAAACATGACTAGTCAGAGACTGTGGAAGAAAGGAAGTTTTATATTTTAGTAAACTTTAACAGCAATTTTTCCCCCTGGGTTGTGGACAAGGGGATCCATATTTTCGTTTTGCACTGGGCCCTGTAAATTATGTAGCCATCCTGGGTGCGATGGTTGGCTACGTTTATATGACCAGGGTCAAAAGACAGTCCTGGAACCACAAGGAACAAGGAGGAGTCACCAATAAATTGATGAATGTGAGTCTTGGTTAGCACCCACACACACTTACCAGCCCCCCAACATTGGTGACAATAGCCACGGGTGGGGAGTTAAGAAAATAACTCCCAGAAAACTGTGGTCTTTCCTCTGACAGCTCTTAAACACCAACCACATCCAACATTTCTGCTTTTGTTAACAAACCATGTTTTAATATGCTTTCCTCATGCTCTTTCTTCTGGCTGGAGTGTTCTGTCAGATGCCAGGCCAAGTACTGGCCCTTAAGAGCAGGCAGAGCGGGCTGGTGGGAACACAAAGCTTCTGCAGATTGCAGCCTGTGCTCGGGCTGCTTCCTTCTTCTCCTACCTTGTCCTTCACTAGGGATTGAGCTCTTGGAGGGCCTGACTCTGGTTTCTGTTTTCAGCTCCCTTCTCAGAGTGGTGACTCCTGGTTTCCAGTCTAAGCATGCCCCACTGCTCTGCTCCCACCTACCAGTAACAGGCTCAGGAGACCTACCCAACCCCACTTGGCTCCTGGACCCCATCCAGGCTGTGGCTGCCTTTGGTTCCACTCTTGTGCTGTCAGTACAATCTTCCTAGAGAACTCTGCCTCTCCATGAGCTCATGTTATGGCTCTCCTCCCATCTTCACATCCCCTTCTTCAAGGCTAATTCACATGGAGCTTCCGGAAAGCCTCCCCTGAACCACTAATAGAAGCCCTATAGTGCTCACACCTCCCTCAAGAGATACTTACCAAAGCCAGTTTTGTGTGGTGCAAAGAGGATGGAACCAGATATACCTAGGTTTAAAACCTGTTTTATAAACCATAGTTTGGGGCCTGTCAATAAACCTCTCTGCGCCTCATTTTTCTCATATACAAAAACAGGGTTATGATACCTACCTCATAGGATCATTGTGAGGATTATAAGAAACATCACAGGCAGAGCCTCTAGCATGCTATTTGGCGTGTCCTAGCACTTTCCTCCCCACTGAGGTTGGGCACCGTGCCTTTATTCAGACCTTTATTCCCTGCGGCACGTGGGGCAACATCTTGTGGCTGGCAGGTGGTCAATGTCTGTGGGTTGAATTAAATTAAAATTTCCCTACATGTCCCCACTTGTAATCTCTTCTTAAAGTATCATCACTCAGCTTATGTTTATTAGTTCTACTCCATGTTACTGCCAATTGTAACCCCCAAATGAAGTTACTTTTGCTGTTTCTTCTTATTAAAAATAATATATGCTCATATAAAAATACAAAGGCAAGCAAAAGAGCATTAACAAGTATGATAATCCTACCCACCCTGACATAGCTAGTGTTAACACCTTTCCATTAGCTTTTCAATTCAATGCAGCTATTAAATATTTATTTGCTTTGGGGAGTAGAAATAGCATATTCAGAGAGGGGTATGGGCCTTAGAATAGACAAATGAAGCAAGCCTGTGTTCGCAACTGTGAAAATAACCATTGGTCTCTACTTAGATTCAGTGGAGTGGGAATCTTGCTGGAAATGCTTTTTAACTTTCTGGCACCATAACCTTTCTTTATTGGGTCTTTATTTATTTATTATGCAGTGATAATTATCATCCCTCTGCATACTACACACTCTCCATTTGAGTCAGTGTTTATTAAAGACCGATTTTATGCTCGGCACCAAGACAGGCCCTGCTCTCGGTGAGTTTTCAGTCTGGTGGGGGACACCCAGTAATAATTGTGTGTGGCTACAATGCCATGTGATAAGTTCCATGAGGAGGGACCCACAGGATGCTGAGAAGCATTTAAGGGGGACCCAAACCTAACTGTGAAGGATTCTCAAAAGGTGATATCTGTGCTGAGTCTTGATGTCATGATCAGGTTTGCAGTGTGGCACATGGTTTGGAAGGTGGTAAGGTTGAGGCAGGGAGGCTAGTGTGGAGGCTGTTACAGCCATTCAGGCAAAGAAATAGGAATTGTGGCCAGCAGGGGGGAGATTACATGGTGGGGAAAGAAGGTAATGGATTGGACGAAGAATTTGCTGGACTTGGGTATTGGCTGAATATATGGGGCTAGGGAGAGAGAGAAATAATAAACCATTCCCAGGACTCCAGCTTGAAAATGGTGTTTATAATAGCACCTTCCTCTGGTGTAGAAACAAGGAAGGAAAACATGGAAGTGGGAGATGATGCTGACCTTGAGGGACCCATGAAGCATCCAGTCTGCAGCTGGGTATGCAGGTCTAAACCTCTGGGGACAGATTTGAGCTGGAATTATGGACTTGAGAATTATTTATATACAGATGGAAAATGAACTCTTGGGAATAAATAGTATTCCGAGAGAAATCAATAATGAGAAGAGGGTCTGGGAAACAGACACATTTAATGAAAAACAGAGGAAGTTGCCTAAGAAGGATTAGCCAGAGAGGTAGGAGAAAAACTAGAGATAGTGATGTTTGGATACCAAGAGAAGAGAATTGTTTAAGTGCAGGAGAATCGCCAGCTAGAAAAAAAAAAAAAAAAAAAAAAAAAGGTCAAGTTAGATAATAACTAAAATTGTATTAACCGGAATTATCAACAGGATCACAGGTGGTCATGGTGAGAATTGTTTCAGAGAAGCGATGGGGTGGAAGCCAGACGGTAGCGGCCGAGGAGCAGGAGCAGAAAGTGAGGACATGAGAGTAAGAAACAAGACGTTTCATGAGGTTGGACCTCAAAGAGGAGGAAAAAAGTAGGGTGGTAGCTAAAGTGGGACCTGTGATTGGAGGAGGACTTTATTAAGATTTTAAAAAGTAGTTTAAACAGGTTTAAATACTGATGGAAAGGAAGAGGGAGAGAGAGAAGGAGAGGAGAGGGGAGGGGAGAAGACGGAAGAGTGGACGGGAGGGGACAGGAGGAGAAGAGCAGAGAATTCTTCCGGAATGCTTTCACATGTATTCATTTATTTAGTCTTCCAGTTCACTTAGGAGACTATTAATCTTCTTTCCAATTTCCAGGTAGAGAAACCAAATGAAGCCCAGAAAAGTGAGGTGAATTCTCTAAGATTATATGTCAGGAAAATGAGAGAGACAAGCCTAGACTCTGGGGTTCCACCAGACAGCAAAGCTTCAGGAAGGAAAATGCATTTCCATCTGTAAAGTCCCTTGAGCTGAGAGCAGATCCAAGGTGCCATAATTATCGTGCCCCCAACTCCCCCACCCTTGATTGGGTGGGGGAACCAATCTTGTAGCTCTTATCAGACTCTATTGAGCTGAAGCTTTAATGAGCAGCAGCAATCTGTTATTCTCCTCTTGTTTGCCTTGCAAGTTGCTCTTTTAATTCACATCCAGAGAGGGAGAAGGAGCTGAATATTAAAAGCACACATCAAGGGACTGAGGGAGGCAGGGAGGCAGGGAGCTCCTCAGTACTGCAGGGACAGAAGCTGGGGTTTGACATGAGGCAAGATCCATTACCCTGCAGTCTGTTCTGGTCTCTGACAAGCCTGCCCTTGGGGAATGTTGCTCACTAGACTGCTCTGCTATTGGGAGGGGGGTGTTTCTGGAATTGTCTGAACTCTGGGCTTGGTTTATTCTAGAATGACAACAGAAAGAAAGAAGCTGTATTTCTCAGAATAATATGTTCTGGGGTAGGGAACAAGGTGAGGGAGAGAGCTTCTGTAATGGGACATCTCATTAAAAAGAGCATTAAATCCCATTGGTCTGGTATGGTTTGGGGTGCAGGGTAGATGGATGGAAAAGGTCTCAATGTGACCAGTACCAATATTTTCTCTTATGTCTACTCAGTAGTTAGGCTCAGATTCTCCAAATTAACTTCCTAAACTGATGAAAATCT
This sequence comes from Cynocephalus volans, assembly GCF_027409185.1. Lineage (NCBI taxonomy): Eukaryota > Metazoa > Chordata > Mammalia > Dermoptera > Cynocephalidae > Cynocephalus > Cynocephalus volans. Next base: position 97,668,608 of record NC_084467.1, read on the forward strand.
GGGACAGAGGCCAGCAAATGTTTGGGAATTTTTTGTCAGTTAGTCCAGATGACCCAGTAAGGGACTTTTCTGCTCTATGAATCTGATCACTGGGAAGAATAAGAGCTTAATGAGGGTGCATAGGAGAATAATCTCATCCTCAAGTGCTACAAGGGATGTTCACCATCAGAACCACACAGAGGCTTGTATTTGCTGATTCAGCTAGGGTCAGTTCTTGGGAAGACCTCAGAGTTGTTGGTTGATTGTCTGTAATGGGCGAGGGCCAGGATTGGCTGGTTGGTTGTTAAGGGTAATAATTCTGTATCAAGCCCCAAATTACACAGGGCTAGCATCTTTGAGGTCTAGCACAGTGCATGGAATGAGGTAAATCCTTAATAAATCTTTGTTAAATGACAGAATGAATGATCTTTGTTATTTTTTCCTTTATTCAAATGACCTGTGCCAATTTAATTTGACGAGGATTTATTGAGGAACTACTATGTAAGAGGAACCTGGGAAGCCCTAGGGAGGAATGTGTTTTCCTGGTCACAGGAGATACTGTGCCTGTGTCCATATCGCCTTGACACTTATGATTCCTGAATAAGCTGCTGGCTACTTGCTGGAAGCATCTGTGACTCTCTTTCTGATGGGTTTCTCTGGTTGCAGGAACAGCATGCTCAGCCTGTGCATGGTGCAGGTTTGAGGTACAGGGAAGGGAAGTTCCTGAGAGAAGTCTTCGACTAATGACAGATGGGAGTTGGGGGATAAATACCTCAGCTTCCTCACTCCTCTGGTGGAACAACTCTGAGGTTGTTCTACACAGTCTCCTAGAGGTTTCCAGTGAAATTGATCCCTAGTTTCTCATGGCAAACCTATGTTGACTTCCTGTCCTTACCCATTCCCCATTCCCATATTGGGGCATCCTGGCATCATCTTCTTAATAAACCACTTGTAGTCAAATCTTTGTTTCAGGGTCTGATTTTGGGAGAATATAACTTAAAAGATACAATCTGTAATAAGTATATTTAATAGGATCTGCAAGGATGGGGAGGAAGTTTTCCCTGCTGATCTGTTGGAAGCAGAGGTAGGAGAAGTTAGGTGAATGATTGATAAAGTCTGTGGTCACAGCTGAATACCTGCCTAAGAGGGGCTACTTGGAAGACAAGACCTCTGGGAATAATGTTGTAGTGCATTGAATAGTGTCCCCCCCAAAATATATGACTACCCTGAACCTCAGAATATGACCTTATTTGGATATAGAATCTTTGCAGATGTTTAGTTAAGATGAAGTCATATGGGATTAGGGTGAGCCCCAAATCCAAAGACTGGTGAGTTTATAAGAAGAGGAAAGAACACACAGAGATACACACAGGGAAGAAGACCATGTGATAACAGGATCAGAGATTGCAGCTGCAACTACAACTGGCCGAGGAATGCTGAGGACTGCTGGGAGCCATCAGCAGCTAGGAAGAAGCAAGGCAGATTTCTTTCCTGGAGCTTTCAGAAGGAGCATGGCCCTGCTGACACCTTGATTTTGGACTTCTAGCCTCCAGAACTGTGAGAGAATAAATTTCTGTTGTTTTAAGCTATCCCGTTTGTGGCACTTTATTATGGCAGGCTTAGGAAATTAATAAAGGTATGAAAACAAAATAGATAAGAAATGTGGCAAATATAAAGTACTATGTAAATACAAGGTGGTGATATTTTTCTCTATTATTATTTTTCTTTCAATTCTCTACTTCTCTTCTCCAGCCTGCCCATAGTGTTATTAATTAGGTAGGAAACCCTAAAATGCTCTGTTTCTCCTTTCTTTCTGTCTCCCTAGAGCTGCCCTGCGGGCCTGAGACTGCAGAGGCCAGATCTGTGTGTGCTGCAGGCAGACGCCTGTTCTCTGGGCTTAGGGCTGAGGAGGATGCAGGAAGTCACTGAAGGCACTGACAAATATCAGCCTAATGCTCACTCAGTGGGCAGAGAGGATGTTCTGCTACCTAATGAGCTTTGAAAAATATTTACAAGGTAACTTCAAAGCCACTGGTTAGAAAATTGGATAAGAAGCACAATGAAAGAGAGAATAGACTAAGTGAGAGAGAAGTTATGAGTAGGGATGGGGAGGGAGGCTGCCTGAGTTCCCAGTCTTCCCCCAGGTCCATCTCACTATTTTCCCTCTTCACAGCTTTTGATGAGGCCATAGAGGTGTGTCCCTGATTTTAGGCATCTGGATTTATCTTCCTTTGGTCACAGGTCATACACATCCTACTGCCTGTGAGGGATGATTCAATGAGGGAATACCCCCTGCCTTCAAATACTTTCTCTACTTGCTACTTTAACCTTTCTTCAATTATTGACCAATTTACATAAAAACAAAACATGGAGGAGTTCACATGCAAGTGGCCTGGGGGTAATAACACATTAGCTTAAATTTTGATTTAAGTGTAAACAACTATCATCAAAGCAAGTTTGATGGGGCAGAGTAAAGAGAACAGGGAAAGTCTCAGATCTCTCTGACTCTTCTCAGTAACAGGTCTGAGCACCACCTCTCCCAAGAGAGAGAGCTCCAGACCAGCTCCTGCTGTCTTTGTGTCACCCGACTCCTCTTCAATAGGAACTCTTCCTTCATACAGTCGTCTTCTTATACCCCTTGCCAGGGGATCTCTCATCTGAAGCTCTCTCACTTCTGTTATCCAACCCAATGTACAGAAGAGCACACTCTCCATTTAGCTGGAGACAGGAGCCATCTTTAGAACACTATTTTTACTAAAAAATTTATATGGACTAATTTGTGAGGGCCTGTGGTTAGGGCTATGCCCCCAAGCAATATCCCAAAGAGGAGACTCTTCTTGCTTCCTCAAGACTCCTGTAGTGACAGTAGAATTGGTAGCTGAGAAGGCAGGAGATCCTGGCACACTGCCCCAGGGAGCTTGTCACACTTGGTCCAGCTTCCTAGCAAGCCTAGTGATGCCCTCTCCTCCAGGGCCTTTGTCCTAAATGCTCCGCATCTATACATCTTTTATGGTACTAGGTCTGGAGTAGGCTCAATGCCTTGGTTAATGATAATAATAAATACTCATTGCTGGCATGTGCTAACTCTCTTAAATATACTCTCTCGGCTGACCCTCAAGGTATTCTATAAAGTAGATAATCCATTTTACCAATGAAGAGATGAAAACTTACAGAGGTTAGATAATGTTCCCAGTGTCATATAATTCACAGGTGGCACAACTGGCATTTGAACCCAGACTACTTAACAGGACTCTACCCCATGAAGTTCTTATTTTTCCTCCAGTCATTCTCCTATTTCTTTTCTTTCTTTCTTTCTTTCTTTCTTTCTTTCTTTCTTTCTTTCTTTCTTTCTTTCTTTCTTTCTTTCTTTCTTTCTTTCTTTCTTTCTTTCTTTCTTTCTTTCTTTCTCTCTCTCTCTCTCTCTCTCTCTCTCTCTCTCTCTCTTCTTTCTTTCTTGTGGTTGGATACAGGAATGGAATTGAATCCTGGACCTTCATGTTACCTCCAGTCATTCTCTAGACACATCCTCCCTCTCTTTTATTTCCAGCCTGACCGATAAATGTGGAGCAGAAGTTGCTGTTCTCTGTCTTTCCAGGATCTTGGAATAACTTGCATAGGTTGAAGAGAGAGGTAGGGTAGGGAGAGATGGTTAATTTTGTTTCAGTCTCCTTTATAACTCCAAATAGTTCTTTCTGGATATTTTATTCAGCTGCTCTGTCACCCCTAGAGGGAGACCCTTCATAGCATCTTTCTGGCCTTTCTGGCAGCTTCTATCGCTGTGCCCAGAACAGCCTCTCTTTGAAAGGTAATGGACACAAGGCTCAAAATAGTTCTGTGGGTCTTTATATAAGCATGTTTAAGGGTTTTTAAGAGGAGAGTTATGACTCCCAGCAAGAGTTAGAACCTCTTTCCTTCCCTTTTCTTCCCAAGGCAGTTACATCCCAGACCCCAGGCAAGTAGTTAGTTCAGCTTTGTCTCATAAACTCTCCTGGGACCAGAAGGGCTTTCATAAATGTGACCTCTACCTTCCATATCCTGATTCTGTCATCTTTTTTGCCTGTTTATTTCCTTCTGGGAGCATCATTGCTGGGCATGAATGGGAAAGTGAGGAGGGGGAGGACTGGGTTTTTGGTCCCTGATTTTCCAGGGTCAAGACTGTTTTGGCCAAGCTCAGAGGCACAGGAAGAATGAGGGACATTGAGAAAAACAACGGCTCAGGCTAAAGAGCTGACATGGCTAGGCTTGTGGCTGGTACAGCAGTATCCCTGAGGGATGCTCTTGTGGGAAGCCACCATCCTGTAGGAAAAGCATCAGTCAGTTCTGAAATCAAGGCTAGATTCATAGGCTGGGGCCATGGGAGCCAAGCTCTCTATTCCTGTGAGACTGCCTGGAGCTCCATGATATAAGTCAGAATGGAATACTCTGCCACAGCCTTATCAGGACAGGAGTGGCACAGGGCCAAAGTTCTCTCTCTCCACCCTCTCCACGCCCCCAGCTCTCGCTTATCCATTTCCATCACTGCTGAAGAAGGTTTAGAAATACCCACTCACTTGCTCATCCCCCATCTTGTCATTCCAGGTCATATCTGAAAAGAGCAGAGGAGGACACTGAGTGGGGCAGGTGTGCCGGCAGTTGGTTTTAGGCTGCTGAGAACATTGACCCCAGGGGAGTGATGCTGTAGTCCCCTGCTCTTCCAGAGAAGGAGAGCCCAGGCCTGACTAGCCAGAGCCAGTCTCTGGGCCATCCTTCACCCTCCCCTTTCCCACGTTCAGAGGTCATGCCAACATTTTGATGCTATTCCTAGGTTCTACATTTTTGGAGTTCCCTGGCTAGGACCCTGCAGCTCTCCTTCCAGCTGTCTATATCTCTCTGTTCTTAATCAAGCTCTGCTCCTAGGTGAATTTTTTTTGCAGCTGAGGGCTGCAGAGATGGAGAAATTAGCCCTTCTCTGGTGGGAAGGAGAGGGGAGGGCAGTTACTGGCCAGGCAAAGGGATGGTTCTTTTAGCTCAACAAGTCATGAGTGGCTGGGGTGGGGGTGGAAGGTCAGGAACATTTTCAGAAGGTGTGTGGGCATGTGTTCCAGGGCATCTTGAGCAGCTGGGTGGGGTTGGGGCCAAGGGGCTGTAAATCAGAAGGTAGGTGTTGGCACTTGAAGGTAGATGCTGTCCCCAGGAGAAGGAGATAGAGTCCCCTGAAAATATCCCAGAGTTCTTCTTTGGGGCTAGGCACACACTGGTAATGATGATAGTGATGATAACAAAAACTTCCTGCCATTGGGCCTTTGGCATGCACACCTACTGTGTAATTTAAAAATCTCTCTCCTTGGACCATTAGCAACTTGAAATCAAGGCGGGGTCTCCATCCCTGTGCCCCCAGTGCATGGCCTTAAAATAAGGCCAGTACATCCATTTCTGCACTCCCTTACTGCACTTCTACTCTGAGACTGACTCAGGGCTGGGTGCTGGGAGTTTGGACATATCCAGGACACAGTCCCTGTACTCAAGAGGCTTAGAGTCACAGGGAGGACACAGACATGAGAACCAATGCAAACAGTACAGCTAAGAGATTTTGATCCACACATAGTGCACTGGGGACCAGGGGAGGCCCAACTCTGCCCTGGGGGTAGGACAGGCATTGGGGACAAGGCCACCATGGAGCTGGGTCTCTAAGGATGTTTGTTGGCTTGAACTGAGGATTACAGGTGGGGATCAGTGGTCCAGGCTGAGTGTGGAAAGCCGACTCTACATGGCTACTCTTCCCTTTTCTGACTTTAGGAAGGAGAGCTCCTGGGTGATCGGAACAGTTTCCAGGTTGGGGGGTGAGGGGGATGGTGAAAAGGAAAGCAGGAACACAGAAGACGCTGATTTGCTAGATTCATCACTTACAGGCGAGCAGAGATATCAGACAAGTCTTCAAATCTGCTCCCATATTTCCCAGTCCTGAGCTGGATGGAGTTGGCTCTTTCCCCTCTTCCGAACTTCACAGTGGTTTGCCCTAGTTTCTTCCACCTGCATCTGAGGGGATATAAAGAGGAGTCAGCCCTCTCTTTCTGTACTCTCACTCAGTTCCCAGCAGTGTCAGGGCACTGACAGAGCCACAGCAGCCACAGGCAGTCCTGCTGCTGCGCTGGGAGCCTGGTGTGCACGTGAACCCCTGTGGGAATTGTGCACCTGCGCATCAGCCTCCTGGCCTCCATGCGGCTCTGGGGCCTCCACACCCTGCACTTTCTCTTCCCTAAGACTCTCCCTGGGCACTTCATCTTACTCACATTCCTGTACTCACCTCCATCTCTTTCCATACCTCTTTCTAACTTATGTCCCTATCTTCTTAGCATGCCTCAGAATATGATTAAAAAAAATACATGGACTTCAGAGTTAGGCTGTGTGCAAGTCAGGGCTGAGCTGTGTGATTTAGCGCAACTTACCCAGTTGGCAGAACCTCAGCATCCTCAACTTCTTAACTGTTGGGATTACTGTGAGAGTGAACAATAGCCCTCAATAAATGATTACTCCCCATATTATTCACCTGCCAACCACCTGCTGCTCCTCAAACCTTCTTTATGTCCCACTCCTTAACCCAGGTGTCAAGCTGGGAAGAAGAGAGGGTGAGGGTCCTGGGATAAATAGATTCAACTATCCTATTCTCTGGGGGATGCTAATTGCTGGGGAAAACCCTGGAGAAACACAGAGAAGGAATTCCCTGGACAAAAGGAGCCTCCCTTCCATAAAGACTTCCTGTGGGCCAGGTATTGCAGTGTGTTCTATGTGTATCCTCTTGCAACAATCCTGCAAGGTGGTTGTTACTCTTCCCATTTTTCAGATAAAATTCTTGGAGAGAGTAATTAACATTCCTGGAATCAGACAAAGGATAAGTGCAAAGCCAGCTCTTTAACTCAGGTGGTTTTTGTTATTTATAAATGAGGGGGCAAGAGAAGCTTGGAGAGAAGGACTGGCCCGTTTTACCTTCTTCTCTCTGTAGTCCTCACTGTGCTTGGCTCTCACCTGCTGTTCTCACAGGGATTTCAGCAGAACTTGGGCATCCCCACAGTAAGGCCCCCGAGCTCCACCTGAGGGTCTTAACTGGGAGGGGTAGAGGGTAGAGAGGAGAAAGGAGGACTTGTGAGAATAGTTAGTGCAAGAATACAGGACTCAGGAATTATGTAAAAGGAGGCAGAAGGCAGGTCAAAATGCTTGCACAAGAGCATTTTCTGCAAGTAATTAGCAGGGTGCTGCTGAGTGTACATAAAAGCTGACCAGGAGTATAGTTTCCCAGAGTTAGAATAATTGGTCAGAGTACAGAGAAGAGTAGAAATGGGCAAATTAAAGGAAATGCCTTGTTCCTGGCCCACAAAATGACCAGCAGGTGCCAGAGATCTGGAATCTTGAGGAGGCACCAGCTCAGGGGCCGTTCATTCCCCTATGTCTGAAAGAACAGAACAATTCAGCATTTCCATGATAAACCCTCCCTGGAACTCTGCATGGCTCTCTGAAGGGCACCCATGTTCCTGGGAAGGAATCCTGTTGTTTCTTACATCCCCCATGGCTGGGCCAGCACCGAAAAATTCTGTACGGGAGGAGGAGCAAGATTTTTTTTTTTTTTCCGGCTGGCTGGTAGTGGGATCTGGACTCTTTGACATTGTTGTTATCAGCACCATGCTTTTCCATGTGAACTAACCAGCCAGCCTGATGGGCTGGTTTTGAAGATCTGATTTGGGGCCGAGCCCGTGGCGCACTTGGTAGAGTGCGGCGCTGGGAGCGCTGCGACGCTCCCGCCGCGGGTTCGGATCCTATATAGTGCTGGCTGGTGCACTCACTAGTTGAGTGCCGGTCACGAAAAGGACAAAAAAAAAAAAAAAAAAAGAAGATCTGATTTGGAATTGGGAATGGAGGTAGAGGTCATGCCTTGTTGACAACAACCTACAATTAGCCTCCAACCAGGTCTCTCTATTCTTCTAGGGGTGGTGGGAATGCTGCAGAAGCTGATCCCAGGTGGGGCAGCAGCGGGTGCGAGCAGTCTCTGAGGCCTGCTGAACCAGCAGGGGAATTACCCTAGGCTCAGTGAGGGTGCATTGCCAGGGCAGGAGGCAATGTCATGGTTAGAAAGAGCACCTCATGTCCAGGCAGGCAATGCAGCCCACCTGAACTGATAGACAAAGCTAAGCCTGAATTGGACATCCAAAGAGTGCAGAGGCAAAACAGTGAGGGGGTGGGATGATGTGCACATAGGGTCTATTTTGTTGGGGCCCTGTCCAGGACGTGGGAATCTGGGCCACAGTCAGAGTCTGAGCATCTGAGGAATCCCTCTTTTAAATGACCATATGGCTCCTGTTTTGTTTTTTTTAAAAATCTGGATTTGTTTTTGGAGAAGAAAACCTGCTTCATTTTACTCTTTAGAGGCCCCTATATAAAAGGTCCTTGGGTGGGACAAGGAAAGCCCACCCCCGAGGGTTCTTTGGCAGCATGGCTGCCGAGGTGGCCACTGCTTAAGGAAACTGGGCAGGCAACCCTCAGACACACCTCCCAGCAGAGTTTCCTTCCCATCTGTTCCAGGGGAGGCCTTGGGCCTGCCTCAGCCCTGCAGTCTCCCCCAGAGTCAGGCACCAGTGTGCTGGAGGCAGCCTCAGCCAACGGAGCAGGTTCCTAACCCTTGACATGCTGAGTCATTGCACGGGACTGACTCTAACCCCGACTTCCTTACTTCCAGGGATGTTGCTGGAAGCCTGTTTGTACCCCGTCATTGCCCTGCCTGGGAGCACATACTGGCCTGTGAAGGGTGACATGGAGCCTCTTTCTAAGGCAGGTTTTCTTCCCAGAGAACAATTGTATCCAGACTGAAAAAAAGCAGGAGCTGCAAGGTCAGTCAAGAGGGAGAGTCTTAATTGTCCTAGTCCTTTTGGTTTTTGAGGATATTACCATTTATAAAGGTCAGCTTAGCTTTGGAGCCTTTGATCAGTTCCCCTACCCCGATTTTTTTTTTGATATATACATTTCTCTCTTTTCTGGCTCCAGGATGCTATTAGTCCCTTAAACCCTCAGAACCTCGGAAGAATGACATGGAGTCAGAGCAATGGCCTAGTGGCTTCCAGAGCAGTGCTATTGTTTTACAAATTTCAATGATCCCCCCTGGGGATCTGATGGGGCCTGAGGTCCTGCATTTCTAATGAGCCCCTAGGCCAGGAGTTGGCAAAAATTTTTCTTTAAAAGGCCAAATAGCAAATATTTTCAGCATTGCAGGCCATATGGTCTCTGTTACAACTATTCAGTCCTGCTGTGGTAGTCCAAAGCAGCCCTACAAAGGAGCTGAATAGGCATTTCTCAAAGAAAGATATATGAATGGCTAACAGACACATGAAAAAATGCTCAACATGACTCAGCACTGGGGAAATGTAAATCAAAACCACTTTGAGATACCATCTCACTCCAGTTAGGATGGCTCATATCCAAAAGACTGAAAATAATAAATGCTGGCGAGGTTGCAGAGAAAAAGGAACCCTCATACACTGTTGGTGGGACTGCAAAATGGCGCAGCCTGTATGGAAAACGGTTTGGAGTTTCCTCAAACAATCTCTGATAGATCTACCGTATGACCTGGCTATCCCACTGCTGGTAATATACCCAGAGGAACGGAAATCATCATGTCAAAGGGATACCTGTACTCCCATGTTTATTGCAGCACTCTTTACAATAGCCAAGAGATGGAACCAGCCCAAATGTCCATCATCAGATGAGTGGATAAGGAAACTGTGGTATCGCTACACAATGGAATACTACTCTGCTATAAAAAAGAATGAAATACTGCCATTTGCAACAACTTGGATGGACTTAGAGAAAATTATATTAAGTGAAACAAGTCAGGCACAGAAAGAGAAATGCCACATGTTCTCACTTATTTGTGAGAGCTAAAAATAAATAAATAAATAAATAAATATACAAACAAACAATCAGTGGTGGTGGGGGGGAAGAAGTCACAACAATCACAACAATTCCTTGAACTTGTTAAGACAAGTGAACAGATATGATGATGATGGGAGGGAGGGGGGAGTAGGGGAGTCAGAGGGGGGAAAGAGGAGCTAGTAAAGGGACACAAAAATCAACTACATTGTATATTGATAAGTTAAAATAAAAAAAACCCAACCCCCCAAAATTTTTAAATAGGGAGTGACAAAATAAAACCATGAACTCCAAAGTCAAAAAACAAAAAGCAAACAAAAAAAAAACCAGCCCTAGACAATGCATAAACCAATGGGTGTGACTGCATTCCATTGAAAGTGTGTTGACAAAATGGGAAGTGGCTATAGCAGGCTGGATTTGGCTCTGACCCCTGTCCTTGATGATGTGGACATGGCTGGCCCATAGGCTGCACTTTGGGTAGTAAGGCATGGGAAGGATTAGCCAGCCTGAGGACTTTTAGACTTCCGTGAACAGGATTCCACAAGAGCCATTTCTCTGCAGAAGGTACTGCAGGCATCTGCAGAGGACTGGGCCCCTCTGGGTAAAGGGATCTAGTTGTACTTATTTTTACCACAAAGGGCCTGGGGGAGACACAATGAAGATGGAAAGTTTGACCTATGAGTTTTTCAGTGGCATTTATATTTTCTCTTCTGTCTGGGAAAGCTCTTCCTTGAGGCTGATTTGTTCTGTTAAATGACCCAAAGAAACCTGACCTGCTTTCATTAATATTATTTTTCCCATGTAGATCTCTCCCAATACTGGGAGAAGAGGGAAGAATGCAAAGATTACAGTCTCTCTGGGGATGTAGAGTCCTGACTGTGAAGGTCCCCTGAACCCAGACACCTGTGCACACTTGGGCAGACTTCTGCATTGCCCTGTTTCTAAGCCTGCTAGCCCTAAATTGATCATTGTGAAGAGGAATTAATCTATGATTTGTTCTTTCCAGGAGGAAGTAGACTCAACTCAGACAAAGGGAGCATTAATGTTGTTATTTAATGGCATTTTAGCAATTCACCATTATGATTAAGAATTCAGGGTTTAGAGACAGGTCTAAGCCTCACTAAGTTTCGCTGTGCCAGTTACTAGCTGTGTGGGGAATTTACTTAAACCATTTTTTTTCTAACTATAAAAATAACACCCATTAAAATGAAAATATAAAAAAATTACGGAAATATAAAAAGTTAACAGTTTTCTATCTACAATTTCTATTCTCCCCCCTTGATAACCACTGTTGAGGGCTTGATATATATTCTTTCTGGTTTTTTTGAATATTTTGAAGTAAATATTTTTTTCAGTTGGTCATACATTATCTATTATTATTATTCTTAAACTTTCTTTTCAGTGTACAGATATACCATAATTTAATCAATTTAGGCCATTTGTTTAACCCCTTTAGTCTCAATTTCTTCATAGCTTCAATAAGGTTAATAATAGTACCTATTTCATAAGGTTGTTGTGAGGATTAAATGAGTTATTTGGAAAGGATTGCATATAATGCCCACTGTATTTAAAAAACCCAATTAATCATAATAAGATATATTTTATGTCTCACATCTACATCCCAAGGACTTATAAGTTGTACATAGTACCAATTCATGGAGTTAAGGATACAAATGAAATGCAAGCATAGAAGAAGTGGATGAACCAGAAATGCTCATATCATTGCAAAGCGACCTAACATCTTAAGTTTCCAGATGTTAACACTATTCATTGAATCTAGCCAACAGGCAAGATTCATTTGAAAGATAGAAATAAATTTGGACCTGAATCTTGACTGCATTTCTCACTTACGCATTCTGGAGTGCATTTGTACAGTGCCCGTCTCACTGCCATAAAAAATTAGGGGTTTTTGATGCAGTGACACAACATAATGGAAAGTGTATTTGGCTTGGAATTAAAAGACATAGACTTGAACCTGGGTTCTGCCACCAACAGTCCAGTAGGCCTGTGACCAAAGAGACTCCCTATACCTCAGTTTTCTAATCAATAAAGTAGGACAAAAAAAAAATGACTGTACCTCCCAGACCTTCTGTGAGTTATAAGGTAATAAATGCATCTGAAAAAAGTCCTTATTGAGATCAATAAATGTTGAGTAAATAAATTGATCATTATAGGTAACTGATCATGTATACTCAAACAGGAGGTGAACATAGCTCTGTAGAGAAGAAGTTGAATTAGAAAGGTGGGTGCTATGAAAATTAAGGTAATCTTGGGCCACATCCATAGAAATTCATAGACAGGATGTAATGTTCTACTGGGCTCTGTACAGATCATACTTCAGGTCTTGTATGCTGGTCTGAGCAGAGGAAACTGGAGTTGCTTGGTGTGGGACAGAGAACATATAGGACGTATGACTACCCTCACACCTTTGAAATATCTGAAGGCTTTCTGTGTAACCCAAGACCAGTTCTGTTTGACTCTTTGGGCCAGAAATTGGAAGATTTGGGTTCAGTATAAGGAGAAATTTTTCACAGGCAGAGCTGATTGTAGAAGGAACAGGCCCCAGCAAGTTCCCTGGCATCGGAGTGTGTGAGCAGAGCCTGGGTGGCCAGAGGTCTTGGATGTTCTGAGGGAGATTTAAGCCACAGGCAGGTAGATGGTTGGGACAGATGGTCTCTGAGGCACCCTGGGAATTTGATATTCAACAACACCTTGGATGGTCCCAAGAAGCAGAAGCAATTGAATGTTTACTGGCAATGACACAAATGCATAGGAGAAAAGGGCTTTGGATTTATTATTCAGCCAACTATTTAAGGTATTTGGTCTTTTCTATACCAATGTAAAAGAAGTGGAGAATTCACATTTGTTATGGATTGCATTGTCTCTCCACAAAAGATATGCCAGTACTTCAGAATATGACCTTATTTAGAAATAGGGTCTTTTACATGGATAGTCAAGATAAAATGAGGTCATTAGGCCAGGTTCTAATCCAGTATGACTGGTGTTTTTTTAAAAAAAGGGGAAATTTGGACACCAAGATAGACACGCACAGAGGGATGGTCACATGAAGATGTAGAGAGTGCCATGTGCAGCCAGAGAAGATCCGAGTTATGTGTCTACAAGCCAAGGAATACCTGAAGTTACCAGAAGCTAGGAGAGAGGACTGGAGCAGATCCTTCCCTAGCACTTTCAGAGGGAGCATGGCTCTGTCAACACCTTGATTGTGGACTTCTAACCTCCAAAACTATGAGACGGTAAATTTCTGTTGTTCTAATGTACCCACTTTGTGGTACTTTGTTATGGTAGCCCCAGGAAACTAATACAACATAGTAATACATTAACATTCTTGTGTTGGGTGTTGTGGCAATGGGAAAAAATACATATATATGGTATACGTGTAGAAAAAAAAGAATAAACCGACCCCTGCCATTGTGTAACTGGTAAACATTCTGAGGAGGATAAGACAGTTTGCAATAAGGTACACACTTGACCACAATAAAGTGACAAAACATACAGACAAATAAGCTTATGTATGGTTGAAAAAAACAGAACAAAATGAAACAAGAAAAAACATATTAAGAATTTTTTCTCCCAAGGACGTTTGAGGTTCCTTTAACCTTAAATTGGCTCATTGCTACAATTCTGCACTTCTGTTTGGAGGTTAGATCTGGCTTTAGGATGAAAGAAAGGAGGTTGTGCTGTTGATGTCAAAACTCTCTGAAAGGTGATGTAATTAGTTGAAGGAGGAGGAGCTCTACCTGCTTCTGTCTGGGTTTCAGGGCAGAGGCAGGATGCGGGTTGGATTTTTGCCTCTCCTGCTTTGTTTTCAAGTTCATGTGCCCTCTGGGCATCACCAAAATAGCTCTACTGAAGTTCAAGCTCCTTTCACACCTCCCACGGTCAGGGAAGGTGGTGGAGTACTGGGCTGTGTGGGGTACGTAGTGTGGGGATAGGATGAGGGTGAAGAGTTTTCTGGAAGAGAGAGAATCATCCCTCTCCCCTCCACCTAGTTGATTCCAAGGATTATTCATCTCTTATGCAATTATAATTTTTGAATCCAGGAGCTGAAAGATGCCCTGGCAGTCCAGATGAACACTCTCATTTTGCAAAGAGAAAATTGAGGCCTATTAGAACTGAGGATGGGCTTTTGATGGCATTGTGGGCAGGGATTCAGGAATAAGTGAGTTCTTCTAATCATTTTTCCTCTTGATGGTATAGAGGGTGAAACACCCAAGGAATAGTAGCCATATAGGACACAAAGTGTCACAAGATAGAGTCAGTGTGGGTCTTTCCCATAAGTCTGAATTGAAGAATGTGGCTTTTGCATCAAATGAGCCTGCAATATCCTCTTGATGTGTGAATGCAAACCTTAGGATATTGCCACTCTCAGGCCAGCTCTTCAAAGAAAGAAACCAAAGAAGAAGAAGGAAAAGGAGAAGAAGAAGAGGGAGGAGGAGAAGGAGGAGGAAAGAGGGAGGGAGGGGGGAGAGAGAATGAATGAACGAATATCTGCTTACCTGAAGTGCCAGGTCTGGCTGCAACACATCCTCCAAAGTGCATGAAGCAAAAGAGAGGGGGTGAGAACGGGGTTATTGCTTTAAACAATAACTCTGTTCATGGGGAAATGTGCTCCACTCAATGTATGTGGCTCTCATCACCAATCACAATAGCTTTTCCTCCTCTTGGAGAGAGGCTGAGAGGAGGGCAGAGAGGTGAGTGTGGAGAAAGAGAACCAAGAGTTCTTCATGACATGAAGACAAAAGAAGGAAGTGAATGGCCCATATCTGTCTTGCTGATTAGTTGAAGATTTGGGCCCAAGGCCCAAATATTTTTATTCCAATGATAATCAATTCAACCCAATGAAATTCAATTCAACAATTACTTTTTGAGTATCTACTCTGCGTAAGACATTGTTCTAGAATCAGGAAATGAGTGGACAATCTCTGCTTCCATGGAGCCTAGAATTTGGTGTCAAATACTGTAGGAGAAATGTGGCTATAATAATAATGGCAGCAAAGTCCTCAACCCTGGCTGCACATTAGAATCACCTGGGAAACTTCAGTAATGTACTGACTACACCACCAGTGGTACAGATTTCATTGGTCTGGAATGGGATCCAGGCATTTGTGTTTTTATAATCCCCTCATATAATTCCAATGGGCAGTCAGGGTTGAGAATTACTGTGTTAGGAGAGTAGAGAGGAACAGAGAGTTGAGGGCCATGGGGAGGAGAGCAAAATTCGATGAGCTTTGAAGAATGATTTGGATTCCCATAGGTGGAACTTGGGATGGGAGAGCCTGCCACAGATGGGAGGAACCACATGAGCAGAACATGGAGGCGTGAAAGACAGGATGTGAATAGAGAATAGCTGGCCTGGTTTGTGTGGTTCCCAGAGCAGCTAGGGAGTAATGGGAGAAAGGCAGGAAAAGTGACGTGGAGGCTGCATTGTCTGAGCGCAGTCAGCAAGCACAGCAGAGCCAGAAGAAGAATGCAAATCTCCTGGCTCCTGGATCACACTGAGAAGCAGGGTTGAGGATCAGAACAGGAGTTCTGGGGAGGGATGAAGAAGCCAAATCAGAGATTCCTCTCCACCTGGTCAAATCCCAGTGACTCAAGGCAGGAATAGGCTGAGAGCCAGAGAAAATGTGCCAGTTGTATTGGTTTGGAGGGAACAAAGTTCTGATTCCTTTTGGAATAGAGTGAATAGGGAGTGGTTTGTTTTCTGTGAACCACTATCTTAAATATAATAAAGTGGAGACCAGAACTTAATTAACTTTTTCTTGGTCACATGGGTAGGAATCGTGCCTGATTTTAAAGTCAGTGATTCTTCCACTTATTTGAATTCTCCCTTGACTTTTACTCTCATTCTGGGTCTGTACTATACTCCTCCACACAGCTTGTGCATAGCTCTGCATTTTACAACCATCTTATACTTGTATAAAACAAAACTAGTCTAGTAAGTCTAATCTTATTACACTGTGAGTTCCTTGAAAGTAGGGCCACATCTTATTCAAATAAAATTGGAACTATGCGGGGCTCTGAGATAAATATTATAACTATTTATTTACTCAACAAGCACTTAAAGGGAGACTAACACGTGCCAGATATTTGAAACAGAGTAGTGAAAAGATTTAGTCCCTGTCCTCAAGTAGCTCACAGTCTATTGCAAAACCTCCTATGGAAGAGTACTCACTGAACCTGTGTCTTCTCTCACCTTGCTCTGTGTTCTTATTAATCCTCACCTAGTCAGTCCAGTTCAAGCCACAGTCCAAGTATCTAATCTCTCCCCTGGTTTCAGGGGTGAATTGAGTTCTAAAATGTTGATAGGATTCATCTGGATTAGCCCAGGAAAATGTGGTTTGTAAATAGAATAGAAAATAAATCATGGCTTTTAAAGGCAACTTTTGATGCAAGCAGATGGGTTTTAAACTGGGCATAGGGCCAGGCAGCTGGACTCTAGGTGAACAAGAATGCCAGACCTGACATTGGCGATGGCCACTAAGCACATACCCATAGTTCCTACATCTTAGAGTCCAGCCCAGCAAGGCTACAACATCAGGGGGAGACCCACTGCTTCATGTATATGACTATTCAGCTTAGCGGGGAACGAATATTAGTAAAATAAACTTTAAGTTAAACTGACTGATGAAATCTTAAATTTAGTCCCCAAACTATGGTTTTAGTCCCTAAACTAAAACCTCTAAAACCAGGGAAGTTTTTGCAGTGTGTCTCTGTCCTTGGTGCTGAAACAACGCACGTGGCATTGGGGCCCTTGCCCCTGAAATGCCTGTTGTCCCTGAGACGTTGTGGTGGGTGGGGAAGTGGTGCGACATAGCTCTCCACCCCACTTTCTTGGGGAAGGGGATGATGGTGTTCAATGTTAAAATGCCCCAGATGTGTGTATGGTTGATGTGGAAGTTTGAGAGCAGCTTGTGAAGTCAGCTTCAGCTCCTCCATGCTCCTTTATGCCCCTCACAGCATGTGCATATCTCAAGAATGATTCTTATCACATAGCACTGAAACAGTAGATATCAGGCCCAACCCCAAAGCTGTGCTCTGTTCTCTCTTTCTTGCACCTTGCAATTGCCATGCAGTTTTGACTGCGATTGACATGAAGGAATCAGGCTGACATGTTTTTGGATCTATTCTACCACATAATAACACCTATTGTGGTTTGCTTAACTTATCTCAGTACTTGGTACAATATTGGCACATGGTGGATGCTCAATAAATTCTTCGCAAATGAAAATAAGCAGTTAACACTTGATTATCTAAGGGAAAGATCTAGAGAGAAGTCTGTTGATGGGGGAGGATTCCATTTTCCTCTACACTGTCTCCTTTCAGTACAAAATAGCTTGGATTACAATGGTAAATAACATCAAAGCTTTGCCAAATGTTCAACCCATCACTGCTCTATTGCCAGATCGAGTGTGGCAAGTGGGGTGAGAAGCCAGAGACCAAGTAAGTTAGCCAATGGGTCTGAGATAATGATATTAATATTTCACATTTTTGTTTTCCTTTAAACTCTTCTGAAGTGTCATCATATCCAATTCTATTTGATGGCCATAACATGCATATGAGGTAGACAGACTGAGCAGTACAATCTCTGTAAATATATGATAAAACTCAGATTCAGAGACACCAAATGTCTTGTCCAACAAAACAATATAAGTTACAGCTAGTTTTGAGAAGAAAATCAAGGTCTCTTGACTTTCAACCTGGAGTTCCATCTATTGCTCAATAGATTCCAAGGCAGAATTAAGACAAAGACAAAGGCTTCAGAATCTTAGCTGCTCTACTCAGCAGTGCTCATAGGATCCATGAAGGTTTGGGGTCCTTTCAGGAGAGGTTTTCTGATAGGATCTATTCCCTTGCAGTTATAGAAATACTGTTCATTTCATGGTGCTAACAGAAATAGCAGAATCATCTGTGTGTACCTTTATTCTATTTGGCAGGCTTAATTTATTCTAGATAAGTCTTTCCCTCTGTCTTAAAGCCAGGTCATTTTAACTTCTCTTTAACTTTAACTTCTCTTTAAAGTTTTGGTTATTTGTCTTGGTCATTCTTAAATTCAGGCCAGTTGCTGTGTACTCTTTCACACTAACCAAAGATTAAACAGATCTAATCTGTACTGAGTACCTAATACTCACTTATCATTAAATATTTAGTGACATTTTTCGTTGTTAAGTGTGCTTGATTTCTTGTGGGGGAGCTAAGAGGGTACCAAAAATGATTAAGTCCTAGAGGTACTTACAGTATTGTTGGGAGATATGCTATAAAGCTGTGAAATGTTGAGTCACAAGAACAGTTTAAGACAAGAGTAGAACTATCACAAGGCAGCACTTGATTGATTGCCAAATAAGTAGTGCAGACAAGAATGCCATGGTTTTGAGATATATATTGATTTTAGAAGATTGGATTGGTCTGGGTATAGCTCAAGGGGTAAATTGGTATAGGGACGGCTCTAACAGAGATTTCCACCAAAATGCAACGAGGGTGATCCTCCTGACAGGCAAGATTCAGGGAAAAAAGAAGGGAGAGGGAAGATGCTAGTTTATTCTGAATCCCATGAAGTGAGAGGAAAAATTTTATGGTTATGAGACTGAAGTAAACTATAGTTGTAGTCTCTCGAGCATTAAGTAGGAAAAAAAAAATCAGAGACATGGACATTTATTTATTTATTTTTATTGTATATTTTTTGGCAGCTGGGCAGTATGGGGATCCGATCCCTTGACGTTGGTGTTATTAACACTGTGCTCTAACTAACTGGCCCACCCTATTTGTTTAAAACATCTTTACTTCACCTATTTTGTTTTCTTCTCCAGGGCCAGGCCTACAATGGTGACCCTAATAGCCACGACTCCTGCTCTCTTGGATGTTAAAGACTGAAAGGGAGGATGCATAAGGTGCTATGGGAGCACAAAGGAGACTCCTAGCTCAATTCTTTGAGGGTTAGTAAGGTTTCCTAGAGAAAGTGACATTGTAGTTTTAGAAATGAAGTTTAGGCAGGAAACAGATAATTAAGGGGGCTTGGGAGTGTTGGAAAGGTTGTTTCAAGTAGAACAGCAAGCATGATGGGCTCAATGTGAAAGAGTACTTGGTCTATTTTGCAAAAGAAAAGTTTAGTTTACTAGTGTTTGAGGCAAAGTCATAAGAGCTGAGGTTGGAAAAATAAGCAGGGGCCAGATTATGCAGGGCTTTGGGCTTTGGACATAAAGAAGGGCCTGGAGAAGAAAGGAGGAAATATGTTCTTGAAAAGTTTTATTGGGAAAATTGCATGAGATTTGCATTTATGAAAGGTCTCTCTGGCTGCTATGTGGGAGTAGATTGAAAGGAGCAGGTAGCCTAATTAGGAGGCTGTTACAATCATTCAGGCAAGGACTGATGGTGCTGAACTGGAGCAGTAGCCAAGGGAATGTTGAGAAGAGGGTGGGTTTGACAGATATTTAAGAGTCAGACTCTGTAAGACTGATCATGGGTTGGATGTGGAGGGTGAGGGAGAGGGAGGAGCTGAGGGTATTCCCATGTTTCTGGCTCTTACCATATTGCAGTTGCGTTCTGCCTGTTACTGACTTATTAAATGAATTAGTCTGGGCGTGGATTCTCTAACTGGCTTCTTGGGCTGAGTGATCTATAGATGAATGCACATATTTCCACCTCTAATTCCCATCGCTGCTCTCATCCCTGTATACCATATCTCATTTCTCTCATGTGACCTTCCCTAAATCCCAGGAAAACTCAGATTGGGGATGAAAGGTGGTGGAGGAGAAGAATGACTGGAAGATTAATGATGGCCATTATATTCAGCTTGCTTTTTTTGTTTCCAAGGGAAACTTCTCCCCAGTGCCTTTGGTCTGATCCACAGGATGAATTCCCTTTTCTAGTTTGGTCTGTTGCTCACAGTGACAAACCGGTGCTACTTGGAGAAATAAACAAATAATTCTCTGCTTCGTGGCTGGCAAGGAGGGCTTGACCTTCATTACTCAACAGCTAATAAAACATTATCCCCTTGCTTTCTAAGTGTTTCCAGGTTCCTCTTGCTAGCATATAGGAAGGGAAAGCTGGAGCTGGCTCTGGGCAGGAGAACCCCCTACCCCTCACCCATTTAGCTGAAAGTCTGTCTGTGGTAAAATAAACATCATAGCAGAACTGTCACCTGCTGATTGAGATGTGTAGGTAAGAGGGGAGCCTGGGGAGGCTGTAGAGGTATGTGACAGATAGCTCAGCTTCCAGTGGACAGAGAGGACACCTGCACCACAGCAGAGGAGCCAGGAAAATTATGTAGGTAATTAAATAGTGTCTAGCTTGGACTCTTGGTAGGGAAGGATGGGGGAAGCATCAGGAGGCATCTTTTTAGACAGCACCTTCAATCTGCTCTAATTATTTAGTAAAAGCCTGGATGTTTCCTCTAACCATTCCTTTTCCGCATTAGAAACCTGAGGGATGTAGCTTTAAGTCTGCAGTGGAAATGGCAATGCTGCTGGAGACATCAATTTTGTGTGTCTCTGAGACTGAGGAGCATCCGTTCCAAGAGAGCTTTCCCCACACTCTGGGGTGAGGTGTGACAGAAGTGTGACAGAGGCCCTTGTTTTCATCAGCTTTTCAAAACATTCCTGAGAAGTTTGATCTTGCTTGGCAGGAGCTTCTTGCTGGCTGTGTTGGTAAAATAACAAGGACTCCCCATTGGTGTGCTGTGTTTCATCCTGGTGGCACTTTTTGAAACACTGCATCATTAGCCAGGCTGGAAATGGTTTTCAGATTCCTTTGCTCAGGCAGACAATGCAGGATCAGAGAGGCTGCTTTGGGCATCCTGAGGACAGTGCCTGGGGGGCGGGGAAGGCTTAGCACAATCCTCCTTATGGCTGCACAGTTCCCAGAATTGTCAAAGGGTGGGGCAGAGGCCCACAGTTGTCCCCTGTCACTTAGTAGTGCATCACAGGAATGATGGGGCAAGAAGGGCATGTCACAGCAAGTGGAATAATAGCAGAGATCATTCTCTTCTCCACTTTTGAGACATGGTGTGGGCAGGGGAACTTTATGAAGTTTAATCTGTGACCTTCAACTTCACCTTTCATCTCACATTAGAAACCATCAGCCACTGAGCCCAGGTCTGTGTGAGGGGAAACCCATAAAGTGGATAGAGCAAGTCCAGATGCTCTGATTATAGAGATTTCCAAACCCGAATGCTGATATTCTTAAACTTTGGTTTATATCCCAATCATCTGGAAGATCTGATTTTATTTTTTTAAAGTGGATTTTTAGAATTGGCTTGGAAGTCTCTGAATCTAATTCTCCGGGTTGGGAACAGACCACTTGCATTTTTAACAGGCACCTTGAGGACATGAAATGCACAGGGAAGTTTGAAAATGATTGTATCTGAGAAGCTGTTCTTAAGAAATCTAAATTCCTCAGGCATAAGAGAGGCCCAGGGACCTCAGTGTGGGTGTGGTGTGTACTGCAACAGAGGTGTTCGACAACTCCAGTGGAGGAGTGCCAGAGACACAGGTCCAAAACAAAGGCCACAGTTGGGTGCAACAGCCAGGATGCTGCTGGCGATGCAGAGGGAGCTGTCAAGCTGTCTCAGACAGCTGGGGATGCAGGCTCTGATTCTGAAATGTCAGGGCTGCTCGGGAAGCCTCTCTGGAGAGCTGCCTGTTCCCAAGGAATGAGATAATAATTGCATTGAAAATCCCAGAGAAGCAAAAGACCTGTAGAACACATTGGAAATTTTAATCACTTTCTCAGAATGGCCTTGATTAACATTCTTTCTAGCTCTTTCCAGGTGTGTCCTAATCCTCCTTCCTTCTAGCTGACAGGTAATTAGCACTCTGGCTGGGGAGGGAGGCACAGGCTGCTCAGATCAAGTAAGATAATGGATGGGAAGACGTGCATAGACTATAAAGTCTACAAATGGAAGGGATTGCTCCTAAGCCCCACACGGTTCACGCTCCTTCACCCAGGATTGCTCAGAGGCCTGAGCACACCATGCCATCTCACAGCACTGCTCATGATGCCCTCCCACTGCCCAGATTGTCCTTCTGTGCTTTCTCCACTTATGAACTCCACTCCTTTCTCAGTGCTGAGTTCAAATGAAACTGCTCTAGGATCATTCCATTCTCCCAGGCAGAATTAAGCATTCTGTGCCCAATTCTATTAAGGCCACTCGAAAAAGGCTGCATAGTCTTTGGCATGTAGTAGCTGTTTGATAAATATTCTCTTCCTTTAGCTTACCATTTCTTTATTTGCACATCTGCCTCCCCTTTAGCATAAGAAATTAGCTTATTCTTCTTGGTATTCTCAATGATTACACAGAGCCTGATTGACAGTTGCTTGATAAATGTTGAGTGAAAATAGTAACTATCAGTTAAAGAGGCGACCTGCAATTTTAATGCATAAGCCACTAAGTAAAACCTGGCCACATACCTAGATTCTAATGTCATACAATCCTGACTG
This sequence comes from Cynocephalus volans, assembly GCF_027409185.1. Lineage (NCBI taxonomy): Eukaryota > Metazoa > Chordata > Mammalia > Dermoptera > Cynocephalidae > Cynocephalus > Cynocephalus volans. The sequence continues at coordinate 97,690,931 of NC_084467.1, forward strand.
TAAATAATCATGCCTTATGTTGTATCTGTTTTTAGTTCAGAAGGATTTACCAAGTGGCCTCTTCATGCCTCAGTTTTTCCACCTGCAATGTGGGACAGAGCAAATCATGACTATGATGAGTAATGCTGCCATCCCCCTTTCTCTGATACATCTTTAGAAGAAGACAGAGGTCGCTGGGGGTGGGTGTTTATAGCTCTTAGAAAAACAGAGCTATTTGTTACGTGTAGCGAGGAGCACTATGGGCAGGGCTGGAGATGGAGAAAAAGAGAGTGAAAGAGATAATCAGAATTGCCTTTCTTTTCTTCTTAGTCATCTTTCTCTGATACCACACTCTGCAGTAACTTATCCTAATCTGCAAATACATAACATGGGGTAACAGCACCCTCACACCACTGGCGTATTACTGTGAGCTTCCTACTTAAAGTGGCATCCTCAGACCACAACACTGGCATCACCTGGGAACTTTCTTAAAAATGCAGAATCTAAGGCCCCACCCCAGATCTAGAGAATCAAAATCTGACTTTTATTAAGATCTACAGGGGATTCATATGCATATTAAAATTTGAGAATCATAGAGTTGTCTTAACATTTATGTAAGTGAAAAGGGAAGATGGAAAGAACAGATGTGGAGGATATTAAAAAGATATTATGGCCACCAAGATATAGTGAAATGGAATGAATTTTTTTCTTAATACTAACTAGAGAACTGCTGTGGTGAGGTAGTGGGAGAAAGGAGGCAGGGCTTTTATTCTGTGCATACTTAGGGAGTTGACAGAAAAGAGGAACACACCAATGTGTGAGCTCAGACCAAAGCAGTGTAGCCACCCCAGCACAATGAGAAGAACCTACACAGAGTTTGGAAGAGAGCTGCTAGCTCTCCTAGCCTTGCCTGTCAGCTCTCCCAGGTGTGCCTGCCCAGACCTGCCCAATCATTCATCCATTGCAGCAGGATGCCCATGACTTTGCCTTGGGTACTCATTGTGGGGGTGAGACGTCAGTACATTCTAGTTCTGTTTTACGATAAATTCTCTTGTTTTCTTTTGATTCAAGTCTTAGACTGAATCTCCTCCACCAGGGGTAGAGACTGGGTTTGCAAGTCTCCCTGTGGGATATGCAGCACACTTGTGTGTGTGTGTGTGTCTGTGTCTGTGCACTCATGTGTACATGTCTTTAGTTGAGATATAACTTACATATAGTAAAATGCAAGGATTTTAAGTGCTTAGTTTGATGAGTTTTGACAATTGTATTCACACATCTATGTATATGCAAAACAAAATACAGTTTTCATTACTCCAAAGAATTTCCATGTGCCCTTTTCCAGTCAATCTCGCTGTCTCCCCACCCACCCAGGGCAAACAGTTTCTAATTTTTATTCCCATAAGTTACTTGTGCTTGTTCTTGGACTTCATAAAAGGAATCGTACAGTACAATCTTGAAGTTTGTACAATATTGTGTCTTCTTTCACTCAACACAATGTGATTGAGATCCACCTGTTGCATGTATTAGTAGTACATTCCTTTTTATTGCTAAGTAGTAGTCCATTGTGCAAAGATAATACAATTTGCTGATCCATTCTTCCATCAATGGATGTTAGGATTGCTAGCAGTTTCTGGTTTTCATGGGTAAAGCTGTTCTGAACGTTCTTATAAAAGTTGTTTGTGAATATTTTTTGTTTTTTATTTCTTGGGGATAAATACCTAGTAGTGTAATTTCTGAGTCATAGAATAAATGTAGGTTTAAATAAGGACAACCAAACAGTTATCTAAAGTGGTGATAACATTTCAGTTTCTCTCATAAGCAAGACATGAGAGTTCTAGTAGTTCCATGTCCTCACCCCAACGGTGGTGTTATCAATCTTCTTCATTTTTAGCCATTTTAGTAGATATGAAAAAAAGTACCTCATTGTGATTTCAATTTGTTTCCCTGATGACTTGTGATATTGAGTCTTTTTCAAGTGCTTATGTCTATTTAGATATCTCCTTTTGTTAAACTGTCTGCTCAAATCTGATACCTCTCAAAAATTGCGTTATCTTTTATTGTTGATTTATAGGAATTCTTTACATCGTTTGGATATAAGTCCCTATCAGATATGTGTATTGCAAATGTTTTTTCCCAGCCTGTGGATTCCTTATTCATTTTTTTAATAGTAATTTTTTTATTAGCAGAAGATTTTAATATTTATGAAGTACAATGACTTTTTAATATTTATGAAGTACAATGTATCATTTTTTCCCCCTTATTAACTAGAGCTTTTTCTGTCCACAGAAATCATGCCTTCCTCAAGGTCACAAAAAGACTCTCCTTGAAGTTTTATGGTCTAGTTTTACTTTTAGGTCTATTATCCATTCCAAATTAATTTTTGTGTAAGGTATGAATCAGAGGTTGAGGTTTGTTTTATTCCATACGGATATTATTGTTTTAGTACCATTTGTTAAAAATAATTTTCTTTTCCATAGAATTGACTTTGGGCTTTGGTCATAAGTCAATTGACTTTGTACATGGGGAACTATTTTTGGACTTTGTGTTCTGTTACTTTGAGTTGATTTGTCTGTTGTTGTTGTATTACCACACAATTTTATTACTATATTTTTATTATAATTCTTGAAATCAAGTAGTGTAAATCTTCCAACTTTCCTTTTCTTTTTAAAGATTGTTTTCACTATTCTAAATCCTTCATATTTGCGTAAAAATCTTAGAGTCATCTTGTCATTTTTTATAAAGCCTGCAGCATTTTGATTGTTTTTTAATTGAACCTATAGATTAATTTGAAAGAATAGCTATCTTAACAATATTGAGTCTTGCAATTCATGAGCATGGTATATATCTCCATTTATTTATGTCCTTTAAAATTTCTCTTGGCAATGTTTTGTAATAGTCAGTTTAGGCATCTCTCACACCTTCATTACACTTCTAGATATTTAATCTTTTTGATACTATCATGAATGGTATTTTTTACATTTTATTTTTCACTTGTTTGTGGCTACTATATAGAAATTCAATTGATTTTTATACATTGAACTTAATGTATATTTGAATGTTGAACCAACTTTGCATTCCTAGGACAAACTCATTTAGGTTGTATTATCTTTTTATAAATATCTGGATATTATTTTCTAACACTTTGTTAAGGATATTTATGTTCATGTTCATATGGGACTAGTGGCCTAAAGTTTTGTTTTCTTGTAATGTCTTTGTCAGGTTTTGTTATTGAGATAGTGCTGGCTTCCTATGATGAATTTGGAAGTATTCCTAACTCCTATATTTTCTGAATTTATGTAATGTTGGTATTATTTTCTCCCTAATTATCTGATTAAATTTACTGTTGAACTATCCACGACTGAAGTTTCCTTTGTGGAAAGATTTTTGAATATACATTTAATTTATCATATAGATTTATGGCTACTTAGATTTTCTATGTCATGTGTCCATTTTGGTAATTTGTATCTTTCAAGGAATTTGTCCATTTAATCTAAACTGCTGAATATATTGGCATAAAGTTGTTTATAATATTGTTCATATTTTCCTTTTAATGTGTATAATATCTGTAGTGATGTCCCCTCCTTTGTTTCTGATATTGGAAATATATGTTTTCTCTTTTAATTCTTGATCAATATTGGTGCATGATGGATTATCCCTAACATTTACAGCTTAAAACCACCAGTTTAATTTACTCATGATTTTGTGGATCAGAAATTTGAGAAGAGCTCAACTGAACAGTTCTTGCTTGGGTTGTTTAAAGTAGTTGAATTCAGTTGCCAGTTGGGGCTTCAGTCCTGCGAGACTCAGCTAGGCTGGATGTCCAACATGGCTTCCTCACATGGCCGGCAGTTGGCACTGGCTGTTGGCTGGGAGCTCAGCTGGAGTTGTTGATGGAGTGCTTACATGTGGTCTTTCAGGCATAGCAGCTGTCTTCTTGTAGAGCGAGCATGCCAGGAGAAATGGGAGGAAGCTGTTTGGCCTTTTCTCATATAGCTTGGAAGTAAAGCAATATCATCACATCCACCCAGTTCTATTGGTTACAAGCAAGTCACCAAGGTCAGCCCAGAATAAAGAGAAGGAACATAGACTCTACCTCTTGATGGGAAGGGCATCAAAAAATTTCATTATATTTTAGAACTTTCACAATCAATGTGGGGCTTATCAGTTTTATTAATCCTTTCAAATAATCAATATTTGCATTGATTTTATCTGTTCATTTTAAAATTTAATTCATTCCTATTCTTATTTTTATTATCTATTTTCTTCTACTTACTTTGAACTTAAATTGCTCTTCTTTTTCCAGTTTACTAAGGTGAAAGTAAGCTTAGATCATTGATCTTATGCCTTTCTTCTTTTTCAAATAAAGACATTTAAAACTATAAATTTCCCTATATACACCACTTTACCGATATCCTATAATTTTTAATATGCTATGGAATTTAATCATTCAGTTGGAAATATTTTCTAATTTCCCTTGTGACTACTTCACTGGTCCATGGTTATTATTGTTTAATTTCTAAATATTTGGAGCTTTTCTAGATTGTCATTGAATTCTAATTTAATTCTACCATGGACAGAAAACATACTCTTTATGATTTTGATCCTAGGAAATTTATCAAGGCTTATTTTATGGTTCAGAATATTGTTTGTATTAATAAACATTCCATGTGCATTTGAAAAGAACATTTGTTCTGTGGTTGTTTGGTACACTATAATATTCTATACATGTCAATTAGGTTTAGATGGCTGAGAGTGTTGACCAAATCTTTTATATTTTTTACTTATTTTTTGTCTACTTGATTCTATCAATTACTGTGTGATGAATATTAAAATCTTCAACTTGGATTGTGGATTTGTCTATTTTCCCCTTTAGTTCTATCAATTTTTGCTTCATTTATTTTGAAGCTTTAATATTAGGAGCTGCTTATGTGTTTTTGAAGGAAGCAAGAAGGAGTAGGAAGAAGATGCCAGCAAGACGATGAGGGATCGCTTGAAATCCGATGTGTTTATCCATGATTTTAAATAGCCTTTGTCATAATCTGAGCAAGGAAAAGAATGTTGGGTGTGAAAGGGCTGGTTGATTTTTGTTTCTTTGTTTGCTTTAATTAGGCAGTTGTGTCCCAAAGATATAAACTCTAAAGTCCTTAATAAGGAACTAAGATGGTATCCAGACCCTTCCCTGTGAACATGCTTCTAGGAAGCTGATGAACAGCAACTAATTCTTTCCCAGCTCATTAGACATTATAGCCTTGGGATTTCATTTAAATATCATCAAATCAGACAGACAGGTGGTTTTGCTATAAGCCAGAGGGGCATTAATCAAAGCTACTTAGAAACAAACAAACAAAACTGTTTAGATTCCAGATATTCTTTCCAAAGAGACATGGGAGGCATGGATGATGACGAGCATTTACGGGGATCTCCTGGGAGTGGAGAGACCTGTGTGCTGTGGACTGATGGAACTGTGTCCCCCCAAGTTCATATATTAGAAGCTTAATTCCCACTGTAACTGTTGAGGGGAGGAAATCCTATTATGGTAATTGAAAGGTGGGGTCTTGAAGACATGATTGGATTGTAGGACCATGCAGTAGTGAATGGATTAATAATGGTGGTCAGGGGTGTGGTTCTGAGGGCTTTAAAAGGAGAACATGCCAGGAGCTCTCTCTCTCTGCTGCACCATTTTCTGCCATGTGAGACCCCCGCATTGCTGTAAATCCACCACCAAAGAAGACCCTCCCTCACCAGATGTATTCCCTAGACTTTGGACTTCCCAGAATCAGAAACTGTAAGCAATAAATTTCATTTCCTAATAAATCACCCAGTTCCAGATATTTTATTACAAGCAACAGAAACAGACTAATACACTGTGCTTATACCTGGGAGAGACATTAAAAAAAACAACAACAGGAGTTTAGAACCTGACCTTAAAGACTTTATATTCAGGCTGAGTAATCTAAAACCTCTAAGTGAAAAATAAGAGGAAGATAATAATAAATAACAATCTTCTGTTTGTATATGACACTTTAAAGTTTACTAAAGACTTTTTGTATACATTAACATCCTTTAATACTCTCAACAACTCTGATTAATAGGCAGCACAGGTATTATTATTCCAGATGTGCAAACAAGCTTAGTATGGGCCCATGACTCATCCTAGCTTCATCCATCCAAAGTATTATAAATTTGTACTTTGTTGTCTGTTACACAGTCTTTACCCTAGGGCCATACAGACAGCGAGTTCCAGGGTCCCAAAAGGCGTCAGAGCTAGGCGTGACTACACTGTTCCCTTTTCTAGAGTATACTGGTTAGCAGCACAGACCCAAAGCCAGATTGTCTGCACTTACCAGCTGTGTGATCTTGGCAAATTACTCAGCCTCTCTGTGTCTCCATTTTCTGTCAAATCATAGATTAACAGATTATTGACAGGCTGAGATCAAATCTACTAAATGAAATCATTTGTAAAGTTGGAATGGTAATGAGAATATCTCTCTCAAAGATTGTTATAACAGTAAAATGAGTTAGGATTTGTAAAGTGCTCAGAATAGAATTTTTAAAAATATATTTTTCAGTATTCTTACTATACTAAAACAGGAAGGAAAATTATTATTATTTTTTTGTTTGGTGGCTGGCTGGTGCAGGGATCAAACTCTGGACCTTGGTGTTATCAGCACCACATTCTAACCAACTGAGCTAACTGGCCAGCCTTAGGAAGGCAAATTATTTATTGCATGAGTCAGGCAACCTTGGTTGACATTGGTCTTTACCATCTAAAGTTACTCTAAAGCTCCACCGTCATTTGTTTTCAGAATTTTAGAATAATAGCACCTAGTATGTTCTATAAAATTTACAATATTCTTAATAAGTAAAACAACAACAGCAACAACAAGAACAACAAAAAGCAAAGAAGACAAAACCTGAATGGCCAACAGATATATAAAAAGATATTCAAAATCATCTGTAATCATGGAAATACATATTTAAATTATAGTAAAATACTGTTTATAACCAATAAAATAAAATAAAATAAAATTTACAATTACCTTCTTAGTTCCTGCAACTACGTATTGAGTGCTTACTAAGCCTCAAGTACCAGGCTAAGTCCATTACAGATAGCATATTATCTAACCCTCACAACATATCTTCAAAGACTTCAAGTTCGATCAAATCTAAAAGTGATTTAGCCATCACTGTTCCTGCCTCTGGATCTCCATAAAGCAAGGACTGCTCCCTCAATCCCTACTTTAGCTTCTTGAGTTATTCTTCCAATTGCACTGTAGAAATATTGAACATCTTGATCTTTCAGCTGTCTGGGATTGATTGAAAAGGCAGTTTCAAGCCTGGGAAGATGATTGAGCACAGTGTTTAGCAGCAGAGGCTTTGCAATCAGACAGACCTGAGATGGAGTTCTGACTCTACCTTTGCTAGCTATGTGATCTTGAAAGTTCTTTAACATTCAGTCAACCATCCTTTCACTCATTCCACAAATATTTATGAGCATCTGTGTGATTTCAGGCTGTGTTCTAGGCTCTTAGGAGACATCAGATAACAAAAAAGAGAGCAGTCTCTGCCCACGTGAGCCTTACATGCTGGTGGCTTTATGACTTCTTTATAGGATCGCGGTGAGCTTAATTGGGATAACGTAGGTAAAGCACTTAGCATAGTGCCCTCGGAACATATTAAAAAAGTAATAATGTCAGGGAAAATGTGAATGCTTTCCTGAATTTGATATTTTTCAGATATCTCTTGACTGACATAATAGTGTAGAAGAGTTGCCTGCCAGAATAGCAGTGATTTCTAGAATATCTGGTCTAAGGGTTGCTCTTCCTTGGTCTCTTTTCCAAAGATAGCTGCTTGACTGAAAGATGAAGACAGAGCCAAGATCATTTATCATAGCAATTTAAAAATATTTATGATAGTTTGTAGAATAAATTGAGAGGAGATTTTATTTATGTCTTAACCAGGGAACCAGCATTATTGGCCACTTAACTGTCCACCTTCATTGCTTATCTTAATCCTTCAGATAGATATTCTAGAAAGATTGAAGATCAGCATTTCCCCTTTAAGCTTATTCTTAACCTAAATATCACGGTGATAAATCTGACTGTACAAATGATAGTAGTAGAGGGATTAAGTGGATAAAGAAGATTAATATGGAATAAACCTCTCTACACTTCAGAACAGAAACTACCTATATCTGTAAATGCATACTCTGCCTTCCCTTCTTTTACAGTGGATAGACATTGCTATGTCCTATAAAAGATCAGCCCTTTAGATCTGATTCTGTTTCTTCTCTCTGCATTATAGCCATTTCTGTAGTCATCTGTCTCTGTTAGACTACAGGCTTCTTAGGGGAGGGACCATGTTTTTACATCTTTTTATCTTTTGTCATGATGCCTGGCACATAGTTGGTTTTAGATTTGTGTTTAATGAGTGGAATTGAAATGGCATTGATTTCTTCTCAAATCAAAGATGAACAGATTATTGGCAGACTAAAATCAAATCTGTCTAACTCTGTCATCTCTTGGTTTTATAAAGATTTCTAAAAAACATCAAAATAATGATGGCAAATTTATTTGAAAACACAAAATGAAATTCAGCTAAATCCATTCAAACACTTAAGTTTAAATATTTTCACAAATAACATGTCATCTCAAGATGACAAATTTATCATGTATGCCAGTGAAGAAGCATTACTAGTAAAATCAGAAGTAGGACCTGCCTAATAACGAATCCCATTCCAAAATTAAATGGTTTAAAATACCTTCTTACTAGCTACTACCTTTTAAAAAACTTATTTATGTAAACAACTTGGCACAAATATTATAAATAATGTGGTTGTACATTCTCTGGTCATAACAAACAGGACAACAGACATTCTCTCCTATTTGAGAACATTATAATTTTCAATCAGGTGTAAATATGTAAGAGACTTTTAAAAGCTACTGAACTTTTGTTTATTTCAGAAGGATTAGTGAAGGAAGAGTTCATAAGAAAGGAAGAGTCAAAACTTAATCTGGAAAACTTGGGAGCAGGGGTATGGGGTAAAGAATTGGGGGCTGTCACTTAACAAATGTTTATTGAGCATCTACTATGTTCTAGATCCCATAGATACAGACAACTCTGTTCTTGTGAAGCTTACATTTAAGTTGGGGCAACATTTATTCAAAGAGGTTCTAATAATGTTGAATCTCAAAAGTAAGGAGTTCGGTCTCTATCCCTTAGTTTCCTGGAGCTTTGTGGCCCTGTTGAAATGTGCACAGTCCATTTCCACCTATGAGCTCCACAGATTCAGAGAAATTTGGAGGGCAAAACATGGTCAAGTACAAAACAGCTGTTGTTATAACCTTCCCCAGGGCATGGAGCACCTACTTGTTTTACATTTACATAAGCAAGAGAGGCTGCTCAAGTAACTCTTCCCTAAACAGAAAAATATGTCCCAAGGCGATTCTGTCTATACTGAGAATTGGCTGGCACCATTCGTCCTAAAATAAATAATAATAATAATGTACAAAAGAAAATAGTACTTTCTGTTTCCCCGGGCACCTTCATAACACATCTATCTCAGAAGGGTAACACTGAAAATGAAAGGAGGTAAGGTAGAGTGTCCAGCATGGTGCCTGGCATGAGGTTAGTATTACACACACACACACTCACACGCACTTCCTTCTGCAGCTGCTATGACAAGTTCACTGGCCCTACATTTGAGACAGAATATAAATCAGGCTCCTAATCATTTAGAACAGGCAGTCAGCCCTACCTCCTGCACATCTGGTATGTAAAGAATGTGAATCCCTCTTTAATCAACAACTCAGAATAATGGTATTTCCGACCCTCATCAGAGAATTCAACAAGGAATTGATTGCAATGCAGTTTTGCCAGATGCTTTCTGGAACAGTTGATATTTGAGGGAAACTGTCTAAAGGATATGTTATCTACACGTATTCTTCTTCTAAACTTTCTCTTTGAATTGAGAAATCATTAGAAAACTTAGCTGGACAATAGTATTACAATTCTGTATAAAATCCTCAGTTGAATTAAGATGTGTTGCTCCTTTATCCACCTTTTAGAGAATCTATATTAAAAAATATCTGCCTGCCATGGAATCTGGCTCATAGTAGGTTCTCAATAAATATTTGAATATTGGAAGAATGAATCTGTTTGAATAGGTTTATGGTTTTTCCTCCCTCAATGCAGCCATAAGTAAAAATAGCATCCGTAAGAATTTCCCTTTTATTTCTTCTCTCTCTAGGCAACTGCTCTTTATCCTTCACATCTTAGTTGGATATCACCTTCTTTCTGGCCTGGCCCTCCCACCCCCAACCCACTTTACTGTCTTTCCCAGGCAGGGTTCTCAGCTCTTCCCACCCTGCTCCCAGCTCTCACGGTACCTATCACATGCTTTTGTAATCATTTGCACTATTGTCTCCTTGATGACCATGAGCCACTTCAGGACATGACTGTGTCTTTTTCATCTTTGTAACTGCAGTGTATGGTCAACAGAAGATTAATAAATGTTTGAATGACAAAAGAATAAATAAAGCAATTCAATGTCTTCTATATAAGCAACAACTGAATATTTCTTTGATGAATTCAATAACAGGAAAACTCAATATTTTCAATACATTTTTACTGAGTTCCTACTTTACACAAAACATATTATGATATTATGAGAGATCTTCATGGTCCCTACCATTCAAGAGTTCTCCATCACATGAGGGAGACAGACATATCTATAAACATATTCAAACTAATCTGGATTCAATGTTCCAATAGCAGTACAGAGAAAGTGCTCAGGGGAGAGTGGGGGTGGAAGTGATTAATTCCAACTGGAGATAAAGGAAACGGTTGCTTAAGGTTGATTTTGACTGAGTAGAATTTTAACAGACAGGTAAGAGGATGGGAAGCAGATGCCAGGCAGAGAGAAAAACTGTTTTCTTCTACTTGTATATGAATTCATCCATCTATCCATCCATTCATTCCACAGGCTTTAATGAAGGACTCTGAGGTTTCTGAGTATATGGACTGTATGAGAGCACTTCAAAAAGTTTGTGGAAAAATATAATTAAAAGATAATAGAATCTTTCCATTTTTGAAGAGTACTTTTTGAAGTACCTTCCTATTTTCATGTTTGTATCTATGAATGCTCAGTATGACCCTGGCATGTAGAAACTTTTCAGTAGATGCTTGTTGAAAAATAAAGTTTATGTGTATTGAGATAAATAAGACTGGAAAAGATGGTTGAAACCAAATTGGGAAGGACACAGTTCTGTTTGTTGTGAGTAGCCATTGAAGGTTCTTGAGTTGGGGAGAGATGCAATCAGATCTAGCTATATGTGAAGGATGGATTGTAGGGGAAAGAAACTGTAGGCAAAAAGAGCAGCTGGATGATACTTGAAAGGTACAAGTGAGAGTCAGTAAGGATGTGAATTAAGCAGTACCAGTGGAAGAGGCAAGGGAGGTTTGAGGATCTTGTGGTTTTAAGTTGACATTTCTGCTTACTTTTCTTTAAAAATTACCCTGAAGCAATAAAACAAAAACAAAAACAAACAAACAAAAAAACTAGAATGAAACAAACACTCCATCACTGGTAAAACTAGGAAAACGTAAATAACCCCAAACCACAATATACAAAGACAAAAACTATATGGGATGTTAGGAATTGATTTAGCAGAGCAGAGAAAGCTTAAAAATATGAAAGTTAAGGGACTGTGGATGGGCATATCGATGAGGAGCAGTCCTATTTGTTCTGAAACCCTGGAGAGACCAAGAAACTAGAGATACTAGGTGTGGCGAAAGGTTGTCTTAGTTCGGGCTGCTATAACGCAGTACCATAGACTGGGTGGCTTATAAACAAAAGAAATTTATTTCTCACAGTTCTGGAGGCTGGAAATCAGAGACCAGGGTGCCAGCATGGTTGGGTTCTGGTGAGGGCCTTCTTTTGGGTTGCAGACCACTGACTTTTCCTTGTGTCCCCACATGGTGGAAAGAGAGTGAGAAATATCTTTTCTAAGGGCACTAATCCCATTCATGAGGGATCCACTACCATGACCTAATTACCTCCCAAAGGCACCACCTCCTAATACCATTACATTGAGGGTTAGAACTTCAACATGTGAATTTTGGGGGGACAAAAACATTCAGTCCATAGTAAAGATGGAGGTGTGGTATAGTTGAAAACTACATTTTTGGAATTGGTCGAAAGTCTGTAAAAGAATCAGTAGACAGCTGGGACTCCACCCTGCACATCCAGGTTAAGCGTCCCTGTCTCACTTTGGCGGGAGAGAAAAGATTTATTCTCTGAAGCATTTGGACTAGATGGCCTCTTAATTCAGAGACATCAGGCATAGCAGAGAGCTTGAATGAGGTGGCTGACTGAAAAGAGAGGGATTATGTGAAAGGCTGCATCCTGAATGCTGAGGGACTCAGCTCTCTTTCCCTACCCCCTGGAACACCAGCTGCTACGCTTAAACCCCAGTGGAAGAGCTGGAACATCCTTCTCTGGAAATATCAATGGCCTTGAGAGGAGAGGGGGTGGATACACACACACACACACACACACACACACACACACACACACACACAAACACGTCTACGGAAAACATCTGTAAGTTGGATTCCAGCAGTCATAAAACTCTCCTAATCACTTCCAATCAGTCTTTTAGTGTCTCACTCTTAAAAATGAATGAAAACAAGGCATCTAGATTTTTGAGAAAGGCCTACCACATAAAAAGCAGACAGAAAAGAAAAGAAGTCCAAGAAAACAAGGAGCAGATTAATCTTAAAGAAAATAATAATTAACATCCCCAGAGAGACAAGGATGTTGTAAAAAAGGAACAATAAGAGAGTAAGAAAAAGCTCTTACAAATTTGAAATATAATGAAAATTAAATGTTCCAAGGAAAATTGGAAGATTAAGTTGAAGAAATCTCACTGAAAGTAGAACACAAAGATATAAATAATAAGAGAAAAAAGATAAGGAAATTAGGGGATCTCAATATCAAACTAATAGAGGTTGTAGAAAGATGGCAAATGGATAGAGAAGATAGATAAAGCAGAATTATCAAAGAAATAATTTGATAACATTTTTGAAAACCAAAGTTCATAGATAGGTATTTAGATTAAAAGGCCCCCCAAAATAAAATTTTAAAAGACTGTACCAAGACCCAACCTTATGAAATTTCAGTACACCAGGGATAAAGAATTAAGGGAAAGAAGTTCCAAAGAGAAAAACAGGTCACACACAAAGGCTTAGTAATTAGCAGCTACACTGGAAGCTAGAAGACAGTGGAGAACTACATTCTGTATTATGAAGATATATTATTTCCAACCTAGGAATATGCAATCAGCCAAACTGTCAAGATATGTGATGATAGGATAAATATGTTTTAGATATACAGAAATCTCAACAAACTTACTTACAATGTATCAAGTCCCAAGAAGCTACTGGACAATATTCTCCACCAAACAAGCAGAGAGAAAGCATGAGATCCAGGAAGGACAGGATCCAACAAAGGAGAGAGGTGAAGGGGATTCCCAGGCTGGTGGTGAAGGGAACTCTCTACACAGGACAACAGCTGTGTAGTTGGCCTAGAGAGTAGCCATCCATAGAGCAGAAAGTTTAAAGGTTCAGGAGAGAACTCTCCAGGAAAGAAAAAAAAAAAAAAAAAAGGTGTAATAGGAAACTATGTTTGAGAAGTTGTCAGAGAAAATGGGAAGATTGAGACAGTCATGGGTACACAGAATTCTGAGGAAAAAAAAAAAAGAGAGGCAAGTATCAACCATGTGAAAAACCTAAAGTTGAAAAAGTGAGGACACATAATAATAGCACACTACCTGACTCAGCAGTAAACAGTGCGTACATGGTCCTAATAACGTAAATATTGAATACTGATTAAAGCAAAATTGTGATATAACTGCATAGAGAGGATAGAAGAGAAGTTGTGGGGGAGGGTTAGGGGAGTTTGAGGGAGCTGAGTAATCATTCATTAGGAAGTCAATACGTAACTAATATTGGAGAATCAAGAGAAAGCCGTATAAGATTATTATTTAAAATCATGAAAATAAATACTAAAAGAAATAGCTAAAAGGATCAAAAGTGGTTACAACTTGTCTGACCTACTATAGACGGTGGTGAGAGTTGTACACTGCACAGCTCTAGAAGGCATCATTTCCACTATAAAGTATTTGAGTTGTGCTCCCCAAAGTTGAGTTTTACACAACCTGCACAAACTTACACAGAAGCTCTGCCTCTTAGGAACAGGGCCAGTGTTAGGGTGGCTTAATGTGAGACTGGAACTGCTCTAATCAGTTGTAAACACTTCAACACTATTCACTTTTAAAAATCATTTAAAAATTATATATATATATATATATAAAAAAGAGAAAATGAATTTGAAACACACTTCTGAGATAGACTCATTGGGATTTGGCAGCCTCTGAGGGATAGGCAGATTAAAAGAAGACTGTGAAGAGAGCTGAGAATAATCAAAGTAGGAGGAGAAAAAATATAGAGGAAGTTAATATCCCAGAAGTAAGAAGGACAGAGCTTCCAGAAGAACGTAATGATCGACAGCACCTCATACTGGTAACCAGGAAATTACACAGGCACTGGATCTCAGCTCCATCACTCTCTGAACTGCTATTTCCTCATCTAATAAATGGTGGTAGTGACACCAACCTTACAACACCCTTTTGCTGCTGCTTTCATAAAATATATAGAGTGACAGTCTTGCTGGAGTAAGACATCATTTTCAGCACCCAGTTTTTCATCTTGGCAATACTCTCCTCAGACTAATCCAACTATTATTTGTGGAAAGGGTGATGCTAATAAAAATTAATCTTACATTCAAAATTGTATTAATTATTTCCAAGGTCCTGGGGAAGATGCTTTTTCTTTTAAATTCAACTAGGGTTAGTCCCAACTTCTTGGGAGCGGAGAGTTGTAGCTGGGATTTTGGAGGCTCTTGAAGAATCCCATGGAAATTCTTCCACCCTGAGGAACAGTTACAAGAGACTGCCAGCCTTTTGCCAGATAGGTAAAATAACTTCTTTCCTGCTGTAAGACTCAAGCTGCAAAATGAGCTTCCCTTCCCCTGGAAGAAAGTAATAATAGTAGGGACATTGAAGAGATGCTGTCTCAACTCAGCCCAGGCCTGACTTTCAGAGAAGACAAATTGCATCTTTAGTCTGGAGCCGGAGCCCAAGAATGACCTGAGGAATACTTCAGAGGAGAAAAAATCTGGGCAGACTGCTGCTGCAATTCCACCAAGATCCATATTCTCTTCTAGCTGTAGGAAGGAAGTCTCCCCACAGTGACCAGTCCCTGTAAAACCGTGCAGGACTGTTGAGGAAGCCCCTGGTTAACTCTGTTCTGGTATCTCTCAGCCCCAAGAGAATGCCTCTTGCTTCACCTGCTGTTTGGCTTCATGGAATTTAATAGTAATGACAGCAACACAATGTTATAGAGTATATTATATGCCAGGTACTGTTCTGAGCATTTTACTTACATTAACTTTTGTACAGATGAGGAAAAGGAGGCACAAAGAAGTTAAACAAATTGCCTAATATTAGAGACAGGACAAATATTAGAGGCAGGCCCCCTGAACACTGGACTCTCTACCATGTCTTCAAGATCCTCAGCATCAATTTGAGAAGTAGAAATTCCTTCCCTATTCAAAAACCTGCAGTGACTCCTACTGACTTCTGGATAGAAAGTATCCAGACTTTTTACCTTGATGTTACAGGTTCTTTATGACAACACCTGCTTACCTTCCAAATGTTACCCCTACTATATCTTACCACATTCCAGCTGCACCTGCTACACGGAGCTTCTCACCCTTCTGGATTGCCCTGAAATCTCACACCTTTGGGCTTTGACTAATGCTATTCCTTCACCTGGAATGAAGAGTGGTAGAGTGATAGAAAATAGATGGGGTTTGGGACTAAATTGATCTATGTTTGTGTAGTCTCTTTCCAGGCAGAGTTTGCTAGTTGTCTTCTGCATATCCACTCTCCTTGCATCTACAAATAACAGAACCCTGACTTTTAGAAGACATATCACTGATTATGTAAACAACTATTTGATCACGTTACTATCTTAGTGATACATAGGTGGAAACATTGTGTGGGATTTCTGGAAGTTTTCTTATATTGGTAGTAGTTAGTCCTTCTTCATCCTTCCTCCATCCTGCTTGTTGGAGTGTGGGTATGCTATCTGGAGCTCCAGCAGCCATATTGCACCATGAGGATGAGGACCATATACCAGGGATGATGGAGCAGAGAGCCTGAGAAATTCTGGTTCTCTGGTGACAGTATAATGGCCAAGTCAGCCCTGAATTACCTGCCTTTGGACTTCTGTCTCTTTTAAGTGTCTATTTTCAGGTGTCTGTTATTCATAGTTAATCCTAACCTTAACTGATACACTAGCTTAAAACACTGGAAATATTACTTACTTTTCTGAGTCTAAACCTCAAGAACAAAATGAAGAGAATTATATCTATCTCACTTGGTGGTGGTAGAAAAAAATGAGATAACATAGAAAAGAATGGCATATGCTCTGGCAGCTGAGGAGAGATATTTTTGGGAAAGTGAGCATTTCAGAATCGAGCAAGTCATGCCACATCTGCACCTACCCACTTGCCTGAGCCCAGCACTCTCAGTTATATTTCACCCAGTCCCTGCGTGGCTTAATGTTTGAGTAAAGAGTCAGTGAACTAGGTAACATATGGGGTCTTCTCTGGAATTTGAATAGAACAGAAGGCTCTACCTTAACTTTTGTCTATGTCTATGAACAACGCTGGATGGAGTAAGGATCCCTTATTGTATATACTGCCTGAAGACCATGATGTTTCTCTCTAAAGGCATTCCAGCCCTCAGACATCCATATACACAATCTCTGTCTCTCTTTCTCTTCCTCTGTCTCTGTCTGTGGCTGTCTCTGTATCTCTCTTTTGCTCTTGCTCTCTCTCAGTGGGACTAAGAGAGGAATGTAGGGGACATTAAAGGAATGAAGCAAAGTGAGGCTCTTGGAGATGGTGTGCTCAAGATCTTCTAAAGAGGTTGAATCTGAACTGGCCAAAATGACCTCATTTTGTGTCCAACCACCGTGGACCACTTGCTCTGTTAAAGGCTCTACACACTTTCAAAATTCAATGTCTTGTGTCAATTTCTTCCTTTTGCCTGAAGTGCCCTTTTCCCCTGGTTTTCTTGACAAATTTCTGCCTTTCTTTCAGGGTTTAGCTTAAATGTCATATTTGCTGAGAAGCCTCTTTTGGGCCAGTTAGATGGAAAACCCTGCTGGAGGCAAGCTTGGCATCCTGTGGTGAAAATGAGTAGTCTTCCCAGATACGTGTACGTGAAAAGAAGGCTGCTCTACATTAGCTAGAAGATGAGCCGAGGGAACATCTGTGGTGACGGCCACAACAGCCTCACATTTCTAACAAGAAGCTATTTGGGGTCCAGTTGAACCACCAACTGGATGATCAAAGACTCAGTGTCATTGAGCATGGCCACAATAAATTTAGTGGAAAAAAAAAATAAAGCAGGTGAAACTCCAACTTCAACCACAACAGTTTTCAGTAGGACATTCATAGGATATTTAACCTTTAGCAGTGAACCCTTCTTGGTGCGTCCTTCAATGTAAACTGATTATAACATATATGCTTCAGTAACTGACAAATTAACTTGCCATATATAGTTGCTAACTAGATTCACTTAAAGGGTAGAGGATTCCTGTCAAAATCAGTGACTTTAGTTATAGAGCAGGTGATCTATATCTCTTCTTTAAATCTATAAGTAGATTATAGTCTTATAATTATCTATTATGGCTATTCCCAATTAATAACATCAATGCCATTTAAAAATTTTTAATAGTGGTAAAATACATATGTCACAAAATTTACCATCTTAACCATTTTTAGGTATACAGTTCAGTAGTATTAAATACATTCACATTATTGTGCAACCATCATTACCATCCATCTCCAGAACAGTCTCATCTTGTAAAACTGAAACTCTGTGCCCATTAAATAATAACTCTCCATTCCTCCTCTCCCCAGCCCCCGCATACCACCTTCTACTTTCTGTCTCTATGAATTTGACTACTCTAGGTACCTTATATAAATGGAATCTTAAGTCTTTTTGTGACTGGCTATTTTTCATTTAGCATAATATCTTCAAGGTTCTTTAATGTTGTAGTACATATCAGAATTTCCTTTCTTTTTAAG
This sequence comes from Cynocephalus volans, assembly GCF_027409185.1. Lineage (NCBI taxonomy): Eukaryota > Metazoa > Chordata > Mammalia > Dermoptera > Cynocephalidae > Cynocephalus > Cynocephalus volans. The sequence continues at coordinate 97,709,133 of NC_084467.1, forward strand.
GCTGAATATTCCATTGTATGTATATGCCACATTTTGTTTACCCATTCATCCACTGATGGACACTGTATCACTTCCACCTTTTGTCCATTGTGAATAACACTGCTATGAACATGGAAGTACAACTTTCTGCTTGAGTCCCTAATTTCAATTCTTCTGGATGTATATCCAGAAGTGGAATTGCTGGGTCATGGCAATTCTATTTTTAATTTTTTGAGGAACTGCCATACTGTTTTCCATAGTGTCTACCCCATTTTACATTCTCACCAACAGAGAACAAAGGTTCCAATTTCTTCACATCTTGGCCAACACCTGGAAAATAACTTTTTCATTTTGTTTTGGTTTTGATTGTAGCCACCCTAATGGTTGTGATGTGGTAACTCATTGTGGTTTTGATGTGCATTTTCCTAATGATCAGTCATATTGAGCATCTTTTTGCCATTTAAATAGAAGAGAATGTTATTTTTACATTCTCTTTGTTATAGTGGGAATGGGTGGATATCATGTCAGTGTTATCAAATTATTTGTTTACAATTTTTTGAAAAGTTCTAAACACATCCCCGTTTATCTCCCTCTACTTGGGTGGTGCTATTAGATCCATCAAAATCACATTCAACTCCTCCAATTCTTCCAACTGTGAAAGGTGTGCTCTGCACAAGCATCAATAATCAGGGGTCTGTATCAAGATCATGTACCTTTTCTCATAATCAATTCCTGTCCACAGAGGATATAATGGGCACACTTAAGTTCACTCCTGTGGCTCTGAGGTTGTTTTAGGCAATGAGATGTTAGTCATAAATAAATTTGAAAAATTCCTGGATGGCCTTTTCTGATTTCTGCTTTACATATTTCTTTTCTGTCAAGAAAGGCACCAGGAGGGTAAGCCTTATATTTGCAAGAACAGTGTGTGAATAAAATCATTTTAAGGTAATGGCAATCCATTCAGAGGAGATAAGAGGACAAAGCTCTCCTTTGAGACATACAAGGTTTAAAAGATTCTTTGATAGTAATAGCCCAAATAGAGCTGGAAAAAAAAAAAAGCTGGTACATTTATTGTCAGTCCCCTAAACTTTCCATCATAATCTTAAATAGAGATAGGCTCCGGAGAAGCTATACAAAAATGGGGGGATTGGGGGGCATGTGTACTTTTAACTCAGACCACAGCAAAAAGGGCTAGCCACAATATATATCATGTGATATAGATAGAAATATAGGTAAAGTTCTCTTTGGATTTATCCCTTGTATTACTATTTAGTACCACTGTATTCTGAGGAGAGTAAGTTTGGCAAGATTTTTTTTCCCCCCGCTTAGATTAATAAATTTATCTCTGAAAGAATTGTCTGTGGGAATCCACTCGTTCTTTAAAAGCTTGAAACAAAGACTCATTGGAATCACTGCCACTCCTGGTGTTTAGGTCTCCAGAGGTATTATTTCAGCATGGAGATTAAGTACAGATTAACATCAAAAAGGAACTGTATGTCTGAGCAGACAGGGCAGTGTTAATGGCAAGACTGAGCATCTTCACCCTGTCAGAGAAATGAATCAAGGCCAGAAAAAGGAGTTCTGTTCCCCATGCTGCAGAGCAGAGGTTGACCGAGATAAGGATGGCTTATCCACCATGCTATCAAAATTTCTTTTCTTTTTTTTTCTTGACAGCCACAGAAATAAATGGCCTAAACCCATGGAAAAAGAAAGTTCTAAAATGAAAGGTGCCTATCGGCCTATTAGTTTGAAGAGAACAAAGCGCTGACCTTTTAAAGCAGGCTTTAGACTATATCCTAGATCCAATCTGAGGGGTCTATACACTAAGAGTGCACGTCCTCTTTTTTAAGTACCTCTCGAATGGTTTCAGTTGCTTTACTTGACTTGGGCATTTAAAACCCTTCAGCAAAGGACCTTAAAAACCTCAGAAAAGCTAATATACGAGAGTCCTTATTGTAGGACTTCAAGTGACCATACTTCAAGTGAGGACACACACAGCTCCTGGCCTTCTGGGACAGTAGCAGAGTGGGAGGTGAGGGTCTAGGGCAAATGCTCTGGAGTCAGAGCCTAGGTTTGCAACCTGGCTGCATTGCTTCCTATCTGTGAGACTCTGTGCGTGTTTACTCTGTCTACTTCAATTCACTCATCTGTAAAATGACAATAAAAATAATAGATAACAACTAGAGTGCTTATGAGGATTCCATGTGGTCATTCACATGAAGTGCTTAGAAACAGAGCTGGCACATGCTAAATGTTTAATAATTGTTATCTATTGTTATTATTACTACTAATTTTATCATTATGTAATTTATCCCTTGCTCCCAGTAAGGAGTCGTGCCCCAGATCTGCCTGGCCCCATTCTTTTGGTGTTAGGTAGAATATGTCCACCCAGTTCCTGGAAACAGGGTATCTTCAGAGTGTCCAGATGAGGTCATCTGCCTTGAGGTGAGACTTACTGGGGACTTAGCCAAGGAAGAATTCCTCAGGACTCTCTAAAGTGAGAAGGTAGTTTAACAGCTGGTGAATGTGTCCTCAGGGTCACATTCTTCTTCCCAGGAAAGTGTCCCTCCCTGAGACTGTGAGGGTGTCTCCCTTGCACAGTCCCCTTCCAAAACCCTGGGTGATGCCAGCCAATCTTGTGTTCATAATTTTGTATTTTTTTTTAGAGTGGTATCCCAAATTGTACACTCTTCAGACCCCACAAAACCCAAATCCACTCCTAAATAGGACTTATCACAGGGATAGAGCACAATTTATAGGACAATGGTGTCCTATAAATAGATGCAACTTAACTCTTGTAAAAGCTATTTATGAGAAGTTGGGCTGCTATCACTTTGACTTAGCCCAATGGTTTTCCATTTTGTGGAGGTGGGTGCTGGGGGTATATTGAAACAATCAGATTTGCTTCCTCAAACTACACACACTTGGCAGGGAGGGAGTTGTCAAGTTTTCTCCCACGTAATTTTAATACCCTCCTACAAATTGACTGTGCAGCATTGTGCTGGATTATGGGACCCTACCTCCCTGGAATATGGCACATTTTCTCTTGGGAACCTGTAGTGGATGCTGGAGTACACCACTCAGATCTCCCACCCCCACCCCAGGAGTGTCACCGCTGACAGTGTACACTGAGTCCCTCCCAGCATAGCCCTCAAGGGAAGGAACTTCCTTGCCCAGGATTATACCTCCTGGTACATGCAAGGTTCTAATGAAGGAGCGCCCAGCCCCCAGCCTCAATTTGGGCTATCTCTGAAAGTTCATCCCAGCTACAGAGCTCCTAATGGGCCTCCATGTCAGTTCTATCCCAGTTCAATTTCTCCCCCTACCCCGTCCTGCTTCTCTCACTTCCTTACAAGTGTTGTTCCTGAGTGCCTTCCTCCTTAAATCTCTGGGATGCAATCTCTGCCCCAGAGTCTGTTTCCCAAGGAATCTGACCCATGACAGACCCTAACTGCACTTGCTATAGCCCTTCTCCCATTCAACATAACCTTCACAACATCCCTTATGCAGCATTCTAGGAGAGAAACATTTATAACTACCGGAAATAGGATAAATTCATGAAAGACTCATTATAGATATACGAATTCAACTATGTCAATTCCTAGGTAAAAAAAAAAAAAAGCTATAGAAATAAAATAGATTAGTTTGAGATGGTTTAAAAATTAAGCAAAAAACTTACAGTTTAGAGAAACATGTGGAACATCAGATAACATAGACAAGGTTTAAAATAAGTCTAGAAGCTGAGATTTTTAAAAAATAAAAAGAAATGAGGTTTAAATTTCAGATGAAAAGCTAAAACCTAGGATAGGATTTGAAAAGCTGAAAACACAAGTAGATAGGAATTGAGGATCAGGAATAAAATTCAAGAACTAAAGGATAAAAAAAAAAGAAAAAGAATTTAGGAATAGTTTAAAAAATAAAAGCAGTTTCTCAGAAGGTTAAACACGGAATTACCATAGGATGCAGCAATTTCACTTTTAGACATATACCCAGAAGAATTGAAAGCAGGGACTCAACACTTACGTGGAAAAAAGAGGAGGGGGCAATGGAGGAAATAATCAAAATGAAGCCAGTTTCCAAAACTCACTGCCTTGGGATGAGTTTCATGAAGTTGATGTAGACATCTTGTTTTTAAGAAAAACAGTGTATGTAGTTAGAATTGCTGATTTATTGGTTCGTGTATAACCTGCTGGTTTTGAATAAGCCCTTTATATATTGTTAAGAATAGCTGAAGTGTGGAGCGTCTGTTTCAGGTTGTACTTGGACACTTTTGGTTCTCATGTTGTAATCAGTAACCAACGATTGTGATTCCTGTGTTCCTTGAGAAAAGACAACTATACCTGGAACATTCCTCCTCCCTTTTGAAACTCCTTTATAAAATGCCTTTGCTTGTGGTAGACTTTGGAGCACTTTCAAACTCTGTTGGCTTGTGTTTCCTGGGTTGATCCTCATGCTTGGCTTTCAATAAACCTTTATAAATTTTTTTTAAAAAGAAATAAAAAATAAAAATATAACAGTCTGTTTAATGGAAAAAGAAAAAAAAAAAGAAAGCAGGGATTCAGACTCTTGTACATTCATGTTCATAGCAGCATTATTCACAATAGTCAAAAGATAAAAGCAACCTGAATGTGGTGTATACATAAATGAGATATATTATTCAGCCTTAAAAATAAAGGAAATTCTGATACATGCTCCAATATGGGTGAACCTTGGAGACATTACACTAAGTGAAATAAGCCAGTCAGAAAAAGACAGAAACTGTGTTTCCACTTACAATGAGGTACCTAGAGTAGTCAAATTCATAGAGACAGAAAGTACAATGGTGGTTAGCAAGCACTGTGGGGAGGGAGAAGTGGAGAGTCAGTGTTTCATGGGTACAGATTTTCGGTTTGGAATGATGGAAAAGTTCTGGAGATGAATGGTGGTGGCGGCTGCCCAACACTATGAAGGTACGTAATGCCGTAGAATTGCTGGCTTAAAAATTATAAAGGTAAATTTTGTTATGTGTATTTTACTACAATGCAAATTCCCCCCAAAATATTAAAAACTAAAAGCAAAAAAGTTCATAGATTAGAGGAACATATAGTTAATTAAGAGAGTGGGTGAGCCTGGCAAGCTTTGGTTCTGAAGGGAGACGTGTGTGGCAAAGCAGTTCTCCCTCAGGGAGGAGTCAGAGAGCAACGTGAGGCTGCTACTCTCACCCCCCATCGTGCTCATGTTCTCGACAGAGGCAAGGTTTCAGCTGGGTCTCCTAACAACAGGAGATGGGCCTCCTGGCTTGGACAGCCTCTCTGGAATCTTCTCAGGCACCTGCCATAATCCACGCTGAGAAGAGGAAGTGAGCTTGAGAGCAGCTCTCACCCTAGAAGGGAGACACTCCTCAGAAGTGGAGAGGGGAGAGTCAAAGCTAAGATGGGGGCTGTGACTCACCACTTATTTTAACCAGTGAATTTGGGGGCAGTGGCTATTCTGAGCTGTGCCTTGAAGGAAATCTTTCCTGTGCATTGAGATGGAAGTCTTGGCAGCTGTCACCGTGGCTTCCTGACAATTGTTCCCTTTCCTGACATTCTTCCCAGCCCGTAGTTCCAGCACTGACCTTCTCCCTGGGAGACTCGGGTTATGAAAATACTCCAAAAGAGGAAGCTGCTTTTCCGAGTATGGAGGAAGTGGAAAGGCAAGCGTGGTCTGGAGTATACCTGGTTCTGTTCCCATGAGAACAGCTGCCAAGAGTTCCCACCTGCTGCAGCCAATGCCAATGTTTCTCTTCATCCTTTAAAACTCTAGGTTTTGCGGGAAATCATGCTAAATTATTTCCATTTATGATATTTCATTAAGATACATCAGTTTATTTGTTAATATCTTTATTCATTTGGCTATTCTTTCATTCTACAAATACGTATTCAACAAGCATAATTGAGTATATAACATGCTAGGAACTATGGCAGAAAGCTGAGAGATCCATTCTAGGATAAGCCCTTCATTTTGTAGGTGAGGGTACAGGCCTAGAATTGCACTATCCAATACAATAGCTATTAAACACATGTGGCTATTTAAATTTGAATTAATCAAAAGTAAAAAGTTAGTTTCTGAGTCACATTAGTCACATTTCAAGTTATCAATAGACTCATGATGATTGGCTATTAAATTGGACAGTGCAGATCTAGAACAATTCCAGAAGGTTCATTGGACAATGATGGCTTAGAGAGTTAAGTGAATTGCCCTGCATTATACAGCCATTCAACAGCTCAAATAAGGTTCTGTGAAACAGTCACAATTTTCCTATATCTTATGATTCTACCAACATAAAAATAAGACTGATAATTATTGTAGTTGTTGATACCAAAATATTTGGGAAAAAAAAAAAACCAGAACAAAAATGGAGATGCATATTAAGATATTTTCAAAAATTATCCAGGCAGTTGACTCCAATGAGTAAAATATCCAAATATCTGACTGAATTTTTTTATTAACAAAAAAAATCTTTAAAAATGTTGAAATCATGGCTTAAAAGATTACCCTGGGCCCCTGAGGTCCATGGTCTTACTTTGATTACGGAACCACTCCTTTGGCTAGGATGTATGCAGATCCACCCCCGATGGAACCAGGCACATCCACAGGCTGCTGGTTTCCACAGAGGACAGTGGATGAGAACAGAGGCAAGTAGGAGCCCTGCCTCCAGCATTTGGACAAGTTTCTTAATTTCTCTGAGCATCGGAATCCTTTGAAATGAATATAATACCACTGACCTGGCAAGGCCATTTGGAAGAGCAAATGGGATGATTTATGTGGAAGTGCTTTGAAAACTGTAAATCATTAGTCAAATATTCTTGTTAAAATGCCACTCCTGTTACCTTAGGGCTGGGCACACCTGCCTTTCTTCTTTGCTGCTTCATAATTAAACCCTAAAACTCCGTTTCTTAGACTTCATAAGTGATGTTTCTATCTGTGCAGGGAGCTTGAAGCAGGTCTTTGACAGCAGAAAGGACAAAACGCCCTATTTTGTATTATTATTGTTGTTGCCTTTTGTGAGTTTCAAAAGCAACTCTATTGGTAAGCAAAATAACAAATCGGCTGAAATTACTTCAGAAGGCCAGATTACTGTAGGCTATTTCGCTCTCTGGATGACGATCTGAGCCAGCTCAGGAAAGATTGGAATTTTCTTTTCACTTATTACAGCTGCTGATCTTGTTCCTACAGTGTGGGGGCCCAGCTAAGAGGGAGTCAAGCTGACCGTCCAGTGTTCTTGAAGAAAGATTCTTTGAGCAGGGATGGGGCCCGGCCATCAGACACAAATAGGAGTATGTGAATTGCTAACCAGGTTCTTTGCAGTGGGTTATTGTGATCGGCACAAAAGGATGTGTCATACATCAGAACATATGTGACCTCCACACTTTTCATACCAAGAGCACCTTTTATTATTTGCTACGTCTAAACTCCATGTCATATCAAGACTATTCACAATAATAACAATCACCACTACCATGTATTGAGCATTTAAGATGTGCCCTTCACTTACCTTATCTCATTTAATCTCGCAGAATAACCCAGAGGGATAGGCACTCTTATTATTTCCATTTCTATAAATGAATAAACTGGATCTTTAAAATAATTAGCTTCCTTAAAAAGTATATTGATTAGGTGCTTGTGCATTTTCTCATTTTTGAAAATATTTGAAGATATGTCACCATCCAACAAAGCTTCTGATCATCATAAGATATCTAGTGCTGCCAACTGATAAAATTCTAGTCAAAGCAGAAAAACCTGATGTTGCGATTAGCTTACACACCATTGTGGTAGGTAAACATACAATTTCTTTTTTCTTTTTGTCTTTTTCATGACCGGTATGAGTGCACCGGCCATTCCTATATAGGATCCGAACCCGCGGTGGGAGCGTCGCTGCGCTCCCAGCGCCGCACTCTCCCGAGTGCGCCACGGGCTCGGCCCTAAACATACAATTTCAATCAGGCTTTTTAAAATAATGAAAAAATGTTTGTGGGATCACCTAGAGGTCTGTGTTCAGTGGCTGGGGACCACCGGGATCCTAAAAGCATGGCTGCTGTGAACAAAAGTAAGAATCCAAATTCCCCTTATTATCATGAAAGCCTGCAGAATATTTAAAAATGACATTTTTTTTTCCAAGCTGAAGGTAAATTTGTAAAATCTTGAGAGTAAATTATATATTAGACAATGTTTATTTTCCCCTCTCCAATTGTTAGAACTTTAATAAGGCCAATGTCGGCATCACCAAGAACATTTACAGGGCTCTGTCTTGGGTCCTGTTCTCTGCTCTGTCCACCCTGGGAGATTTCATGTCTTCCCCAGGCTAAAAAATTCCTTTATACGTAGATGATTCACAAATCTCTCTCTCTCTCTCCAGGCCTGGCATTTCTCCCAATCTCTAATGCCAAACAGGCATCTCAAGTTAACAAGTCCAAACAGAGCTTGTGATTTCACCCTGTCCCCAAACCTCTCCTCTGCCGTTTTCCCTTTCTCAACAAATGGCTACTCTCTCCACCACAAAACTCAAGTCAAAACTGATAGGTCATGCCTGATTCCACCCTTTCCTTCATCATCACATTTCCAGTCTTGTCACCTCTACCTCCAAAATATATCCATCCCACAAGTCTCTTCCCTCCATCTTACCTCCCCCTGTTTTGGACCAAGCCCACATCATCTCTCCCTGGACCACCCTAGGAGCCTCCTATTCTCTATGCTTCCACCTATAGTAAACTTCCAATCAGTGCACAATAGATGGCTACTCGGCCTTTGCCTTCAAATTTAAAATGATAGGAAGTGAACAGCAATGACAGAAGGAAGGATCTGAGTTAGACTTAAAAAAGAGTTTCTTGTCAAAATAGTGACGTGTGTGTGTGTGTGTGTGTGTGTGTGTGTGTGTGTATGTGTGCAGGGGGTGGGGGCAGGATATTGACTGGGAAGAAGCCTGAAGGAAACTTCTGGGCTGCTGGAAATGTTTTGTATCTTGATCTGGGTGCTGATTATTTGGGTTTATATGCATATCCATGTAAGTTATACCTCGATTCTAAAAGCTAAAGAAAGAGAAAGAAAAAGGAAAGAACTTCCTGCCAAGATTCTGAAGACAGTTTGGCAATACATAAAGAGATATTGTGGAATCTATTTTCCTGGCTTTCTTTCAGAGTAAGATGGAGTCCTAGCTGCCTGGGGGTGTTCAGTGCCTAGAATGAAAGAGATGTAATCAGAAATCACATTTGTTCTGCTAAATTCTCCCCTTGGCCCTGTGCTGGGTGCATCATGATGAATATTTAATGTGTCACTTAACATTTCATCATAGAAGAGTATTTAAGGCCATTATGAATAATTAATATGCTGGGTGGAAAGATGTTTGAGAGTTTCCAGCCTGGGTCACCCTCACTGTGGAACCAAATTACTGTGGGATTGTTTAGGGTCGAAAGCAGCCATCTGTTTGCCAGGCCTTTCCTGGATATACATAAATGCCACTGTGTCCTTCAGCTTCAGAAATAAGCCAGCCCAAAGCAAACTAGACTCTGGTGATAAAAGAATGCCTTGGAGACTTATATTTATAGAGGAACACAGTAATACAGACTGTGGCACTCAAAGAACTCAAGTTGACTGACGGTTTTTCTTTTTTCTGTACCCATTGATCAGCAGTGGGAGAAACTGACCACTGTCTGGCATGCAGCTGAGGAACATGATTGAGGTGTGTAGTCATCTGCAGGCAGGTGCTTGTGCTTTCTGGGTTGTGTGGGGTAGGAGTGCAGGGAGCTTAGTGTGCAGCATGACAGCACAGTAGTTGAGGTCTGGGCTCCAGAGCTGCATTGCCTGGGTTCAGTGCCCACTGCCATCAGGCTGTGTGATCTTGGGCAAATTTCTGAATCTCTCTGTGCCTAAAGTAACCATAGGCAATAGTACCGGCCTCATGGGTTTTAATGACTTTAGGTGTTAATACATGCAATTAAAATAGTCCTTGGCACACGACATGACTTTTACTGCAAGACACATAAGTAATTGTCTAGTAGGAACAGGTCATACTCTCAAGTCCCTCTGACACCAAGCCTGGATTCTTAGCCACTGCTCTAAACTCCTTCATGAAGCAAGGCATTGAGCCCTGATAGAGGTGTGCTGGGAATCAAGGGGCAGGGAAATAAAGGAGGCCTCCTGGCAACGAATCATACCTGCATAATGTAATCCAGGGTTGAGGGCACTGAATGGCATCCAGAAGCCTGAATTCATTTGCTGGCTCTGTCACCATCTGGCTGTGTAACCTTGATCAGGTCACTCACTTCTTGATCTCAGACTCCTCAACTGTGCAGTGGGGAGTTGGACTAGGGGGCCTCTAAGATCCCTCTGACTTGACGTTTCACAGTTTCGATTCCCATACTTGGCCCTGCCCATAGTAGTTGCTCTGGTTTGGGTAAGTGGCTGTGATGGGGAACAGAGGCTGGTGGACTGTTGCTGTGAGAGTATGTCTGAGCGTACCTCAAATGACAAATGTATCTGAGAAAATCTTTCTCCTGTCCTCGCCAACATTGATTTTTCCAAGTATGGGATCGATGTACTGCTGAGATGGAGAGAGGAAGAGTACATGGTGTTCTTCTTGAGTCCACAGAGGGCAGGCTTTTGCAGAGCTGTCTGCTCCAATTGCCTGCCATTGTGACTCTTCCTGGGGCTTCTGCAAACACAGTGCAAACACTGTCATCTAGAGATAGGTAGGAGGTGAGGGGAAGAGTGAGAAAGAAATATTCTCTCTCGGCTGGAGTCCGGGAACAGAAGCCACCTGACTTCTAGACGCAGCTTCACTACTTCTTGTCTCTGGAACCCTGAGTCAGTCCCTCATGCGGCCTCAGTTTCCTAATCTATCAATGAAGATAATCTTATCTAAGGCGAATTTGGAATATTAAAGGGAACACAAAAGCTCTTTGCACATTGTCAAGTTCTATGAGATGGATGTGGTTTTCCTCTTCTTGGGAAATTTCTGGTGCTCAACAGAAACCATTTACAAATACCTCCAGCCTTTAGGATGAAGACTAAAAGCCCTGGCTTCTCAAGAGCACAGTCCTGCCACAGAAGCAGGAGAACCTGAGAACATAGCCATGACTTTCTACTTGACATCCAGAGCAGGGTTTGGGTAAAAAGCATGGAAGTCTCCACCAAAAACTGAACCTAGTAGAAAAGACAGAGTGGTGAAGACCAGAGTGCTGTGCTTGGCACTGGATATACAAAGATGAATAGTAGGCTGATGGTCCAGAGAGACAAACTGGTTAGAAAATTACAGTCAATGATGGAGAAAGCACAGGTGCTATGGGGATGGGGGGCAGGGACATCAAACCCAGGCACAGTGGTGGTGGGGAGAGGGCAGGGAAGCCTTCCTAGAGAAGACGATGTCAGCTGAGTCCTGAAGAAGTGGGAGGGGTTAGTGGGCAAATACAGGTTTTAAGAAAGGGAATTCAAAGCATAGGCTACCGCATGCATTGAGGGCAAGAAAGAATGGATGCACCAAGAAAGACAAGTAGTTCAGAATGGCTGGTGTGTAGAATCCTGCTTTGGGGGATGTGGAGGGGAAGAGAAAGGAGAATGGAGGCAGTACCAAGAGAAGAAGCAAAGAGGAGAACAGAACTTTCTTCTAACTCCCAATTAAAAAATACCACAAACATCATGATGACCACAGAGGGTAAGTGATTTGTCCAAGGTCACATGTGGGGAAAATGACCTAAAAGTGTGTTGAGGGTGAGATAGGCATGAACATGGCAAAAACACTGCTCTCTAGATTGGCTGCCAGAGATTGTCCCAAGAGACCTTGCTGAAGGTGATTATCACAAGAGGAGCTGCACAGCAGGTTTATAATCCACTAAACGTGCCATACTTGTAGAGGAGTCAACAAAATTCCAGATGGGCTATGTTTCTTGTGCCAGAAGAAACTAATTAGACTCCAGGGATGGGAAGTATGTACGTATGTGTCTGAAAACAGAGAGCAAAATCAGACTAATCTGACATTTCTCACTCTTTCCATGACCTTGGAAGATAACCTCCATTCAGCCAAGTTGGTTCCTCATTCTTCATCATCTGCTTTCCTAAGGCTTGAGCAGGAATCATTTAGAAATGGTACAGACAAATCCCAGACAAAGCTTCAAGACAAGGGCAAAACTGGAGCTAGAACCCAGCCTCCTGTGTCCTAGCCCAGGACTCCTCATCCTATGCTTGTCTGGGGTGAAAGTGTTGTCTTACAATGTCTGCTGAAAGTGATGGTGAAGCCAGAAAGGCAAGTGTGTGGGGACCACTCTGGGCCTTCTCTGTATGGTTGCAGATACCACCACCTAGTAAATCCTTAACGAATACAAAGATTCCATCCCAAACTCCACTCTGATCTTTGTTCCCATGACCAACATGACTTAAAAGGTAAATTAAGTGAGGTAGATACGGGACATTAGGATACGATTTTAGGAATTATGACACTTTATGCCAGATAATGAAGGACAGCTCAAATCCTCTACAACTAAATCTGTCCTGAAGAGGGCCCTCAACTTGAGCCAAGGCTTTAAGGGGTCTAAAATGTAAAGATCTAGAGGTACCAGAGAAGAACAAACTAGCCCCTTTACCTTGATTTGCTTTCCTTTCCCTTCCTTGTATCAAATGAACATGCTTAATATCCAGGAGAACTGGAGGGTGAAATTCCTTGCCTGGGATGATGTTTGGCTGATAGCATTGTCTCTCTTCTCCCCCCACTCCCCAAACCTTTCTCCTCATCAGGCAGCATAAATGTTTGAACATCTGGGACAGAGATGTCTGAACACCTGCATGGGCACAGCCTGGAGTGAGGGTCCTGAGCAGGCAGCATTTGTCTGCAGTTATGAAGTGATTTCCAAAATTCTGGGTCAAACCCCAGGGATACTGAATTGCAAGTGCTGCAACCAGGCTTTCTGGAGGATTCTCCCCTGCCGGCTTGGTGAGGGCTAAGCGTTTGCTGTCTCAAAATTTCCTGTGGTGATGCTCTGCTCTCTGGTGGTAGATTTGTAGAAATGATCATGTCTCCACCTGATTCCAAGAGTATCTGTGACTTGAGCCTTAAACCTGAGCTGGGTTCTCTCGAAAGCCTCCAGGAAAGGGCCCTGTGCCCACTGCCTTCCTGCCAACAGGGAGGAGAGAAGGAGCATGCAGGGAGATGTTGGGAAAAGAATGCCTGAATGGGCTCCTGGATACACAGCTCTGCAGTTGTATAAACAACTGCCAGCTTTTTCTAAAAAAATGGTCCTCCCTAACTCCTGTGGTGCCATAGAGTGGGGGATAGGAGTGAAGGTGCCTCACTAATTTTGTTAATATGGCCATTTTTCTACCTTCTTTCAGCCCGTCGGTCCTCTGGGTTTCTCATCTATTGTCCCCTAGGGACCAGGACTTGTCAAGACAGTATCAGAGAAGGCTATGGGTGGGTTGGAAGAATGTGATCATTAGTGACAGTTGTTGGGGGAATACTCCAAGTTGGTCTGGTAGATTCCATGCTATGTTGACTCTCTTTAAAGTTAATAATAACCATAATTATTATTGTGGGAGATGTTGGTCAAGACACATAAAATTTCAGTTAGGTGGGAGGAATAAGCTCAAGAGATCTACTGAACCTCATGGTGACTAAAATTAATAACAATGTATTATATATTTGAAAATTGCTGAGAGTAGATTTTACATGTTTCACGACAAAAAATAAGTGTGTGTTAAGTTCTTTGCTTTATTTAGCCGTTCCACAATATGTATGTATTTCAAAACATCATGGTGTTTTATATACAGTTATTATTTGTCAATTAAAAATTTATAATAACAAATTATCCTACAGTGCTTACTCTGTGCCAGGCAATATTCTCATTTAATGCTCACAGCAGCCTTACGAGGTAGGTATTATTTTACCCCATTTTATAGTGAGGAAACGGACTCAGAGAGGTTAAATTATTTGTCAGATAGAAGCAGCAGAAGAGCACCTATCAACTAATGTACTATCTTGTTTCTACTACTTCTCCTGACTCAAAATAGTAGGTCAGTGGAGACAGACAGCCTGGATTCAGAGAGATGATGATATTAGAGGCTGAAAGAACCTGAGGGAACAATAGGATTCCTGGATCCCACAAAGGGAAGAAGTCCAAGGTTGGCAGGCCTCCCTGGAACAGATTCTGTCATCTGTGATGGATACCTCCAAGCCTGTCTCCAAAAAGATCATAATAACAACACCTTCCTAGTTTTAATATATTGTGGTCTGAAAAGATACTTGAAATGATTTCAATTTTTAAAAATTTGTTGAGACTTGATTTGTGACCTAACATGTGGTCTATCCTAAAGAATGTTCCATGTGCTGATGAGAAGGTGTATATTCTGTAGTTGTTGGATGAAATGTTCTGTAGATATCTGCCAAGTCCAACTGGTCTAAAGTGTAGTTTAAATCCTGTGTTTCTCTGTTGATTTGTTGCCTAGATGATCTGTCCAAAGCTGAGAGAGGGGTGTTCAGGTCCCAACTATAATTGTATTGGGGTCTATTTCTTTCTTTAGGTGTAATAGTGTTTGCTTTATATATCTGGGTATGCTGGTGTTGGGTGCATATATATTTATGATTGTTATGTCTTCTTGCTGAATAGATCCCTTTATCATTATATGATGGCCTTTTTTGTCTCTTTTTATGGTTTTTGGTTTAAAGTCTATTTTATCTGATAAAAGAATAGCTACTCCTGTTCATTTTTGGTTTCCATTTGCGTAATACATCTTTTTCCATACCTTCCCTATTAGTCTGTGTGTGTCTTTATGGGTGAGGTGATTCTCTTGTAGACAGTGTATACTTGGGTCTAATTTTTAAATCCAATGACTCAGTCTCTGCCTTTTGAGTGGGGGAATTTAATCCATTTATATTTAAGGTTGTTATTGAAAGGTAATGTCTTACTCTTCACATTTAATTCCTTTTTATATGATTGATTTAAATATCTTTTGTTCCTTTCTTCCCCTTTTATTGTTTGTCTTCAGATTAAAACTAGAAATCAACAAGAAACAAAACTCTGGAAACTATGCAAACACATGGAAATTAAACAGTATGCACCTGAATGACCCATGGGTCCAAGAAGAAATTAAACAGGAAATCAAAAAATTCCTGAAACTAATGAAAATAAAGATACATCATACCAAAACCTGTGGGATATAGCCAAAGCAGTACTAAGATGGAAGTTTATTGGAATAAATGCTTACATCAAAAGAATGGAAAGATTTCAAATAAACAACCTAATGCTACACCTCAAAGAACTGGAAAAACAAGAACAATCCAATCTCCAAATTTGTAGATGGAAAAAAATAGTTAAGATCAGAGAAGACCTAAATGAAATATAGACCCCCAAAATGATGCAAACGATCAGTGAAACAAACAGTTGGTTTTTTGAAAAGATAAACAAAATAGACAAACCACTAGCAAGGCTAATTAAAAAAAGAAGTGAGAAGACCCAAATAATAAAAATCAAAAATGAAAGCAGAGACATTACAACTGATATCACAGAAACAAAAAGAATGATTAGAAATGATTATAAACAACTATATCCAAACAAATTTGAAAATCTAGAGGAAATGGATAAATTTCTAGACACATACAAATCACCAAGAAGGAATAGAAAACTTGAGCAGACCAATAACAAACAAGATTGAAGCAGTAATCAGCAGTCTCCCAACAAAGAAAAGCCCAAGACCAGATGGCTTTACTGCTGAATTCTACCAAACCTTTAAAGAGGAATTAATACCAGTTATCTTCAAACTATCCCTAAAAGTGAAACCTGGAGGCCTTCTCCCAAACTCATTTTATGAGACTAGCATCACCCTGATACCAAAATCCAGAAAAGATATAGCAATAAAAGAAAACTACTGGCCAATATCTCTGATGAGCATAGACCCCCAAATCCTCAGCAAAATATTAGAAATCAGAATATAGCAACACATCAAAAAAATTATACACCACGATAAAGTGGGATTAATCCCAGGGATGCAAGGATGTTCAACATATGAAAGTCAATAAATGTAATATACCACATCAACAAAACCAAGTACAAAAAACATATGATTATCTCAATAGATGCAGAAAAAGCATTAGATAAAATTCAACATTGCTTCTTGATAAAGACTTTCAGCAAATTAGGTATAGAAGGAAAGTATCTCAACACAATAAAAGCCATATATGCAAACCCACCACTAATATCATCCAGAATAAGGAAAAGAACAGGAACAAGACAAGGATGTCCACTCTTGCCACTCCTATTTGACATAGTGTTGGAAGTACTAGCCAGAACAATCAGGCAAGAGAAAGAAATAAAGGGCATCCAGATTGGAAAAGACAAAGTCAAACTGTCCCTGTTTGCAGATGACATGATCCTATATACAAAAACCTAAAGATTTTACAAAAAACTCTTAGAGCTGATAAATTATTTCAGTAAAGTTGCAGGATACAAAATCAACACACAAGTATCAGTAGCATTTTTATACTCCTATAACAAACTATTAAAAAACGCAGTCAAGAAAGCAAACCCATTTACGATAGTCACCCAAAACAAACAAAGAAACAAACAAAACAAACAAACCTAGGAATCCATTTAACTGAGGAGATGATGAAAGATCTCTACAACAAGAACTACACATCACTGCTGAAGGAAATTAAAGAGGACACAAAAGGATGGAAAGACATTCCAAGCTCTTGGGTTGGAAGAATTAAAATTGCGAAAATGTCCATACTACCCAAATTGATCTACAGATCGAATGTAATCCTCACCAAAATACCAATGACATTCTTCACAGAAATAGAAAAATAATCCTAACATTCATATAGAACAACAAAAGACCCTGACTAGCCAAAGCAATCCTGGGCAAAAAAATAAATAAATAAAATAAGTAAAGCCAGAGGGATAACGCTATCTGTTTCAAATTATACTACATAGCTATAGTAACCAAAACACCATGCTGTTGTCATAAAAGCAGACACCCAGCAAGTAAGTGGTAGAAATGGAATTTGAACCCAGGCAGTCTGGCTCCTGACTCTGGGCTCCTAACCAGTTTATTATACTGTCCATAGCCTTTGTTAGAGCCAAAAAGGAGAGTGGCTATCATTTAGACCACACACATTTAGACCTATTACTCTAGATAGTCTTAGAGATAAGTTAGGCCTTTTTGGCTGTTCGCCTGTACAAAAACACAGGCTTTTCTATAAGCAACTTGACAATACCTCATTACTTTATGGGGAAATCCCAACCTGGAGTGGTGTATTTCTAGCCCACAATCAGTATGGAGGACACATTGCCCAAGTCCTGGAGGACAAGAAAAGAACAGAACAGTGTGAGTGAACTGCAGAACCAACAGGAGCAAGCACTGTTCCTCATCATCTCTGCCTCCTTTTCCTCTCGGCTTCTCCTTGGGCTGGTTTGACTCCCTTTGCCCTCATGTGGTGCATACAGAGAGGTTCAGTTGCTTTTCTCCTTTGATCATCAAAGGCTGACTTTCACATGAAAGCAAAAGCTGATGATCTAGACACAGACATGGAATCCCAGTGACTGATAGAATTTGCCTCTTCCTTCTCTGGCCAGGGAAGTGCCTTCTTGCTGAACACAAGCTATCCAGCTGGACACAGGATGAGGATCATTCTCCAAGAAGAAAACTGTGTTGGTTTTGAGCCTTTGTTGATGCCACCAAGAAGAATCTAAGATTGTTTCATCTACTTGCTCTGCTGTCCTCAGCTTGTTGGATGGTTCTCTTTATGGTCACAAGAAGGATGTGGTAGTTCCAGGCATCCCAAGCTCACATACACCCTTCCAAAGGCAGAAAAAGGAACTTTTCTTTTGGAATATATCTTTATAGCAGCAAGATAACCCTTCACCATAAGCCTTTCCCATGAAACTTCCACTGGGCCCTGGTGTTCTCATACTCTTTCTTTCTCCTTCTTAATAAAAGCTCACTTGGATGCATTTCTTTATTCATTCACGTTTTCATAATTACGTATTGATTATCTACTATATTTTGCTTAGGGCACAGCAGTGAGCAACTCACAGTCCCTGACTTTGAAGGACTCATATTCTGCTGGGGGAAAATGATATGTGAACTAGTAAGTCCAGTGTGATGGGTGTGGCTCTGTAACAGTGTTGCTTATGAAGTTCTATAAACACCCAGAAGAATAAGAATCAAGTCAACTTTTCCTGGGGGAATCAGGAAACTTTTCACACATGAGAGACTATTTGAGCTGTCTTCTCAAATTACGAGTTGTTAGTCCAGATGAAGAAAGCAGAGAAAAATACCAGGCAGAGGGAAGGGTGAGGGCAAAGACACAGGAATGTATAAGGGCAACAAGCAATGCAGGAGGCAATGGGTAGACTGGCTAGAGACATGGCTGCACAGGTAGGTTGCAGCAAGAGTGTATAGGTCTTTGGGAGTCATGCTGAAGGGATGAATAAAAAACCTAGAAACTTTGCTAACTGAAATTAATCATTGTATTCTCCATACCAAGGGGCACTCATGTAGGTTAATATGAACTAATGGATAAACTTCTAGACTAAAAGGTTGGTATCTGTTCTTCGTTAGGGGGCAGGTTAATAAGAAGGCTCTTCCTACATCTCTGAAATCCCACTACATAGGTGGGAATACATTTTATCTCTACTTTATCTACCTTAATTATAATGGAGCCAGTAAGAGATAAAAGATATGCTGTTTAATGAAAGGAAAGGTTGGAAAATCTGGATCTGAATTTTTGAGATATTAGGTAATATCTTTATGGCACTGAGTATATTATTTAACTTCTGTGAACTTACACCTTCTTATTTGCAAAGTAGGGATAATACCTGACTTACAGTATTAAGAGGATTAAAGGAGTTACTCCTTCACTCAACAAGTATTTATTGAGCATCTACTAAGTATCAGGTGCTGTGCTAGGTTTGAGAGATCAAGTCACCATAAAGCTTACAAAATAGATGGGAAAAGTGCAAATAAACAAATTAGTACAACAATATATGTGGATGGGAGAGCAGAGCTGGGAATGTAAGCAAGTTGAAGAGTGAGAAAAGACCTCTGGGAAGAAATGCTACTTAGGCTGAAACCTGAAGATACAGTGAGAATTAGCTGTGAATGGGGTAGGGATGGAAATTCTTGCAGATAGAGGAAACAAGATGCTAGACATGGAGACCATGCTATATTTAAGAATCCAACTGAGCTGTGTAACTTAATATTTGGATACTTGACAATTTGTTTTATTATGTAATTGATAAAATGGTGATGTGTAGTAATGTTAGTTGAACCATATATTTATACTGTCTGGGAATGTGTGGTTATAGTTCTGTGAGGGGAATAATTCGTCAGTGTTCACCAGCTTGGAAAAATTTAGAGTGAGCACTAAAACATCTAAATAAATAATGAAATGAAAAAAATAAATTGAAGTATGGCTGGAGTACAGAATGAGAAAGATAACAGAGAGAAATGGCATTACCAAGGTCATGAAATCTTTCTAAGCCATGATAACAACATATAATGATAACCAACATTTATTGAGTGCCTGTGATATAGCGGGCTCCATGCTGTGTGTTTTAAGTGTGTTGTCTATAATTAAAAGTCTGAATCCTCACACCAGCCTCACCCCTCAAATCATACGAAAGCCAAGCAAGTATCTTTCCCCTGCTCTTTCAAGCCATTTTTGGACCTGCTCGGAGCCTGCCCTTCTCTCCCCAGAAATACTCATTATGTTAGTAATGAACCTTTTCATATTCTCTTGGTGCATGTTTGGCATCATCAATCTCAATATCTGAACCAAATTTCAAGTGGAGGTCCATCCCACTTTTGCAGGGTGATCACAACCTTGTCTAAAGTTCACAGCAACCCTATCAAGTAGTTGCTAGAATTATCGCTATTTTACAGATGAGAAAACTGGCTAAGACATCTATTTGTCCAAAGTAACATAGTTAGGAATACATATGTAGATACAAACTCAGCTCATTCTGACTCTTGAAGTCATGCTCTAAGCTGCTCTGCTCTACTATTTCCCAGGTGAGGGACTTTGGACTTTATCTTAAGGTCAGTAAAACAACACTGAAGCACTTTAAATAGGGTAATAATATAATACATTTGGCATTTTAGAAAGATCTTTCTGGAACTTGTGGACAATATAGTGATTTGAATTGGAATGTGTAATTTTTCCTTCCAATAAAAACAAATACTTATAAATAAAATTTTACTTAAAGTGTGAGCCTTGTATAAAGCAAGAAAACAAAGTTCTCAGATGCCAGAAATAAAGAGGAACCACAAAATCTTAGAGGGAGCTGGGAGCCAAAGTTGAGTACTTTCAGGGGTATGAGAATGCGGCAAATGCTAGGATGATGGGATTTTAATGGTGCAAGAGGGTTGGTTGATGAGACCTAAAGTCTTTGCATGGCAGGGAACTGGAAATGAATCACTCACGTAAAGCTGGAGTTATCAGTTCATAAAAGAGAAGAGGAAATTCCTCTTTCCTGCAGCCCAGAGATACCACAAGGAAACTTGACAGCCTCATGAGAACATGGTTAGAAAAAGTTAACAGAGGGAAATCACTGTGCCTGCCCTCCCCAAGTTAGCTGAGTCTACACGACCTCTTCATTGCACACTCCGGGAGTTTGACAATACAGTCAAGATATATTATAAAATGCTTCTGAAACCAAAGAAATCTGTAGGATCATAGCAAAGGAATTTGAAGTTGCCCCAGGATTGTTCACAGATCCTAGGACCTGAGATCCCTCCATAGAAAACTACTCTTTTTGAAGATGAGCTCATGATTTAAAATAAAATAAAAATTACAAATCACGTAAGGAAACAAAATGCCTTGAGAGGGAGTGGTAGAGAGTGCACACAAAGAACTACTGTGAGTAGAACAAACTCAGAGAGTCTTCAAACTAGGTAAGGTCAAAGAGAAAGAGAAGAAGTAAATTCCACAGGGCAAGAGAAGGACATGGTGGAAAAAGAGTCAGTAAATTGAAAAAGAAGGAAAGATAAATTCTAGATATGAAAAAATATGGTTAATCAAATTTAGAATTCAATAGGTGGGTTAGTATACCAATTCAGCTGAAGAGAGATCTAGCGAAAGCTATCATTGAAGAAATGATCCATAATGCAGCAAGTAAGGATGAAGATATGGAAAAGAAAAAATAAAAATAAAAAGAAGACAAAGGAGATAGAATGTGAAGTATTGTCATACATCTGATGAAACATACAGGATTTTTTTTTTTTTGTAATCTCAGAGTGCAGTAGGACTTTCAAACTATAATTCAAAACTAGAAGACATAAAATAAATACACCAAAACAAAGTCAAATAAATTATAAGCTTGGAAAATATATTTGCAATTTATAGCATATACAAGGGGCTAATTTCTAAAATGTATTAAGATGCCAATAGCCTAAGAAGAAAATGGGTAACTAAAGCAGTTAGCAGGAAAAAAAAAAAAGATTAGATGGCCTTTAAACAAATTAGAAAGCTGCTGAATTTCCCTCATAGATAGTGTTTATTAAGCACTTCCTATGTGCTGGGATCTGTACATTCCCACAACTTTTTTTTGGAGTAGGCCTCTTATTATCTCCATTTTCTAGATGAGGAAATTACCGCATGGAGAGGTTAAGACACTTTCCCAAATACATTTAGCTAGTTAATGTAATTTAGTAGGTGGTATAATGAGGATTCCGACTCAGGCAGCCTGACCATAGGCACCATCACTACTCTACACTCTCTCTTAGTATTTGCACAGGGAGAAATAAAAGTTAAAAATATAGTAAGATCAGTTTTATTTATTTCTCAGATTAACATAGATAACAAAGGTTGGTATATATTGGTGGGGCTCTAGAGAAACAGATATTCTTCTATACCGCTAATAGAATGTAAATTGTTTGACCTCCATGGAAAACAATTTGTCAACATCTACTACAAATAGATGGCTACCCCTGTCATTCTTGTTTTCCTTAGAATCTAGAAATGGAGGCTAAGTAAGTGTGTGTTTTGGCGGGGGGTGGCGGCAATGGATTTTATCCTTTGCAACAAGACTGAGACTGCTGGTTTAAAGGAGTGTTATAAGTGTTATAAAAGAGTGTTATAAGCAATGGCTGGTGGTTGATAGTCTGATGGTCTAAGCCACATTAACTCTCTGAACTGCTCCAAGGCATCCTCCAACTTCAGCTCCCTGGCCTTACTTAAAATTCTCATCGTATAGGGTTTGACATCCCCTAGATGCCAGAAAGCCAGTGCGCAGCCCGATTTGTATGCATTGCAATAGACAAGCTCAGCAGAGGGAGGAGTAGCCGAGCATAGACTGCCTGGGATTTGCCTGGTCACTGGGGGATGCCACCCATGGAATTCTGAGGCCACTTCTACCTGGCTTCACATAAGAATCATGCTTATGAAGCAGACTGTTGGATATTTACTTCCAGGCTCAACATGCATTCAATTACCTATTCATCCAGCAAGTTTCTGACCTACATAAGGGGCATTCAAAAAATATTTGTCCGATGAATGAATTGATGGATCTGGGACTATATCACATCTTTACTCCAGCTGCCAATAATTCTTGGCTTTCTGCCCTTATTCCCATATATTATGGAGTGGCTGTTATGTTTCATTTTATCCTTTCCCCTTCACTTCTAGGGAATTTATCTCTTACAATATTATTTCCATACACAAATTCACTCCCCAACTATCTACTGGGCCTCGATCTTCAAGAGCACTAAGCTGTAATAATCATAAAGCTACTGAAGCACAGAGTAGGCTGAACATGATCCTGAAAATCTGTTGAGATATGGTGGATGGCCCTACACTGAGACTTCTGAGAAAAAACATGTGGAAAATGTAATGTACACCCTGGAACGCCTCAGGAAGGGCCATGGCTTCCCTGTTGGCTGTGCCAGTGGGTCCATGTGGGGTACCTTTTCCCCTTTACAGATGCAGAATGGCTCAAATATTGGTAGAAGCTTTTTACAAGTAGGACTTTGGATTTCCTGAGATCATCAGTCAACAATCTTGGAGAATAGTTTGTGGGATTTTATCCTCGAATGGGTTCCATCTGTTCTATAGAACCTACTTCTAAAATTTTATGTGCTCCCACCAGATGGAGATAGAGAGTCAAAGTTGCATTGTGTGTATGTAACATTTTTGAGTGTCCAATATGCTATTCATTGCATAGAGGGTTAATTTATTAATCCTTTATGTATATTAGCACACTAATATTTTATTTAGCTATCTCATCAATTATATTATCAGCCCCACAAAGGAGATGTTATCACATTACTGATGACACAACTGATGAGAAATCTTAAGTAACTGCCCAACATCTGAAAGATTTTTTTGTTTCAGGTTTTTTATTAAGTGGGCCATACTGTAGATGGTTTCTAAGTTGCAAAACCACATAAACTTAACAATAACAACATAGCCAGTTAGATTGTAATAAGCTTTTTCTTTACTTAAAAAAAAGAAAAAGAAAAGAAGAATCTGTTAAAACATGTTTATGTTTACTTCTGTGTAAACTGCGTGCCAGCAGGAAATGTGTTTTTCCGCACGATGACACTTCCCGGCATGTCTCCTTCCCAAATAATGCTTTCAAAAACAGAAAAGATGTGAGACTGACTCATCAGTGCTTACTTAGAGGCACCGCTAAAATCTCTCTGATTAGAGCGTGGGGCTTCCCGCTCAGCACACCTGTGTGTGGCCCGCGAAAGCCAAATATCCATAATAATATTAATATAGAAAACATTAGTTTAAAAACGATGCGGATCGGCCTCATAAACACGACCGGGTGAGGAAGCGGAACGACCCCGCACGCGGCGCCGCAGGTTCGGTCTAGGAGGCTGCAGGCTCCCGGCGCCGCCACAGCGAGAGAGGGCGCCAGCTTCAAAACAAGCGGCACCAACCTCACGCTCCCTCTCCGTACCACTTTCACATTAGAGTGTGTAAAAAGCAAATCGGCGAATAAACTCCGAAATAGATTATTCATTCCTAAATCCTAAAAAGAAACTAAAAAGAAACTAAATCCTCTAGTTTCTTTTTACGGTGAGCGTACAGCTCCTCTCGGTCCCCTGCACAACTCTCTTCAGTCCCTTCGGGAAGAAGGGTCGAGCTGCTGGGTGAGAGTCCTTAGTCCTGTGCTGGCTGGCGCTCGCAGGTCAGATGTCGAGGCCCTTAACAAGGGACGTCTCCAGCGTGATTTTGAACTCCTGCATTGTCTGCAGCACGCGGATCAAGGAATGACAAACAAGTGTATGGTCTTTGATCAGCACCGCCTCCTCATATGCATGTGCGGTGATGGCGCAGTCCACCAGCAGGACAATCCAGTGGTGCAGGAGGCGGTCCCTGGTTCCCAAGCAACCCAGCATCTGAAACTGGCCATCTTTGCTGATGTTCGAGGTAGTGCTGTTGAATGCAGTGACAAATCGGCAGAAGTCCTGGGCCCTTGTATGCCAGTTTTCCTCAGGGACTACTTCATTTTGCTCCAATGTCTCATAACAGGTTTGTGCTTTTTTCAGGAAATCCCAAATGAAGACATTTTTTGAAGAGGTGGGGTGATTTAAATCTGTGCTGGGAAGCCTGTTCCAGGGCTGAGACAAGGCGGCACTCCCCACAAAGCAACAGCGTCCGACTGCCTTGCTTTTTCTCAGGCTTATTGAAGTGCTTCACAATGCCATTGGCGGCCTCCCCGATGGACTTCTGCATCTGCCCAGTGCTCAGCTTGGACTTGTTGGTTGGTGAGATGGTAACAAGGCTCTGGATGATGCTGGGGGACTGCTGCAGCAGCAGGATCCTGCATGGCCTCTTGTCCACCTCAGGCTGGGATGTGAGCAGCTCCCCAACTAGGACCCACTCCAGGCTTCCATCATCCAAGCCCTGCCCCAACCACCAGCCACTCGGGAACTTGTAGGTAGGTCCTGTGATCTCATTCCTGACCATCACATAATTTACTAGCCATTTAGCATACAGCCTAGAGTCATCATGGCCAATCTGGACAGTAGTGATCTTCCCCAAGTTCTGACACTCAAAGGTCATCTTTAGCACATTCTTGGGAATCTGTAGGATCTGTTTCTCACCCAGTTCTCCTAAGGTACAGATCTATAGGTTGGTGGTGCTCATGGAGCCCTGCAGCTTCTTGCTCAGTATAATCAGAATGTGGTATGCGATCAGGATAGTTGTGAAGACATTGAAGCAAAAGTAATTGATGGCACTGAAAGAGAGGAGATGATAGAGGAACTGCTCCTTCTTGTCATCACAGCACAGGGAGGCGTAGCGCTTGTATGACTTTTTGGTGAGCTCATGGTCTGAGAGAAGCTGCTTCAGGTGTCTGGATAGTAACTTTTTTCCCATAGACAGTCACACCCATGCTCTGGCCATTCCCACGTCAGTCCTGATTTCTCCAATATTCTGGATGTGCCTCATATCCTGAATCAGGGAGATCCTCAGGGGAGACATGACTGAGCTGGCATCAGACTTCACCCATTCTGAATCAAGAAGTACTCCTGAGGCTTCCTCATGTGAGTTTTCTCTGCTGGTTTTCCTGATAATGTATCAGGTGGGACCACAAAGCTGATTTCCTCTGTTTCAGTTGTAGGGCTCCAGATCTTGTCCAGGAGGTCACAAAAACCAGTCAAGGTGTTCTCCTCCACCCTTGTGATGTTCACCTCCCTGTGTCCTAGCTCCACAGCCCCTTGGCCCATTTTCTCCACCAGCATCCTCTTGGTCTTGTTGAGGCATTCCTTCAGCAGGCCTTCTATGAACTTCCAGTTGGTTTAGTCAATCACTGATGGAGAGAGGTTGGATAGTTTGGGCTGGCAGATGGTGCTGCCCATATTCCTGGCTTCCTGGATGTACTTCTCTCTCTGGTCATTATCTAAACACAGGTGTCCTGTGTGCTGCTTCTGCCATCTTTCCGCCTCCACCGGGCAGGGGCATTCCTTTTCGTCCACCTGTTGCTGGCTGGTCCGATGGAAAGTACATCAGACTGCAGCTTAGGGAAGAGGCCTGGTTCATACTTCCCTTGTCTGATCTTCATGTCAAGTAAATGTAGATGAACTGCAGTATGGTTAACTTTTGCCAAGTGTAGCCCAATTGCTTTCTCTGCACAGTGGTACATTTCTGGTACATTGACGTGTGAAGAGTAGGTGAGTAGGTGTTTGAACATTCAACAGCTTGAACTTGTCTACTCAGGAATCAAATACCCAGAGCACAGGGTCTTTATCACCATCATCATGACACATGATTTTGTTATCAATGAAAGAAGCAAACATCTCCAGGTCTCCAGTAATCTTGATAGGAAGGGCACAGGCTGATCTGACAGAATTGATGCTTTATCAAAGTTTTGCATCTGCTCCCTGTTGGTAAACCAGGATTCCTTATCCTGGCTGGGCTGAATGACAAACACCTCATAATCTGCAAATATCTGAGCAAAACAATTTGCAAAACCTTCTGGGATCTGAATGTTTAGCTGGTAAATCCTGAGTTCTTCGTAATCTCACTGAACTTTGAGATTCTAATTGCTGCTGTGGTCTTCATACACTTCCAGCTTTTCCAGTCTCACCGCAATCCTCTTGATTAAGGCTTGCAGACGGGTGATAATTTCATTCTCCTTGAGGTGCCGGTAAGAATGCAAAGGGGATCCAGCAATGTTCCCATTCCTCATGTCAGAGACAAGCTCTGAGGCCCGAAGCCTCTTCAGCTTGGAGGCGCTCTCACTGCAATGAAGGTTCTCTTCAGGGGGAATGCCAAGTGCCACGAGAATCTCACACACTTCCAGGACGAACTCCAGTTCATTGGGAAACCGAGGCAAGTCCTCTGGCAGCTCAGTGAAGTGATTGTCAATGTCCACAAAACAGAGGTTAGCCTCTGGAGGCAGCTCCAGCTTTGACCAGTCATACAGGCGATTGGAATGCAAGCCCATCAGGTATGAAACTGGTGCATCTAAGAAACGCAGGAGAGAAGCTGGGAGAATATGGACACAGACATACTATAACTGGAAAGAAACATGAGAGCTGTAATCAGTCGTCTCCACCACAGTCATCTGTCTCTGGTAATCCGACAGCTCGCCCGGCTTCAGCCAGGTCTCGGTGTCCAGCCCGCAGATGACAAAGTAGTCAGCGAAGCGACTGGGCGCTGAGCCCCTTCCGCAACCGCCGCCGCTCGTGGGGCCTCGTGGGGCCTCGTGGGGCCTCGTGGGGCCTCGCCGGGGCCGAGAGGGGCCGGGCGGTGCGGAGCGGCTCTGAGCCCCCGCACCCGGGTGCCCGCCGGCTTTCAGGCCACCCCTCCAGCCTCCGCTGCCCCTACCGCGGTTCGGGCCCCGTCCCCGGCCTTGGTCGGGTCCCCACGGCCGCCGCGGCTGCTGTGACCGGGAGGGAGGGTGGGCACCGGGCCGCCCCGCGCCGCATCCTGGACGCCTCCCCCTCTGCACTGCGGTCGCTGCCTACAGCAGAGAATGCCGGGGCCCGAGCAAGCCTGGAGAAGGAAGCTCAAAAGTATTGAGTATTTTTCAGACATGTAATAAAAATTTTTCAGAGATATTTTTCTCTTAAAATGTCTTTAAGGAAGTTTCTAAGTTAGACATATATTTACCATATGACCCAAAAATCCCTCTCCTAAGAATTTACCCATAAGAAATAAAAATGTAAGTCTACACAAAGACCTGTACACGAATATTTATAGCAGCTTTATAAATAATATCCCAAGCTAGAAGCAATCCAAATGCCCAAACTTGTGAATAGACAAATAAATTATGACATATTCACACAATGGAATACATCTCAGCAATAAAAAGGAAATAACTACTGATAAGTTGCAACAACATAGATGAATCTCCAAAGCATAACACTAAGTGAAAGAAGCCAGACACAAAAGGCTACAAATTTCATAATTCCATGTATATGATTTTTTGTAAAAGGCAAAACTATAGATACAGAAACCAGATAAGTGGTTCAAGGTGGGGGGAGGGGAAGGAGTAAACAAGCTGAAAAAGGTCCGAAGGAACTTTCTGGAATGATAGAAAAAAGTTTTTCCTGTTTTTATTGTGGTGGTAGTTACATGAAGCATACATTTGTTAAAACTTATCAATATGTAAACTCACAAAAGGTGAATTTTACCATAAAAAATTATATCTCAATAAACGTGACAAAATATCTTTAAGAAACAACTAAACTTGACTGACTCATAATGACATTTTGCACATGGCACTCTTTAAAATAACTTATGAAATTATCTCTGATCTTTCTTAACAACTTTATCCTCAACTTAATTTGTAGTTTCTCCCCTTGAACACTTGTAAACAACCCCAGGACTGGGATTATCAAACCTTTAGAGGTATATGGATAGGATTCCAAAAGTTAATCTTCTGAAATTAAGGGCAAACTTTGTATGTATGTACAAACGGGCTTTTAGACATGGAGAGAGTTCATAAATTTCATCAAGTTTTCAAAGAAATCCCCCAAAGTTACCAACAGGTAACATTTCACTGTGCCCCAGAGAAGAGGTTCTACCACTGTATTGTATCCACTATAAGAGAGTCTTGACCTCAGCAGCTTGGGATGGTGAAGCTGAGTTCTAGGGTGGGTAGGTCCTGAAGGAGTTCTCAAAGCCTGTCTTCCTGGGAGGTAGCTAGAACAATGAAGGTGCCCCAGAAAACAGCCTGCAGGAAAATGCCCATCACATACCATAATGAATATCTGCACCAGAGGCTGCTTTTAGTACTTGAGGGGTGAAGTACTCAGTAGCAGTTAGAAGCAACTGCTTCTACATATATGAAGGGTTATACGAATCTTAAAAACACAGTCCTGAATGAAATAAGTATGAAAGATTACATATATATGATATATATATTAGATATATAATGTATTATATATGTGTAATACAACAACATCATTTAGATAAATTGAAACATTTGGCATGAACTCATAAAAAGAGGAAGACACGGATTAAATATGCTGGAGCTTTCCCTGTGTGAGGAGGAGGATGGAGTGGTAGGTGAAGATGAAGGAAACGAATGACTAGATACATGCATACGTGGAAGGCAGAAGAGAAGGAAACCCAAGGAGTACAAATTAAGGAATGTGATCTAATGGCGAATTATTCTGTTTATAGAAAGTTCACCCATGGGAGGGAAAGAACAGGTTGCTGTTTTCTGGACCCCTCCTGACCATTCTCTGTCCCCTCTCACCTTAGCATGACCTGGGGCTCCTAATCTCATGGCCAGAGCACAATATCTATAGATTTATAATTCTCATGAGGAAAAACAAACGTAAAAGTCAACAGTTTATATATGCGTTATCTTATTCCCAAAGTAATTTAAGGCGGCTTAACTATCATTGTAGACCCATTTGGTAAATATCTATGTTCAACTTCTTTAAACTTGCCCCTTCCTCTACTCTCTCCCAGAAACCTCTTTTTTTCTTTGTTGCTCCTAGACCTGACCCTGCTGATGAAGTAGACTATTATTTGTCCCATATTTCAGTTAGTAAAATCCTATATTTTTCTTTTTATTTGTATGTCTTTAGTTTTCCTTTAACCTTCTCTCTCATCCAGTGCTAACAAATAGAATTCATGGGAGGAACTCTGAGAATATGATCCTCTAATTAGCAACTGCTTGTGAAGGAAATTCTGAAAAGACAGGAGGGAGGAAAGAACTGTGGATGCAGAAATGAAATAAAGTGGAATTCTAAACAATAAAGCCATTTAGGAAAAAGATTTAAGATAGAGTTAAGGACTGAAAATCTTAAAATGATATCAAACCTACTATTTTGTCCAGTGTAGGGACTTGTGACCACATTTTAAGGTTGGAACCATTCCATTTTCTTTTCTGTTGGATAACTACCTAACAAACTAGCTAACAAAAGTTGCCTTCCGTTGTGTCTGCAACTATGGAGATTTTGGTGATGGCCTACTTCAGAAATGACTGCTGTGGCCTATGAAATGCTTTTATATGTTGTTCAATAATTGGTAGTCCCCGGATAATTATATTCAAGTGGGTATCTCTGATTTCTAAAGATATATGTTGATTCCCAACATTTTCTTGTGAAAATGGTTCAAACTTTCAGAAGAGTTGAAATAATTTTTACAATGACCATCTGTATATCCACCACCTAGATTCTATCAATAACATTTTATGATACTTGTAATTATTCATCTGTCATTCCTCTATTTATTTAACAATCATTCTTATTTTTTATGCATTTCATGATAAATTGCAGACACATCTATGCAAATAAAAATGTAAATGATTGGTTGTTGTGTTATTGTTTGCTTTCTTTTTTTAAGAATGCCTCAAAAACTTCCCTATACATAAAACAAACTGAAGACTCTTGTAGACTGATTATTTGAATAATGTGTGTGAATGATTATTGTTACTTCTGCACACTAAGTGTTTCGATTTTTTCAATAAATTTGACATAGGCCTATCTGCCAAGAGGTCGAAAACAGATGTGATGTTTGGGGCTGAGCAGAGAAGTAAAGATTTGAATAGACACTGAAAATATTAGAAAAGACTGACTTCTGGTGCATAAGAGAATTGGCAAGTAGTGTAGTGGAGATACCGTATGCATATTTTTTATCGATTATGCATACTCATGGGGTACAAAGCTGACCACCACCCCCTGTGCCCAAGATGTGGATACCATATTTTTGAAGTGGCACCAATATGCATGTTTGTGTTACATTCTCCACCAGTCCAAATAGGAGTAGAAGGGCCATGTGGTGGATCAATTCACATTAGGCAGATTTCACAGGAAGACTCTGAGGCAGAAGAATTGAGGATGCTGAAAAGAGAGGGTTAATAGTGACACAGTGAGTTTCTAAACTGGAGAGGGGTAAAAGCAAAAATTGGAGGGGATTTAAACTTTGAGGACAAGGAAGGGGCAAAGGTAAAGTGATTGAATGTCACTATCAATCTGTAGGTATAATGGTAGTAAGAGAGCGAGAGAAGCTGAAGGGCATGAAACATTAGTCATCATCATTTATCATTTCTGAGGTGATAAAGTAGAAGTTTAGGTCAGGAATACAGTGTCTGAAAAAAAGAGGAGGTCAAGAAATTCAGATGCTAGGATGTTTTGACACTAAAGTTTTCAAAAAATGATACAAGTTAGAATTACTCTGAGGAGTCAAGTGCCAAAGCTTTGTATGTAAGATAGCCTAATCTTGGCTCAGACGTAAGAAGCAGTCTTCTGGAGGAATGCTGAGATTTTCCTCCTCAATGAGGGATGAAGAAACCCTTGCCTCTCCATTTCTGCTTTTGTGTATAGTTGTCGAAGGGTTTTAAACAAATTGCTATGATTCTTGGTGATGTTACAGCAATTTTGTAATTATTGTAGAGAGATACAAAGAATTGCTGAGAAGGTTATCTCAAAATTCTGCCATGGTTGCCCCGATGAAGAAACCTTGCAGCTACTTATTTCAACCCTTTAAAAAGAGTATAACTCAGGTAATCACCAGGAACCTTCCTACCCCATGCATATGAACGAGAGAGGTTAGGTTGGTAAAGGGGGCGCAGACAGAGGGGGCATTTTTTTTCCAGACATCTCCATCCTTCAACCTGGGATAGCCTGGTCTGAGAAGAGAGTGGAGTTGATAGCTCTTAACAATTGATGATCTTAGAATACGCTGGCAAAGGGAGGGAATTAGACAATTAGTTGTAATCAGTTCCATGTATCATTACTTTAAAGTTTTGTACTTTTTTCTTTGTTTAAATTGACGTGAAATCCTGAGGGATGTCATTAAAAGTTAAGAGTGTTAAACACCAAGGGAATGCAGATTTATTTAGGCTTATCTGGTTTTAATGAGAAAATGGCCCAATGATTATGTATTATATAATTAAGATTTAGGATTCAGCTCTTCCCCTACATACTACTAGAGTTACTAAATACAATCCTCTATGGGCAGCTTCTTTAAATTACCAGAATGTGGGTCCCTGAGGGAGTGTGAATGACAGGGCAGTTCCAGGTAAGGCCCTTTCCTTCTTTGAAGAGATGATATACTACTCATATTTCTAATGAACATCCTCAGGGGGTACACAACATAGACACGTGGCAGCTGAGTCTCAGAGCTCACCCAGGACATGCTTTACTCACTGCAACCAACAACTTGGTTGATAGCTAGAATGGAATGTGGCTAAACAGGTTTTTTTTTTTTTTTTTTTTTAGATCCCTGATGTTGACAGTCACTTTGGGGGAAACTGACTTCAAACTGGCCCAACATAAGCTTGGTGCTGCTGAAGTATAGCTGTTTCATGAAGTCTCCCCTGATTCACTCCATCTGTTCCTCATCCTACTGCACAGTCCATGATTCATCTCTTCCCCTAATGCATTTAGGCAGTAACTATATTTTTGTGTTTCTGCTTAAATAATAATGATAATAATACCTCATATTTTAAGCACTTAGCATGTGCCAGGGACTGTGCTGAGTGCTTTATGTCCATTAGATAATTCATTCCACACAATAACTCTTTGAAGTCGGTACTATTGTTATTCGCATTTTACACATAAAGAATCTGAGGTTTAGTAGGTCAAGTTTTTGGCTCAGGTCTTATGACTCAGGTATGTGATAGAGCCATAATTTGAACCCCTTACCCTGACTCCAGAGTCCATACTTCTAACCACTGTATTATATCAATTTCCTACTACCAGACCAAGGAAACATTGTGATCAGAGTCAGCATCTGCTCTTTAAAGTTACAGTCACACACCACATGATGACATTTCAGTCAACAATGGACAGCATATGTGACAGTAGTCCCATAAGATTATTATGGAGCTGAAAAATTTCTACTACCTAGTGAGTCATTGCTGTGGTAACATTGCAGCACAATGCATTACTCACATGTCTGTGGTGATGCTGGTGTAAACAAACCTGTTGCAAAATATGTTGAGGAGGAGTGCCTAGCTTACCCATAGGGTAACCCTTCCAAAGGTAGCTCAGACCTTTAAGATAGAAAGCCAAGCATTTGACAAATTAGGTCTAACTCCAAGTGAAAGTCTTGTTGTCTACATTAGCATTCTTACATTTTTAAATGATTCCCACCCATCCCAATAGCAAAATAATAGTTAATAACAGCAAATACTCACTGAGTGCTTGGTGAGAGCCAGGCACAATCCTTACTGGTAATTTAATTTTCATAACTTTGTGTGGGGTGGTATTATTCTAGTCTCCATTTCACAGCTGAGGAAAGTGAGGTACAGAAAGACCTAGTAACACAATTAGAGGGCTCCTGCTCATGCAACCTAGTGGTCGGTGTAGATAATAGAAAAATTCATTGCTGTTCCCTTTCATAATACTGTTTTGCACAGTGATGAAATCACCTAACAATGCATTTCTTGGAATGTATCTTTGTCATTGAGCGATGGCATGACTGTGTTCCCAAGCCTGCAGTACTCTCTTGTTGCTCTGCAACTTATGAAGACTGATTAAGAAATGCAAATATCTATTCCATCACAGCCTCCCAAAAGTTTAAAGGCAAGGAAGGTGCACTTCAGAAAGCTCAGAACAATCTTCTTTGTACTCATAGGGTGTCACACAGTACTTAGCATATATAATTACATACTAAATAAATACTAAGTACTTAATGAACCCAGTTCATTGAACCCAGTTCAAGAAAGAGCAATAGCATGAGGGATGATAATCAGCTTTGTATCTCATGAATATTCATAACCAATAAAAATATGCACATTAAAAAAAGGAAGAGCAACAATGTTTTATAGTAGTGACTACCCCAAAATTCTTAAGAAGAACATATTTAGGAGTGAGCTGAAGAAAATGAAGTGCCTCAAAAAATCCTAGCTTTATTTTTTCTAAAATAATGAAAAGTTTGGAAGCAAGAACTCCAAGGGTGGTACCACAGATCAAAGATGGCACATGAACCCAGACTCTTTTGGGTCTTTCTGATTCACTAATCTCAGCATGAGGTTGTTTTCATCTTTGCAAGATGGTTTTAGGGGATGTGTAGGCCATTATACATCTATTTTTTTAAAGATCTCCTGAGAATTTCTCCCTTGTTAATTGTGATTATCCAACCTACTTTAGAAGGAGAAACTATTCAGTTGACTCTCTGCTTCCTATAAGATTTTTAATCTTTTAAAACTTCAGTTAACATTGGGTTCTGGTCAAGCTGGTGGCATAGATGGTTCCTAGTGTTGCTCCCTCCCACAAATAGACCAATTTGCAACTATTAAAAAGTAACAACAGGAGGCCTGAGATCTGCACTGGAACAGGCAGGAGTCGTGCACCATGGGGCTCCAGTCCAGGCCAGTGCCCACTCCCCAGAGAGGCCTGAGAGCCACGGGGCCCACTTGCCCTGAGTCAGCCATGCTGGAAAAGGCAGGTGCTGCAGTACCTCCAGCCCAGGTTGGTCCTCACTGCTTAGAGAGGCCTAAGAGATGCCAGGCTCACATGACCCAAGTCAGCTGTGCTGGAAGAGGCAGGTGCCATGGGACCCCCAGTCCAGGCCAGTCCCCACTGCACAGAGAGGGCTGAGAAGCACTGGGTCCACACACCTTGAGTCAACAGCACTAGAAAAAACAGCTGACATGGGAACTCCAGCTCAGTCCAGTCACTGCCGCACGGAGAGGCTTGAGAGCTGCTGGGCCCACACACCCTGAGTCAGCTGCACTAGAACAGGCAGGCACTGTGGGACCCCCAGCCAAAGCTAGTTCCTACTGCCCAGAATTGGAAGTCATTTCAGGATCCAAGGCAGACATCAGGGTGAAATGAGTGGACTGTGATACACCCTGCCATAATGACAAAGGAAAGACAACAGAAATAAGAAAAATCAAGAAAGAACATCACCACCAAAGGAAAATAATAATTCTCAGAATTCTGTAGAACAGGAAGTCTTTGATATGACTGACAAGGAATTTAGAGCAACAATTCTAAGGAAAATAAATGAGATAAAAGAAAACGCAGACAACACAATGAAATGAGGAAAATATACAGGATCTGAAAGAACAAATGTACAAAGAAATCAATGCCTTGAAAAAGAATGTAGCAGGGCTTGTGGAGCTGAAGGATTCATTCAATGAAATAAATACCACAACAGAGAGTCTAACCAGCAGGCTAGAATTTTCTGACCTTGAAGACAGGCTGTTTGAATTTACACAGGTAGACCAGAAAAAAGAAAAAAAATTTAAAAAATTGAAGGAAATCTAAGAGAAATAACAGACAACCTTAAGTGCTCAAATATCCAAATCAGGGTATTCCAGAAAGGGAGGAAAAAGGAAATGGCATTGAAAACATATTCAATGAAATAATAGCAGAAAACTTCCCAGGTATAGGGAAAGTCACAGATCTCCAGATTCAGGAGGCCCAAAGATCCCCAAACATGTTCAACCCAAAAAGATTCTCTCCAAGACATGTGATAGTCAAACTGGCAAAACTCAAAGACAAAGAGAGAATCTTAGAAGCTGCAAGAGAGAAGTGGCAAGTCACTTATAAGGGAGCTCCAATGAGGATAACATCAGACTTTTCATCAGAAACCCTAAATCCAGAAAAGAATGGGATGATATATTCAAAACACTAAGGGACAAAAATTGCCAGCCAAGAATACTTTACCCAGCAAGGCTATCCTTCCAAAACGAAGGACAAATAGTATGTTTCTCAGACAAAGAGAAACTGTGGGAGTTCACTACCACACGACCAGCCTTACAAGAAATTCTCAAGGAAGTACTGGGTTTGAAGCCACAAAAACAACCATGACTGCCACAAATACTCAAGAAAGAATAAAACCTACCAACAAAACAAAAATGCTAACAATAAAGAAAAAACAGTTTATCTACCATACCAAGAAACCAACAAATACAGAAGACAAACAGAAAAGTAGAAAGAAAGTAACAAAAGGTACTTAAGACATCTAAATAAAAATCAATAAAATAGTAGGGGTAAATCAACATCTTCCAATATAACTCTAAATGTAAAGGGATTAAATTCCCCATTCAAAAGACACAGACTGACTGAGTGGATTAAAAAGATGGGCCCAACAATATGCTGCCTTCAAGAGACTCACCTGACCTGTAAAGACACACATAAACTAAGAGTGAAAGGATAGAAAAAGATATATCATTCAAATAGAAATGAAATATGAGCTGGAGCAGCTATTCTTATATCGGATAAAATAGACTTTAAAGCAAAAACCATAAAAAGATAAAGAATGCCACTATATAATGATAAAAGGATCTATCCATCAAGAAGACATAAAAATCATAAATATATACTCACCCAATGTAGAAGCAGCAGATTTATAAAGCAAACACTATTAGATCTAAAGACTGACATGGAAACTAACACCATAATAGCGGGGGACCTGAACAGCCCACTCTTAACATTGGACAGATCATCTAGACAAAAAATCAATAAACACAAGATCTAAACAACACTTTAGACCAATTGGACTTGGCAGATCCCTACGGAACATTCCATCCAACAACCTCAGAATATTCATTCTTCTCATCAGCACATGGAACATTCTGCAGGACAGACCACTTGTTAGGTCACAAAGCAAGTCTCAACAAATTCAAAAAAATTGGAATAATTCCATGTATTTTTTCAGATCACAATGGATTAAAATTAGAAATTGATAACAAACAAAACTCTGGAAACTATATAAAAACTTGGAAATTAAATAGCATTCTACTTAATGACATAAGGGTCTTTTGGGAAAATATAGAAAAAGAAATGGTCAGGGCCCCTCAAGTGTTCAGAGTATGGCCAAGCATCTGAGGTGTGATTGCACATGTGCATCTGCATGTTTTGCTTTTGAATTATGGACTTGAGTATAAAGGACTAATGGTGCAGATGCATGAAGCTTTGAGAGGATGCTCTGGGAAGCCATATTAGGTCAGCTGCTCCTTCTCTGAGTAAAGCCTATTATTTTTTCACTAATGGCTCCGAGGACCTTTTCCTATTACATAGCTT
Organism: Cynocephalus volans; assembly: GCF_027409185.1. Lineage (NCBI taxonomy): Eukaryota > Metazoa > Chordata > Mammalia > Dermoptera > Cynocephalidae > Cynocephalus > Cynocephalus volans. The sequence goes on from NC_084467.1 coordinate 97,746,006, forward strand.
GTAGGCCTGCATGTGAAGGGTTTGTGACCCAGTCTGGACAACAGGTTCAAGGGGTCTGTGAGACCTAGCCCTAGCTTTATAATTGGCATAGTCAGCGGCAGGATTCTGAGCAGGTAAGGGAGCCAAAAGCCCCTTGGAAGAAGGAAGAAATGTGGCTACTCTTGAATATGTTGTGCACTATGGCCACTTTCCTGTTGATGGGGATCTGGTTGCTGCTCACTATATTGCAAGTCAGCATAGACCAGGCACTCCATGAAGCGGTGCAGCAGAGAGCCCCTTGAGAGGGGGAGGAAATGTGACTATCCTTGAGTATGTGGTGCCCAGTGGCCACTTTTCTGCTGACTGGAGCCTGGCTACTACTCACTATACTGCAAGCTGATCAAGATCTGAAGCAGAAAGCAGAGTTGTTGGAAGCATGGATAAATGTTCTGGAGTATGACATGCAGTGACTAGCCACTCCTGCCTCTCACACCAGGAAAGATGAAAAACCCAGTGGTGAGTTGGGGGAGACCATGCGTCTCCAGACATGACCTACTGTGCATCAGAAAGTGAAGCATGAGCAGCCTATGGGACCAGGCAGACAACCGGCAGGCAATCCACAGGTGACCCAATTCACTACCTATGTCCTGTATACCCAGGTTGAATTGGTTGACTTGGGGAGACAGTTCCAGCAGGCTGCTTGGCTGCTGCAGTTATGGGACCTAGGGGTGAATGGTGTGATGTGCTCAAGGAAGGGGATGGAAAAATTGGCCTCCATTGCCATACACCCATCCCTGAGGCAGTGGCTACAGAACAGATATGCATGAGGGCAAGGTAATCACTTTTTAATGGAATGGGTGAATGCAGCTGCCTGAATCATGTGGGTGAATGCTGGAGAACTGCCTAAAATTGTGAGTAAATGGCAAACATATGCTGAGTTCACTCAAATAATTTGGGAGATGGGGATGTGGCAGTCCATGTTTAATGTGAACACCTGTGGCCGGAAGATGAAAGTTCTACAGGCAGCATGAGAGACATAGGGCTGCAAAATACACCATCAATGTCCTTTGGGTCACTGATAGCCATACTAGCCCCATACATTGGTTGTCCTATACATGAAGTAATGACCATGATGGCCAGCTTGGGTGAAGTAGAGAGTAGGAGACAAGCAAAATGGGTCTGAAAGGTGGCTAAGATCAAACCCCCAAGAAATGCTCAGGATTTTATCCTGAGGGGACCAAGCAAGACCAGCCATAAGCAGATGCGGCTTGACTTGCTTGCAGCAGGGGCCGATAGCAAGAAAACTGACTGGCAGCCAAATGCGGTCCTGTTTGCCTTGTGGCAGCAATTGTGCCCTGAACAGCATTTCACTAAATGTCCAGAAATAGGTAGCAAGTTACACGCAGTGGATTTAAAGGATCTTTTGGTTACTCCTGAGGAGGCAGATGAAATATTCTGTTTTGATTAGGGAGCAGGCCAAGGTACTCATCTTTTGGGAGCAGGCAAGGACTAGAGGCCTCACACTGAATTGGCAATATATTGGTTGAGGAAAACTGTGCAGTGTGTTTTAGCGTTGGTGGATACAGGCACAGAATGTAGCCTGATATTTGGCAATCCAGATAAGTTTCCAGGGGCCATGATTCGTATAGATGGCTATGGAGGACATATGATTAAAGTCAAAGCTATGTCATTGCCATTGGGCATAGGATAATTGTCCCTTCATGTATATACTGCATATATATATATCCCCAGTAGCTGAATACATCTTGGGTATGGATGTACTTTATGGTTTGCACCTGTAAACAACAGTTGGAGAGTTTCGGCTGCGAATATGGACTGTAAAGCTTGTGTTACAGGGATATGCTAAACATAACACACAGGTGTTACCCAAGGCAAGATATGTAGTTAATGTAAAGCAGTATCACCTACTGGGAGTACATGCAGAGATAGGTGCCACTATTTTGGAGTTAGAGAAAGTTGGCATTATTCGTCCAGCTCACAGCCCATTTAATGCTCTGGTATGGCCAGTGAAAAAGCTTGATAGTACCTGGGGAATGACTGTAGATTATCAAGAACTAAACAAAGCAGTGCCTCCTTTGCATGCAACCGTGTCTTCAGTTCATGACTTGATGGATCAGAGGATGACTTAGCTGGGAACTTATCATTATGTATTGGACCTTGCAAATGCTTTTTTCTCTATTCCAATCTTGGCTGATGGCCAAGATCAGTTTGCCTTCACCTGGGAAGGGAGGCAGTGGAACTATCAAGTATTGCCTCAAGGCTATCTGCATAGCCCAACCATCTGTCATGGTTTAGTGGCTGGGGACCTAGCCAAGTGGACTAGGCCCAGCATTGTTACAATGTTTCACTACATTGTTGATGTGTTACTAACCTCTGATTCTCTTACAGATTTAACCTGGGCAGCTCCAATGCTGCTAAGTCATTTGGAACAATGTGGGCAGGCTGTGAACACAGCCAACGTGGAAGGACCTGGGCTGTCTGTCAAATTCTTAGGAGTGGTATGGTCGGGTAAGACAAGAGTGATCCCAGAAGCTATTATAGACAAGATATGGGCATACCCTGATTCACAACTGTAGCTCAGCTACAGACATATTTGGGACTTCTGGGGTATTTCAGAGCTTTTGTACCCCATATGGCCCAAATGGCATGCCCATTGTATGCATTAACAAAGAAAGGAGCCCTCTGGGATTGGACTGAGGAAGTAGAACAGGCTTATCAGGCTGTGAAAAAGGCAATACAGCAAGTACAGGCTTTACAAGTGGCTGATGCCACTAAGCCTTTTGAATTAGATATACATATAACCCAAGAAGGGTTATGGTGGGGTTTATGGCAGAGACAAGACCGATTACAAATACCTGTAGATTCTGCTCTCAGCTCTGGAAGGGTGCTGAAGTGCACCATTCTCCAATAGAAAAACAGTTAGCAGCTGTGTATTCTGCCTTGATGGCCACTGAAGCTATCACAGGAACTGCCAAAGTCCTAGTAAGGACAACATACCTCATACTAGGTTGGCTGCACACGTGGGCAACCAACCCTAAAACAGGCATAGCTCAGATTCCCATTCTGTCTAAATGGGGAGCATACATAGAACAAAGCATCACTGTGTCAATGAGTCCTCTGTCCAAAGAGTTGCACACTGTGCTAGGCCCAATAGAGGTTGTGGAGGAAACTTTGACACAACCCTTACCCATGGATGTGGAGTCTACACCTTTCCATGAGGGACAGGGACCTATCACAGAGCAAGCTTGGTATACAGATAGCTCTAGCATGGGACCCTCAGCATCATGGACAGCTGTTGCTGTCCAGCCCTTAACAGATACCATGTGGTATGAAAATGGCACAGGGCAAAGCAGTCAATGGGCTGAATTGAGAGCAGTATAGATGGTGATAAAAATGAGCCTGGGCCATTAACCATCTCTACTGACAGCTGTACTCTGTATGAAGGTTTAACCCTTTGGATCTCTACTTGGAAATATCAATGGTTGATGGTAAGTCACCGACCCCTATGGGTACAAGTCATGTGGTAACAGTTATGGGAACTGGGGCATGAGAAAGAAGTAACTCTTTTCCACGTCACAGGACGCTTCTCCTTAGCCAGTCCAGGAAAGGATGAAGCCGAAAACTTGGCTAAGGTAAGATGGCTGGAGAAAGCCCCAGCTGCTGATGTAGCCCAGTGGTTACATCGACGAATGCAGCATGCTGACAGCAAAACCGCATGGATGGTGGCTCAAAGATTGGCCTTGCCTATAAAATGGGACGATGTAGTGAATGCATGTCATGCTTGTCCAGTATGTGCTCAAGAGCGTCCACTCCCCCAGCGGGTGCCCCATACAGATGGGCAAATAACTCAAGTAAGGGTGCCCCTGACTCAATGGCAAGTGGACATTGTTGGACCACTGCCAAGGTCAGAGAATTTTGGATACATCTTCACTGCTGTTGATACAGCTACTGGTCTTCTGTTTGTATGGCTTTGCAAGGTTCCAGACCAGGTAAACCCTGTGAAGGTATTGAATAACCTCATGGCCATGTATGGCCTGCCTGTAGTCTTAGAGAGTGATAATGGAACCCACTTTACTGGACATGGGGTTCAGAGGTGGGCCTCACAGTTGGCTGTTCAGTGGAAGTTACATGTGCCATATCATCCCCAGGGAGCGGAAATTATTGAACGGTATAATGGTCTTTTAAAAAAGGGACTAAGTCTATCTGCCCAACCCCAACCCCTGAAGGTCTGGATATGGCAGTTATGTCCAACAGTCAGGATTCTAAATGAGGGACCCTGCAAGGGTGGGCCCTCTCCAGTGGAAGCTCTGTTGCATAGGGCTGCAGCACCTATACAACTGCCAGTCACTACTAAAGATAAGCTTTTGAAGCCAGGATATAGCAATAATGGAAATATTCTCTTACCAGCCCCAACCTGTTTATGACAGGGACAGATAGTACAATGTGAATGACCTTGGAGAATACAAGCCCCCTATATACACTGGATAGGTCTAATAGGGCCTTGGAGGAAAAGAGTAGAAGACTTGCAAGATTCGCCTTGGGTGACAAGCACCTGGCCTCCTCGATTGAAGGTAACATGGCCTGGAACAGATAAGTGCTCTATTCCAAAGGGCAAATTTATATTATCATTAGGGCCAATTATGAGTTCCCCTGTACTGTTACATGTAGGACCTACACATCCAACAGTGTTAGCAGATAAAATATGATATCATAAACCAGGTAAGATACCTATTCCTGCAACCATCCTATCTCATGATGGCAAACTGGTATGTATCTTACCAGATGGGTAAGAACTTCCCCTATTGGTACCAATAAACCTTCTGTCTTTTCTCCCATCGTGTTCTGGCTGCAGGCACCAGAGTCAACTGGGTACATACATATGTTCATGTGACCAATGTGTTGGCTTACTGAATATGCACTGAACTGCCCATCAGTATGACTACAGAATTCCCATGGAAAAACACAGCAATGACGACTACTAACCAGACATGTGAGGCTAATAGTTGAAAGGACAAGACTACAGGACAAGCCCTAAGGCATATTGAACAGACAATAGGTTATATAAATGTAAGTGTCATTTATCCTTGCTAAGGGAACATCGAGGAACTATAGCAAGGGACCCAGAAGGGATGGGTTGTTGGGAAAATATAGAAAATAAACTGGTCAGGGCCCCTCAGGTGTTCAGAGTCTGGCCAAGCATCGGAGGTGTGATTGCACATGTGTATCTTCGTGGTTTTTTTTTTTTTTTGAATTATTGAGGACTAATGATGCAGATGCACAAAGCTTCGAGAGGATGCTGGGGTAAGACATATTAGGTTGGCTGCTCTTAGCTCTGAATAAAGCCTATTATTTCTTCACTAATGGCTCCAAGGACCTTTTCATATTAACTAGCTCAGGGACCTCTGTGTGAAGTGTTTGTGACCCAGTCTGGACAACAGGCTCAAGGTGTGTGTGAGACCTAGCCTTAGCTTTACAGGGTCCAAGAAGAAATTAAACAGGAAATCAAAAAATTTCTTGAAACTAATGAAAATAATGATACATCATACCAAAACCAGTGGGATACTGCAAAAGCAGCACAAAAGGGGAAATTTATCACATTAAATGCTTACTTCAGAAGAATGGAAAGATGGCAAATAAACAACCTAACACTTCACATTAAAGATCTAGAAAAACAAGAACAATCCAAACGTAAAATTAGTAGACAGAAATAATTAAGATCAGAGCTGAACTGAAGGAAATAGAAATCCAAAAAACAATACAAAAAGATCAATGAAACAAAAAGTTGGTTTTCCGAAAAGATAAGTAAAATCGACAAACCTTTAGCAAGGCTAACTAAGAAAAGAAGAGAGAAGGCCCAAATAACAAATATTAGAACTGGAAAAGATGATATTGCAACTGATACCTCAAAAATACAAGGAATCATTAGACTACTATAAACACCTATATGCCAACCAACTTGAAAATCTAGAGGAAATGGATAAATTTCTGGATGCCTACAAACTACCAAAACTGAGGCAAGAAGATATAGAAAATCTGAACAGACCAATAACAATAAAAAATTGAAGCTGTTATTAGAAGGCTCCCAACAAAGAAAAGCCCAGGACTGGACAAGTTCATGGCTGAGTTCTATGAAACCTTCAAAGAGGAACTGATACCAATTCTCTACAAACTGTTCCAAAAGATTGAAACAGAGGCCATTCTCCCAAACTCATTCTATGAGGCAAACATCACCCTGATACCAAAACCAGACAAAGATGCATCAAAAATAGAAAACTACAGGCCAACATCCTTGATGAATATAGATGCAAAAATCCTCACCAAAATACTAGCTAACAGAATACAGCAGCACATATGCAAAATTATACACCATGATCAAATGGGATTCATCCCAGGGATGCAAAGTTGGTTCAACATATGCAAATCAATAAATGTGATACACCATATCAATAAAATCAAACACAGGGACCATATGATCATATCTATAGATGCTGAAAAAGCATTTGACAAAATTAAACACTTGTTCATGATAAAGACTCTCTACAAGTAAGGCATAGATGGAAAGTATCTAAACATAATTAAAGCCATATATGATAAACCCACTGCCAATATCATCCTGAATGGGGAAAAGCTGAAAGATTTTCCCTTAAAAACAGGAACTAGACAAGGATGCCCACTCACACCAGTTTTATTCAACATAGTGTTGGAAGTACTAGCCAGAGCAATCAGAAAAGAGAAGGAAATAAAGGGCATACAGATTGGAAAGGATGAAGTCAAGCCGTTCCTGTTTGTGGCTGGTATGCTCATATATATTGAACAGCCTAAAGCCTCTATAAAAAAAACTCCTAGAGTTGACAAATGATTTCAGCAAAGTTCCAGGATACAAAATCAACACATAAAAATCAGTAGCATTTCTATACTCCAACAGTGAACATGCAGCAACAGAAATCAAGAAAGCTAGCCCATATACAATAGCCACCAAAAAAATAAAATACTTAGGAATAAAGCTAACCAATGATGTGAAAAATCACTATGAAGAGAACTACAAACCACTGTTGAGAGAAATTAAAGAGGACACAAGAAAATGGAAAGATATCCCTTGCTCTTGGATTGGAGGAATTAACATTGAGAAAATGTCCATATTACCCAAAGTGATCTACAGATTCAATGCGATCCTCATCAAAATTCCAATGAAATTTTTCTCTGAGATGGAAAAAGCTATCCAGATATTTATATGGAATAACAAAAGACCACGCATAGCCAAAGCAATCCTGAGCAAAAAATAAAATAAAATAAAATAAAATAAAATAAAATAAAATAAAATAAAATAAAATAAAATAAAATAAAATAAAATAAAGCCAGAGGCATAACACTACCTGCCTTTAAACTATATTACAAAGGTATAATAACCAAAACAGCATGGTACTGGCATAAAAACAGATACATAGATCAATGAATAGAGAACCCAGAAATCAACCCATACATGTACAGCCATCTGATCTTTGACAAAGGCAGCAAATCTACAGACTGGGGAAGAGACCACCTTTTCAACAAGTGGTGATGGGAAATATGGATACTCATATGTAGGAGAATGAAACTAGACCCCTACCTTTCACCATATACCAAAATGAACTCGAAATGCATTAAAGAATTAAATATTTATCCTTAAACAATAAAACTCCTTAAAGAAAACAGGGGAAACACTCCAGGAATTAGGAGTGGGTACAGACTTCATGAATAGGACTCCAAAAGCACAGGCAACAATAGGAAAAATAAACAAATGGGATTATAATAAACTAAAAATGTGTGCAGCAAAAGCAACAGTCAACAGAGTAAAAACACAACCAACAGAGTGGGAGCAAATATTTGCAAATTATACATCTGACAAAGGATTAGTATCCAGAATATATAAGGAACTCAACAACTTTACAAGAAAAAACAGAAAACCCAATTACAAATTGGGCAAAGGAACTGAATAGGAATTTTTCAAAGGAAGATGTACGAATGGTGAGCACACATATGAAAAAATGCTCAACCTCACTCAGCATCTGGGAAAAGCAAATCAAGACCACTCTGACATACCATCTCACTCCAATTAGGATGGCTAACAGCCAAAAGACTGAGAATGATAAGTGCTGAAGAGGTTGTGGTGGAAAAGGAACTCTCATACACTGTTTTGGGGGCTTCAAAATGGTGCAGACTTTATGGAAAATGGTATGAAAGTTCCTCAAACAATTAGAGATAGATCTACCTTATGACCCAGCTATACCACTGTTGGGAATATACCCAGAGGAATGGAAATCATCATGCCGAAGGGATACCTGTACTCGAATGTTTATTGCAGCTCTATTTACAATAGCCAAGGGTTGGAACCAGCCCAAATGTCCATCATCTGAAGACTGGACAAGGAAACTGTGGTATATCTACAGAACAGAATACTACCCTGCTATAAAAAAGAATGAAATACTATCATTCACATCAATATGGATTGACTTAGAGAAAATTATATTAAGAGAAACAAGTCAGGTACAGAGAGAGAAATACCACATGTTCTCACTTATTTGTTGGAGCTAAAAATAAATAAATAAGTAAGCACACAAATCAAGGGTGTGAGGGGGAAGAAGACAGAATAACCACAAAAATTCCTTGAACTGTTTAAGTCACACGAACAGATATGATGACGGGGAAGGAGTGGACAGGAACGGGTAAAGCGGCATGAAAATCAACTACAATGTATTTTGATAAATAAAATAAAATATAATATATACAAACAAGCAAACAAACAAGCCCCAAACCCTAAAACATTTATTAAATTATTACCCTGAAGAAAAATAAGAGAATGAAATACTACCATTTGCAACAACATGGATGGACTTAGAGAAAATTATATTAAGTGAAACAAGCAGGCAGAGAAAGAGAAATACCACATTTTCACAATTATTTGTGGGAGCTAAGTATAAAAGAATGAATAAATAAGCACACAAACAAAAAAATTGGGGGAAGAAGACACAACATCACAACAATTCCTTGAACTTTTTAAGACAAGTGAACAGATATGATGTATGGGGGGAGAGGAAAGAGTGAGGGGGGAAGAGGAACAGGTAAAGGGTCATGAAAATCAACTACAATGTATATTGAGAAATAAAAATTAAAATTAAAAAATAAAAGGAATAAAAATTAATTTAATATAAAACCCTATTCTTGTTTATCTTGGCCTCTTTTAGTATGATTGTACATAAAATCATCATTAGGGCAGTTCCATTTCAACCCCGTGAAAACTTTTTCATTTAAAACTTCCTCTGCTTTATCAGTATTTTTCTTACAGTGACCTCACAGGGAGGAAAGTAAGTGTAAAATAATAAGAAAAAAAAGCTGTTTATCAAAGTTGCTATTGAAACCTGAATAATATTGTAAGAGGATTATATATATTCAGGAGTTAGGCTGACAAGCTAATGACATCTAGAAGAGTCTCTAGCTCAAAACAGTAATTCTGAACACTGTGTTTGGGCTAAGGCAAGTGGGATAAATTCCTGCTAGAATTACCCTACTCTCCAAGATGCTGGTTGATGTTAACATCTTCTTTTGATTTAATCTCCCTGTCACTGAGCTTCAGACAAATGTGGTTCCTTGTTTCAAAAAAAAAGTTTAAAAAATGAGGTTGATTCCATAGCTTCAAAGGGAAAAACTGGCAATGAAATAGGCAAGGATGCTCTAATAATAAGATTCTCTTAGTTAGATGTAGCTAACTACATAAATCACACATTCTCAGGATGACAGCTTTTCCCCCACATCCAGAACATCAGCATTTTTGGTGAGCTATCCAGGGTACTGAACTTCCTCTGCTTTTAACTCTCTTTGATCCAGTAAGGCAAACTCTTCTCTTTATGCTCGCCTTACTTATGCTGTTGATAAGTATTGACTTTTATTTGTTTAAGGTAAAGTTTACCTTCTGGTTATAAGAATAAAAAAAGAAGAACATTACTCATAAACCCATTACCCCCAAGCAAGTATAAATAATATCTAGGTTCATTTCCTCTCAGTCGTTTTTCTACACATACTCATATTGAAAAATACTACTTTTAGGATTGGATTGTTTTTTTTTTTTTTTAGTTCTTTGAGGTCTAGCATTACATCATTTACTTGAAGCCTTTCCATTCTTTGATGTAAGCATTTATTGCAATAAACTTCCCTCTTATTGATTTGCAATATCCCACAGGTTTTGGTATGATGTATCTTTATTTTCATTAGTTTCAAGAAATTTTTTGAATTCATTTTTAATTCCTTCATGAACCCATAGGTCATGCAGGAGCCAGTTGTTTAGTTTCCATGCATTGTATAGTTTCTAGAGTTTTGTTTGTTATTGATTTCCTTTATCTCTTTTTATGGTTTTTGGTTTAATGTCTATTTTATCCAATGTAAGAATAGCTATTCCTGCTTGCTTTTGGTTTCCATTTGCATGGTATATCTTTTTGCATCCCATCACTTTTAATCTGTGTGTGTCTTCACTGGTGAGGGGACTCTCTTGAAGACAGCATATAGTTTGATCTAGCTTTTTAATCCAATCATTTAGTCTCTGTCTTTTGAATGGGGAATTTAATCCATTTACGTTTAGGGTTGTTACTGACAGGTATTGTTTTACTCCTGTCATTTTGTTAGTTTTTGTTTAGATGTTTTAAATAACTTTTGTTAATTTCTTACCCTTTATTTCTCATCTTCAGTGTTAATTGGAAATTTGAGGTGGCATGATTTAGCTTCTGTTTCTTTCTCATTTGCATTTTTGTTTTAATTGTGGGTTTTGCTCTTTCTTGTGTATCTGTGATAGTGATTATCGTTTTCAGATTCTGGATGTGGGACTCCTTTGAGAATTTCTTCTAGTGCTGGTTCTGTGGTGGTGAACTCCCGCAATTTTTGTCTGGGAAATACACTATTTCTTCCTCATTTCTGAAGGATAGTCTTGCTGGATACAGAATTCATTGCTGGCATTTTTTTTCTTTTTGTATTTTGAATATATCATCCCACTTTCTTCTGGCCTGTATGGTTGCAGTTGAGAAGTCTGCTGTTCTCTTGCTGCTTTTAAAATTTTCTCTTTGTCTTTGAGTTTGCCTGTTTGATTATAATGTGTGTTGGAGAGGATCTTTTTGGATTGAATGTTTGAGGATCTTTGGGCTTCCTGGAACTGAATGTCTGTATCTCTCTGTACACCTGGGACGTTTTCTGTTATTATTTCTTTGAATAAGTTTCAAAGCCTTTTCCTTTCTCCTCCCCTCCTGGAATGACCATTATTTGGATGTTTGAGCACTTAAGGTTGTCTGCTAGCTTTCTTAGATTTTCTTCAGTTTTTTTTTTTTTTTTTTTTTTAAATTTTATTTTGTCGATATACATTGTAGCTGATTAATGCTCCCCATCACCAAAACCTCCCTCCCTTCTCCCTCCCCCCCTCCCCCCCAACAATGTCCTTTCTGTTTGCTTGTTGTATCAACTTCAAATAATTGTGGTTGTTATATCTTCTTCCCCCCCCCCCCGGTTTGTGTGTGTGTGTGTGTATGTGTGTGTGTGTGAATTTATATATTAATTTTTAGCTCCCTCCAATAAGTGAGAACATGTGGTATTTCTCTTTCTGTGCCTGACTTGTTTCACTTAATATAATTCTCTCAAGGTCCATCCATGTTGTTGCAAATGGCAGTATTTCATTCGTTTTTATAGCTGAGTAGTATTCCATTGTGTAGATGTACCACATTTTCCGTATCCACTCATCTGATGATGGGCATTTGGGCTGGTTCCAACTCTTGGCTATTGTAAAGAGTGCTGCGATGAACATTGGGGAACAGGTATACCTTCGACTTGATGATTTCCATTCCTCTGGGTATATTCCCAACAGTGGGATGGCTGGGTCGTATGGTAGATCTATTTGCAATTGTTTAAGGAACCTCCATACCATTTTCCATAGAGGCTGCACCATTTTGACCCCAAAAGCACGGGCAACCAAAGGAAAAATAAACAAATGGGATTATATCAAACTAAAAAGCTTCTGCACAGCAAAAGAAACAATTAAAAGAGTTAAAAGACAACCAACAGAGTGGGAGAAAATATTTGCAAAATATACATCTGACAAAGGATTAATATCCAGAATATATAAGGAACTCAAACAACTTTACAAGAAGAAAACAAGCAACCCAATTAAAAAATGGGCAAAAGAGCTAAGTAGGCATTTCTCTAAGGAAGATATCCAAATGGCCAACAGACATATGAAAAGATTTTCTTCAGTTTTTAAAAATTCTCTTTACCTTTTTTTTTTTTGTCTGCCTGGGTTATTTTGAGAAGACCATCTTCTAGACCTGAAATTCTTTCTTCTGTTTAGCCTGATGCTTGCTCAAGCTGTCTGTTGTGTTTTTTATTTCATTGAGTGAATCTTTCTAGGAGTTCTGCTACATTCTTTTTTTACGGTATTAATCTCTTTGTAAATTTCCTCCTACATATTCTGGGTATTTTTTTCTTGTTTCATTGTGCATTGTGTTCTCTAATTGAATCTTCTCTTGTCTCTTTGTATTTTCTTAAGATCATTGCTTGGAATTCCTTTTCAGACATTTTAAGTGTTTTCTGCTTTATGGGGTCTGGTACTTGAGCATCACTGTATTCCTTTGGCAGTGTCATATCTTCTTGTTTGTTTGTGGTTCTAGTATATATATATATATTTTTGTTGATGTTTGGTGATCTGGTAGGGCACTTGTTTCTTCTAGTACTCTGGAGTTAGCTTTGAGGATAAAGATTTGCTTCTCTATTTGTAGGGTCCACTGGCGATTTTTCTTGTATCATTGTAGTTGAGTGTACAGCAGGCTGCCTGTTGAGTGGCCCTGGTTTTACTGTTGTGGAGAGCCATTTTTGCAGTGAGGGCAGGTGTGGCAGTGGCTGTGGTAGACCACCTTGGCTCTCACTCTGGCAGTGAGCAGGGCTGTCCAGGGCTGGAGTCTGGTAACCGTTATTCTACTCTCTACTTCTATGGGAACCATTTTTTTAGATTCTACATGTGAGTGATATTATGTGGATTCATCTTTTTGTGCCTGGCTTTCTTCACTTAATGTGATTTCCAGTTCCATTCATGTTGCTGCAAGTGACAGAATACCATTTTAAAAAAATATAGCTGAATAGTATGCCATTGTATATATATATATACCACAGTATTTTTATGCATTCATCTGTTGATGGATGTTTAGGTTGATTTCATCTCTTGGATATTGTGAATAGTGTTGCAATGAACATTGGAGGGCAGGTGTCTTTTTTGACATAGAAATAACTCTTTTGAAATGTGCAAAACCTCTATGCAGAAAACTATAAAACATTAGTCCAAGAAATAATGACCTAAATAAATGGATGGAAATCATATGCGTGATTTTTAAAACAATAAAATCCCAAGTCTGTGTGTGTGCATGTGTGTGCACATGTATGTGAAACTTGACAATCAGATCCTAAATTTCTGTAAAAATATGAATGGCCAAGAATAGCAAGGACACTATTGAAGAAAAACAATGTTGGAGGGGAGGATTTGCTTTATTGTACACCATTAACTGAGAAAAAAAAGAGATTAACACAGAGGTCAAAAAATATGAGTAGTATTTATGTGGATTGCAATTCATGTACACTGAGTCAGGGCAGCCCTGAATAGTGTTCTGTAAGGAAAGGTTTTTTTAATAAGAGATTTCCCCAAAAATTATTCTTGGAGGCAGTTCATTGGCTGGGCAGAAATCCTAAATTGTAAGCCCATTCTGATTGGATAGTCAATTAATGTACTTCCAGCTGAAAGATGTGGAAGACCAGCAGATATTGACTTAGGTTGTTATCCAGGTCTATTGAAACATTCTGAGTTTTGACCTTTTGCAGGTGTGAGTGAAATCCTCTTGCAAGTCTCCCAACTTCACTTTAAAGCCTTAGCCTTAATTACTTTATTTTCTTTTTATAATACCAAGGCTTATTGTAAAAATACTGTCAGTAAGGCACTAGTATTGGTTCATGAATAAAGAGACTAATAAAACAAGAGACAGAATTCAGAAACACACAAACACACACTTTGAAACTTTTTAAGATCATTATTGCCTTGCAGACTAGCAGAGAAAGGACAGTCTTTTCTACAGATTTTTCTGAGACACTTGGGTGTGTACATGGAAAAATTATTTTAAAATTACACCTACTTCTCCCTATACAAAAAAATCCAAAAAACAAAAAACACAATTCCAACTAAATTGTAATATAAATGTGTATAACAAAATAATAAAAACTTAAAGATAATTTAGAACAATACTATCACCAACTTAAGGTAGAGAAAGAATTCTTAAACGAGATATGAAAAGTATCAAGCATAAAGAAAAATAGTGATACATCGAACTCTGTAAAAATTTAAAGCTTTTGTTCATCTAATAAACACAACTAAGAGACTGAAGAGGCAAATCACAAATTGTCAGAATATATGAGTATTTACCAGTTATATAACAAACAGTGCTCATATCCAGAGAATATAAAAATCTCCTATAAAGTAATAAGAAAACTCAGTAGACTTAGTAGAACAATGGGCAAGAAATATGACATGTCAATAAACAGAATATCTAAAAGGACAAAATCATGTAAAAAAGGACTCAAACTCATTAATTTTTTATGGAAATGTAAAACAATACACCATTAGAATGGCTATTAATGGCTGGCCAGTTGGCTCAGTTGGTTAGAGTACGGTGTTATAACATCAAAGTCAAAGGGGTTCTGATTCCAGAACTGACCAGCCAAAAAAAAAAAAAAAAGAAAAAATGAAAAAAATTGGCTAATGTTAAAAAGAGTGTTAATGACAATAATTGGTGAGAGTGTGGAAAAGCAGGAAGCTCTAAGTGCTGCAAATCAGAGTATAAATTGTTAAAAGCACTTCAGAAAATAGAATGGCATTACCTAGTAGAGTTGAGGATATACATATTACATGGCCTAGAAATTCCCCTTCTAACTACACACCCAGAAATACATACACATTTGCACCCAGAGATGTGTACATGAATGTAGTAGCAATATATATAATATTTCAGAACTAGAAGAAACACAAATAAGCATATACAGTAGAATGAACAAATAAATTATAGGATCTTTATACAATGGATTGCTATACAGAAATAGAAGTACAAGAACTGTAATACATATTTAAAAAACCCCATTAGAACTAATAAATGAATTCAGTAAAGTTGCAGTATACAAAATCAACCACGCAAAAAACAGTAGCATTTCTATACACAAATAACAACTTAGCTGGAAAAGAAATCAAGAGAACAATCCCACTTACAATAGTATCAAAAAAGTAAAATACTGAGAAATAAACTTAACCAAGGAGGTAAAAAATCTGTACACTGAAAACTATAAAACATTGATGAAAGAAAGTGAAGAAGACACAGATAAATGGAAAGAAATCCTGTGCTCATGGATCATAAGAATTAATATAAAGTGACCATACTATGCAAAGCGATCCATGAAAAAGATTATGGAGATTTCTTAAAGATTATAATCTAATTTGCCTCAAAATATTATAAACATTAAAAATTAAATTTTTTAAAAAATTAAATTTTAAAAAGTTTTGGAAATAGAGGTGGCTGTCACACAGCATTGTGAATGTAATCTATAAAATTGTACTTTTAAAAATTCTTAAATTGGAAAACCTTATGTTAATATATTTTACCACAATAAAAAAGTTAAAAACAAAAACAAAAACAAAAACAAAACAATCTACAGAGTCAATGCAACCCCTATCTAAATCCCAATGACATTCTCCACAGAAACAGAGAAAACAAAACAAAAATTTGTATAAAACCTTAAAAGACCCCAATAGCCAAAGCAATTCCAAGAAAAAAGAACAAAGGTTGAGGCATTACACTTTCTGATTTAAAGTGATCTTACAAAGCTGTAGTAATAAAAGAGCATGGTCCTGACACTAAAACAAACACACAGACCAGCAGAACAGAATAGAGAGCCCAGATATGAACTCAAACTTATATGGTCAACTACTTTTCAATAAGGGCACCAAGAGGACACAGTGGGGGAAATAATAACGTTTTCAATAACTAGTGCTAGGAAAATGGAACATCCACATGCAGAAGAATGAAATTGGATCCTTATCTTACACCATATACAAAAATGAACTCAAAATGGACTAAAAACCTAAATGTAAGACCTGAAACCATAAAACTAGAAGAGAACATAAAGGAAAACTCCTTAACATTGGCCTTGTTAATAATATTTTTGTATATCACACTGAAAGCTCAGGCTACAAAAGCAAAAGTAGACAAGTGGGACTACATCAAACTAAAAAAGCTTTTGCACAGAAAAGGAAATAACAGAGTGAAGACACAACCTATGAAATGCGAGAAAATATTTGCAAACCATATATCTGAAAAGAGATTAATATCCAAAATTTATAAAGAACTCATATAATTCAACTGTGAAACAAACAAACAACACCCCCCCCAAACAAAACAAAAACCCCCCAGAGAGACAGCAGGAGTGCACCCAGGGAATTCAGCAACCATGGGCAGCTGCCCAACAGATGGCAGGAGCACATGGGATCTCAGGTACCAAGGGTTGCCCCCACTACTGCTGCATGGGTGGTCCACTATAGCCACCACCACAGCCATTGCCACTGCAAGGGCATCTCACTGTCACAGCAGCAGCCACCACTGCTGTGCAGGTGGTCCACTGACCACTCAACTGCATTGAAGCAAAGAGAATCACCAGTGGAGCCTGGGGAAAGAGGTGAGCAAGTACAGACCCATGACCAGTGATCCATCCCATGGGGGGAATTATGCTGCCATATGTGGTAGCACACCCAGGGTGGGAGGTATGTGCACAGCCCACATAACTGCCTTGATCCAGGGAGAGATACACACAAAACCCCTGAAAATTCAGAAACCCAGAATACCTAAATAGAATAAGGAAAACATTCCCAATCACTACTGGCCCATCCCCCAACTGGGGGAAGCAAGGACCCAGGAGAAGCTTCTGCCTGTAGGAAAGAGGAATGTCACCCATTCAAAGGGAAGAGCTCCAGTATGCCACAGTGAGCCCATCAGGGTCACAGGATGCTAGCTGGCATGCCAACAAGCCCACCCAGCATCACCCACCCCAGCCAAAGAGCAACAGGGCACTCAGGTGCTTCTCCCAAGAACTCAAGACCTTGCCCACATGCTCAATGAACCAACACAGTGTCACTAACCTCAACAAGTAATCACTAAGTGTCCCACTGCTTAGGCCATGGAGGCACCCACATGCAACTCTGATGTTGAATATGATGGCTGTAGTGGGTTGAATAATGTCCCCCCCAAATTCACTGAAGCTTGAATTGTGTTCCCAAGTTGAATGTATTAGAAACTTAGCCCCCACTGTGACTGTTAAGAGGGAAATCCTATTATGGTAATTGAAAGGTGGAGCCTTAAAAAAGTGGTTAGATTGTAGGACCATGCAGTAGTGAATGGATTAAAAATGGTGGTCAGGGGCATGGTTCTGAGGGCTTTAAAAGAAGGGGAGAGTCTGTCTCTCTCTTTGCTCTCTCTGCTTCCACCATCTTGCAATGTGAGACCCCTACCAGATGGACTTTGGACTTCCTAGCTTCAGAAACTGTAAGCAATAAATGTCATTTTCTTTATAAACCACCCAGTTCAGTGTACTTTGTTATAAGCAACAAAAACAGACTAATACAATGGCCAAAGTACCACAAGAAGACTACACTACTGTGTCCACCCAGAACCAATATTCAAACACCCTTAAACAGCAGGTTAGAGCAAACAGAAGAAAGAATTTTTGATTCTGAAGATGGCCTTTTTGAAATAACACAGGTGGACAAAAAAAAAAAAAAAAAGAATTTTAAAAAGTGAAGAAAATCTAAGAGAGCTAGCAGAAAACCTTGAGGGAATAAACATCTAAATCACTGGTGCTTCGGAATGGGAGGAGAAAGGAAAAGGCATTGAAAACCTATTCAATGCAATAATAGCAGAAAACTTCCCAGGTATTACAGGGAGAGACGTGGACCTTGAGATCCAGGAGGCTCAAGGTCCCCCAAAAGATCAATTGAAAAGGGTCTTCTCTGAGGCACATTATAGTCAAACTGCCAAAACTCAAAGACAAAGAAAGAACCCTAAAAACAGCAAGAGAAAAGCATCAAGTCACCTACAAGGGAATCTTGATCAGACTAACAGCAGACTTCTGAAGAGAAACTCTACAGACCAGAAGAGAATGGGATGATATATTCAAAATACTAAAAGAAAAAACTGCCAGCCAAGAATACTAAACCCAGCAAGGCTACCTTTCAGAAATGAGGAAGAAATAGTGTACTTCCCAGACAAACAAAAACTGTAGGTTTTCACCACAACATGACCGGCGATACAAGAAATTCTCAAGGGAGTCCTGCATCTGGAATCCAAAAACTATAATCACTACCATGAATACACAAGAAAGAACAAAACTAGTAGAACAAAAATTCAAATGAGAAAGAGATAGAAACTGTATCTTATCACCTCAAAAACCACCAAACACCAAAAAAAAACAATAAAACGGGAGGAAAGGAACAAAACATATTTAAAACATCCAAACAAAATGGACAAAATTCTGGGAGTAAGACAATATCTTTCAATAACAATGCTAAATGTAAATGGATTAAATTGCCCACTCAAAAGACAGATGACTGATTGGATTAAAAAGCTAGACCCAACTATATACTGTCTTCAAGAGATTCACCTCACCTGTAAAGACAAACACAGACTAATAAAAAAGGGATGGAAAGAGATGTACTACGCAAATGGAAAACAAAAATGAGCAGGAGTAGCTATTCTTACATCAGATAAAACAGACTTTAAACCAAAAACCATAAAAAGAGACAGAGAAGGCCAGTATATAATGATAAAGAGATCTATTCAACAAGACAACATTTAATCACAAACATATATACACTGAACACTGGAGCACCCACATATATAAAGCAAACACTGTTAAACCTGAAGAAAGAGATGGAGTCCAACACTGTTTTGGTTGGGGACCTGAACAACCCTCTCTCAGCACTGGACAGATCATCAAGGCAATAAATTGACAGAGAAACACAGGATTTAAACTGCACTTAAGACCAATTGGACCTGTCAGATATCTACAGAACATTTTATCCAACAACTACAGAATATACTTTCTTCTCATCAGCACATGAAACATTCTCCAAGAGAGACCACATATGAGGTCACAAATCATGTCTCAACAAATTTTTAAAAATTGAAATCATTTCAAGTATTTTTTTCAGATCACAACAGATTAAAACTAGGAATCAATAACAAGCAAAACTCTGGAAACTGTACAAACACATGAAAATTAAACAACATTCTCCTGAGTGATCTATAGGTCCAAGAAGAAATTAAACAGGAAATCAAAAAAATTTCTTGAAACTAATGAAAATAAGCATACAACATACCAAAACCTGTGGGATACTGTAAAAGCAGTACTAAGAGGGAAGTTTACTGCAATAAATGCTTACATCAAAAGAATAGATTTCAAATAAATATCCTAAGGCCACACCTCAAAAACTAGAAAAACAGGAACAATCCAATCCTAAAAGTAGTAGGCAGAAAGAATAGAGCAGAACTAAACGAAATAGAGGCACAAAACCAATACAAAAGATCAATGAAACAAAAGGTTGGTTTTTTGAGAAGAAAAATAAAACAGACAAACTATTAGCTTGGCTAACTATAAAAAGAAGAGAGAAGAGCCAAATAACAAAAATCAGAAATGACAAAAAGGACACTACAACCAATATTAAAGATATACACAGTATCATTAGAGACTATTTTAAACAACTATACACTGACAAATTTGAAAACCTGGAGGAAATGGATAAATTTTTGGATATATACAAACCACCAAAACTGAACCAAGAAGAAACAGAAACCCTGAACAGACCAATAACAAGCAACAAGATTGAAGTAGTAATCAGCCGTCTCCCAACAAAGAAAAGCCCAGAACCGATGGCTTTACAGCTGAAATCTACCAGACCTTTAAAGAGGAATTAATACCAATTATCTTCAAACTATTCCAAAAACTGAAACAGAGGCCATTCTCCCAAACTCACTCTATGAGGCCAGCATCACCCTGATACCACAACCAGAAAAAGATACAACAATAAAAGAAAACTACAAGCAAATATCTCTAATGAACACAGATGCAAAAATCATCAACAAAATATTACCAATAAGAATATTATACAACATGATCACATGGGATTCATTCCAAGGATGCAAGTATGGTTCAACATACACAAGTCAATAAATGTGATATACCACATCAACAAAATAAAGGACAGAACCGTATGATTATCTCAATATATTCAGAAAAAGCCTATGACAAAATTCAATATACCTTCATAATAATGACTCTCAGCAAATTAGGTACAGAAGGAAAGTATCTCATCATAATAAAAGCCATATATGACAAACTTACCACCAATATCATACTGAATGGGGAAAAGAAGAGAAATGAGAAAAGGATGGCCACTATTTCCACTTCCTATTATTTATTGGAAGTACTACTAGCCAGAGCAATCAGGCAAGAGAAAGAAATAAAGCACATCCAGATTGAAAAAGACAAAGTCTAACTGTCCCTATGTGCAGATGACATGATCCTATATAGAGAGAAACCTAAAGGACCTACAAATAAATTCTTAGATCTGGTAAACATTTCAGTAAATTTGTAAGATACAAAATCAACATGCTTATTTATCTTGCTTTTTGCAAGATACAAAATCAGTAGCTGTTTTATACTCCAATAACCAACTAGCAGAAAAAGAAATCAAGAAAGCAAGACCATTTACAATAGTCACCCCAAAAATGAAATACCTAGGAATAAATTTAACCAAGTAGGTGAAATATCTCTGCAATGAGAACTACAATCACTGCTGAACTAAAGAGCACAATAAGATAGAATAACATTCCATGCTCTTAGATTGGAAGAATTAACATTGTGAAAATCTCCATACTACCAAAGCAATCTACAGATTCAGTGCAATCCCCATCAAAATACCAATGACATTCTCCACAGAAATAGGAAAAACAATCCTAACATTTCTATGGAACAACAAAGGACTCTGAACAGCCAAAGAAATTCTGAGCAATAAATAAATAAATAGATAAATAAATATAAAATAAAGCCAGAGGCATAACACTACCTAGCTTCAAATTATACTACAAAGCTATAGTAACCAAAACAGCATTGTACTGGCATAAAACCAGACACATGGACCAATGGAACAGAATAGAGTCCCCAGAAATCAACCCACACACTTTCAGCCAACTGTCAAAGACAACAGAAGCATACAATGAGGAAAGGACTACCTCTTTAATAAGTGGTTCTTCTATATGTAGAAGAATAAAGCTAGACCTGCACCTCTCACTATACCAAAATCAGTTCAAAAATGGATTAAAAGTTTGTATACAAAACCCCAAACTATAAAACTCCTAAAAGAAAGCATGGGGGAAACACTTCAGGAAGTAAGACCAGGCAAAGACTTTATGAAAAAGACTCCAAAAGCACAGGCAACAAAAGATAAAATAAACAAATGGGATTACATCAAACTAACAAGCTTCTGCATAGCAAAAGAAACAATTAACAGAGCTAAGAGACAGAATGGGAGAAAATATTCACAACAAGGGATTAATATCCAGAATATACAGGAGACTCAGACAACTTAACAGTAAATAAACAAGGCATTTCTCAAAGGAAGCTATGCAAATGGCCAACAGACACATGAAAAAATGCTCAAAATCACAAAGCATCAGAGAAATCAAAACCATATTGATCTATCATCTCACCCCGGTTAGACCGGCTATTATCAAAAAGACAGAGAATAGCAAATGCTGGAGAGGATACAGAGAAAGGGTAATGCACCTACATTGTTGGTGGGACTGTA
The DNA here is from genome assembly GCF_027409185.1 of Cynocephalus volans. Taxonomy (NCBI): domain Eukaryota; kingdom Metazoa; phylum Chordata; class Mammalia; order Dermoptera; family Cynocephalidae; genus Cynocephalus; species Cynocephalus volans. The sequence continues at coordinate 97,767,952 of NC_084467.1, forward strand.
AATTAGTACAGCCATTACGGAAAACAGTATGGAGGTTCCTCAAACAACTACAGATAGAACTACCATACAATCCAGCAATTCCACTGCTGGGTGTATACCCAAAGGAATGGAAATCATCATGTTGAAGGGATACCTTCACTCCCATTTTTATTGCAGCTCTATTTACAGTAGTCAAGAGAGTTGGAACCAACCTAAATGTCCCTTGATGGAGGACTGGATAAAGAAAATGTGGTATATATACACAATGGAATACTACTCTGCCATTAAAAAAATGAAATTCTTCCATTCACAGCAACATGAACTTAGAGAAAATTACGTTAAATGAAATAAGCCAGGCACAGAAAGAGAAATATTGCATGTCCTCCCTCATAAGTGGAAGCTAAAAAAACCCCAAATAAATTTTTAAAAAGGAAGATAAAACAATCACAATAATCTGTAGAACTTTCAAAAGGAAAGAACAGAAGTGAGGCCACCAGGTGTGGGAAGAGGGAGGATGAGAGAAGGTTACTGAGAAATTGGTAGGGGGCCCCAACAATGATTACATTGTGTAATGCTGAATATAGTAATTATCTTGATTTCAGCATCACATATTGCACACCAGTATTGATTTTCAACACTGTACCCTAAAGATACGTACCATCAATTATGTTTCCACAAAACAAAGAAAGATGCTTGTACTTATTAATTTTCTTTTTAGAATTTTTCACCTTGTTAATATTTACAAACAGTATATAGAGATTATAATTTAAATCCTTCTTGAAGTCAAAGGATCAGAATTATAATTACTTGTCGTACTGTGGTATATGGGTTGAGTGTCTAAAGTATTTACCTGAATCTGTACCAGCTGCAGAATATGTATGAACTTGTACTCCTGAATATATCTTTATTAGTGGTTTCATTTCCAAAAAATTAATATATTTTCTTTCCAAGAGTAGAAAATAGTATCGTGATGTCTTAGAAATTGCATAATAGTCTTTCTGTAAAATAACTAAATGGCTCAACTACTGAAGCAGGCTTCTCTGAACTAGTCTTGCTCTAAATAAAATCCTTTTGCTGTTTTTAATATTGATCTTTGACTTTTACAAATATAATTTGTCATTGAAAAAAATTTTAGCATAAGTAACCGCTTCTACATCTGTTTAGACTCCGTTTGGGTTCCAGAGCCCTTTAACTTGGCACGATAACAGTGCCATTTTGTAAAAGTTGGAGGAAGAGTTTTGCTAAAATGAAAAGAACTTTGGATTTGAATTAAAACCTTTGCTTACATATTCATTTATTCCTTTAATTGATAAATATTTATTGAAAACCTTGTTATGGGCCAGGCTGTCAGGCAAGAGCTGACTACCGAGTAGTAACTAAACAGGCACACTTTTTCCTCATGGAGCTTTCAGTCTGATCCCAGCTCCCTTATGTTCTTCTGCCTGGCAAATTTTAAATAAGGCACTTTATTTCTCAGAGCCTGGATTTCTTCATTTGTCATATAGACAATATGCAGAGGGATTGTGAGGATCATACATAGTTAGGCTTAGCACAATGCCTGGCATACATCAAATACTTAGTAAATAGATATCAATACAGATAAAATTGCAGGAAGGCTGGGTACTACATACATCACAGAGAAAATAATTCAGTTCAAAAGAAAAAATGAGGTAGTTTCAATTCATTGATTATTTTATCATTGTTTCATTTGTCACACTTAATGAAGAGCTGTATTAATTTGTTAGTTTGAACAAATGTCTCTCCAGTTTGTTAATGCCTGTCAGTAAATGACAACTTTAATTAACTTCATAAAGTTTCTATTAACAAACTTACATTTCCTAGAACAGGACTAGCCTCCGTTACTATTTTTAATCAATGGCAAGAATCCAGGAGGACATAAGTTCCTGAGGATCCTAATTGATGGTTTTGACAATAAGTAAATGTTTACTATTATAGATACTTGTTTTTGTTCCTTACCAAACCTATGATGGTAAGTAGATGCACAGTAACTTTTCTTCAAGAGGATAGAAACAAGTTGAATGTTTTCTTCAAAATATTATTTTAATCCATTCTTCTAAAGCATAACATAATTATATACTTTAAGTTAAAGCTCTTTATTAAGGTCATATAAATATAAAGAGTCATTATCAAATTAGAAGCTTAACACGAAGCAAAGGAAAAAAATAGATTTTCTCTAAGGTAAACGTACCTTGGTATCATATAATTTGCAAGATAAATAGCAATTTCCTACCAGAGTCATTTGAGAAGTGCCCATGAGCACCAGTATCAGGGGAAGTGATGGCTTTGCCCACAAAGGGACTCAAGTTTACACGGAGGAAGGAGATTGAGAAATGGAGCCAAAAACTCAACTGGCCTCCTAGGTTCATGGGAATAGACAGCCCCGACATAGTTTTTGTCAAATGCACAGGGAGTTGTATTTCTGGATAAAAGCAGGATTCCAATGTCTAGCCCAGTTCTCTGAATACGGGGGAGGTGAACATGCCACGGTCTTTGTGGCCTGGCTCCCCAGAATAGGAGTGGACCCCTCCAAGGCACTGATAGGTAAAAGTTATCTTTTCTGCTGGTGTACTCATACACTTTTGTTTTTCCTGTTCTGAGTCTGTCCTTTGCTAAATGAGGCCAGGGAACAATTCCCTAGTGTACTCTATTAACTATCAGTTCAGTGGCAAAATAAAACTCTTTGTCTATCTGGTAGATCAATTATTCACTTAAATTGATCAGCACCTGGTATGAGTCAACCGTCCTTATCATCAGCTGGCTGATTGATTAGTTCATAGGCCACTTAATTCAGCTAAGAGAATGGATCCCATTCAGATAGCACCTGAGTCATCTCACATCCTCCTCTCTTTTCTGTTAATGGAAGTGACAAAACCTATGACAATTCATTGAGTATTTGTGTTCTTACTTCACTTCATGATAAGATCTTTTTCTTTTCCACTAACTTGCTTTATGTGTGTGTCCTGGGGGGAAGGAATGCTTTCCAGTTAGAAAAAAATCTCAAATTTGGGAGAAATTTAAAAAATCATCAAATCCAAATAATTCTTCAGTGCTTTAGTCTCCTTTAATTGTCTTCGAATGTTGTTCTTCCTGAACATCTCCAGTGTAGGGGAGCAGATTCCTTCCTAAAAGAGTAAACCTACCTACAGACAGCACTAATTGTTTTGGGCATAGTTGGGAGGAAAGAAGGGAGTGAAGGAGAAACATGAAGAGAAGAGAGGAGTGGAGGGGAGGGAGAGATGAAGAGGAGAGGAGAGGGAGAAAGCACCACTTACTGAGCACTTTCTCTGGGCTCAGCCCTGTGCTCCCATGATTTATAGACATATTGTGTAATTGGTTGGTTTGTGGCTTTAGAGTCAAGCAGAGAATGTGAGCAAAGTTAACATAGGAATACATTAGCAGAGTCCACACTTCTAGATCTTTCAATAATAGCCTTTTAAAAAAATTTCCTTATGTCTGCTAGGAGATAGGGGAAGAGATAGTGGCTGAATGCTACGTTGGGGAGGTCAGTGTCACTTACCTCTTTGCTGCCCTTGAAAGCCTCATCTGCACAGACCTGGAGGTAGCAGACTTGCTCTTCCCTTAATGGTTATCAAATTTGCCCTTGCTCACATATCCTTGTGGTTGAGCAGGGATTTGAACCCAGCCTCTTTAGTTTTAGAGCCTGTGCTCTTAATGAGGCTTTGGTGTCTTTCTGGTCAGTTCTCTCCTACCTTTCTCCTAGCTTTCCATTGTCCACCTTGGATCTCTGCACTGCATTCAGATGGGGAAGAAGCCCTGCAGGAGAAATGTAATTGCCTTGTAGAGGGGAAGTGGTTCACTCTGTGCACGTTCTCAGAAAGAATTCTTATATTTTATGAGGTAAATTCACCTGATTTTTAAAAAGATTATAAAGAAGGATATAAAAGCAGAAGCGTGAAAGCAAGTCCAGGAGACAGTATAAAGGGTTGTCAAAGAGTGTGACTCTACATGGGATTGCACCCTTACTGACCAACAAAGCAGATCTTGCTTTCCTTGAAGTTAAAACCAGGACAAAGGGCTGCCCTGTGGAACCTTTTCTTTTTCTACCTCTGTGAGATGATACAAACTAGTCTATGTATCCAGGCCCCACTAGAGGCAGTGTTAGAGGTTAGGGTGTGAGAGATCCACAGTGAGTCTAAATCTCATCTCTGCCACATTCTAGCACGATCCTGTGTGAGTTAGTTAATGTCTCTGTGCCTCCATGTCAAGTGAAGATGATGAGACTACCTGCCACACAGGGTTGTTGGGATGACTAAATGAGTTATGTATTTTCAGCACTGCGAACAGTGCTGTGATAGAGTAATATCATCATCATTAGCAGCAACAACAGCAGCAGCATCGAGGAGTCTGGCTGTGTTCTGTCAGATCCAAAGCCCTCTGTCTGAGATCTCAGTTCATTATTTGTGCTTTGCAGGGGATGGAGAGAAGTTCATTCTTTGAGCCTTCCCCATGTTCCACTCAATGAGTTCAGGATCTGAATCACCAGTTGCTGGGTATCCTCTGGGGACCAGGACTGTTGGGCAGCACAGATTTCAGGTTAGTTCTGTAATCCACTTAGAAAGCTGAAACTAGTGTTCCGTGGGATGGTCTCTAGGACACTGGATCAATTTTAAAATGGGATCAGTGTATTGCCAAAGGCTGTTGGTATGATAAGCAATGGCAGGAATAGCTTAATTACTCACACAATTACGTGCACACACACAGTGCAGGATATTGCAAAGGAGATGGATTCTTTTGCCAGTGGCCACTTCAAAGTAAGGGCAATGCCTTGGTAAGCTTAAGTAATGCCTGAAGCCATGAATAGCCAGTGATTTCCCAATCTTTTCATTTATATGCTTTTTTGTACATGCTAGTCACATGTTAAGTTCTTCTCTAGCCCTGTATCTCACTTTACAGATGGCAAACTGTGTCTCAGAGAAGTTAAACAACTTGTTCAAAGTCTAACTCTTATAAAGCAGAGCTCCTGGCTCTGTTAAGGGCTCTCTGGCTACTTGTGGTAATTACCTTATTATTACACCCGTACAGTGCTTTCTGTGTCTGTAGGTGGATTTTCCTATCACCACTTGCCTCCCTGCAGCCGCCTGGTCCTTCCATTACTACCTTAAGGAGATGCAGTTCCAATATAAGGAGGCTGAGAATATAAAAGTGGGTTCAGCTTTAGATCCTGCCTATGGCCATACGAATGTTATTTTGGGCAGATTCTCTAACTGCCCTGAGCTTTCTGGTGGGGTATATAGCTTTGACCAAGATGGGATTGAAGAGGAGACTTGGGCTTCCTTAACTCACTCAGAAGAATCCAAGGCAATCTTATTCTCAGCTGGTTGCACACAGTGCCTTAGGCCACCTGGTTCTGAATTGTTTTTTTTTCATTTACTGCAGCCCTAGGTAATATCTTTTTAATGATCTAATTTTATCAAAAATTGTGACAGAAAGCACTCCTGCTCCTGGTTTACACCAACATAGGCACTGACGGCAGAATCAGAGAACCTTGAACCTCACTCTTTCTTCACAGTATATGGAAACCAAAACAGAAATAAGAAACTTCTCTCCCAACTCACTAAGAAGCAGAAAGGAGAGAAATTCACAATTAGTATGACCGGGGTCATTTTCCTAAAGATAAACAGCGTTTGAGATGGGAGGGAAGGGCGTTCTTTGTCTTAGATCCCTGACCCTCTATTCTTCTTTGAGAGTTCACAAACCCTCCAGAATATGCTCCTCATCCTCCTGTATCTCCCACCTCCCTTCTAGATCTTCTTCCTTTCTTCCCGTAGCTCCACAGATTACGACAGCACATTCATGAAGGGCATGAAGGAGGTGATTCTCCCTCCCTTTCTTTGTCTTCCTTCCCATCTGTGTTCCCCTTCTTTCTTCTGTTTCCCCCAAACTGACATTGCTCCTGATGAAGTGAGGATACAAGGGGGGAGAAAAAGGGGATATTATCATCACAAGTTCTTATTTCAAATTCTTTTCTTTCTCATTTTAGACCTTAAAACAAAAAGATGATCTCTCTCCACTCAAATAAAAAACCTGAGTGGGGAATAAAAATCATTTACTGTCTGTCCATGTTCCTTGTATAAGTTAGAACTTTCTGCATTTTGCATGTTGTATCACTGGATATTCTTCTTTTAGGGAAACTGAGGCATGGTGATACTGTCCTGGGAAAACCAAACAATGATAGCGGAATTTGTGCTTAGAGGATTCTCTTCCATCCAACAGCTAAATATTTTACTTTTTATGATGTTTTTAGTTTTCTACATCTTAACTGTCTCTGGAAACATCCTCATTGTCCTCTTAGTTTTGTTCAACCGACACCTCCACACCCCCATGTACTTCTTCCTGGTGAACTTGTCCTTTCTGGAGATCTGGTATACCTCCAACATCATCCCCAAGATGTTGCTGATTATCATAGCTGAACAGAAAACTATCTCCGTGGCTGGCTGTTTTGCACAGTTCTACTTCTTTGGATCCCTGGCTGCAACAGAATGCCTCTTGCTTGCTGTGATGTCCTATGACCGTTATCTAGCCATCTGCCAACCTCTCCACTACCCCATCCTCATGACCGGCTCCCTCTGCATCAGGCTGGCTGCCAGCTCTTGGCTCTGCTGCTTCCTCCTCACAGCAATCACCATGGTCCTGCTGTGTAGACTAAGCTTTTGTGGACCTAACGAAATTGATCACTTCTTTTGTGACTTCACTCCTGTGGTCCATCTTTCCTGCATGGACACCTCACTGACTGAGACCATTGCCTTTACCACCTCCTCTGCAGTGACCCTGGTCCCACTTCTCCTCATCACAGCCTCCTACGCCTGCATCCTTGCTGCTATCCTAAGAATCCCATGTGGCACAGGCCGGAGAAAGGCCTTCTCCACCTGCTCTTCCCATCTCACTGTGGTCATGGTGTTTTATGGGACGCTGATTGCCACATACCTTGTGCCCTCAGCCAACTCTTCCCAACTCTTGCACAAAGGGTTCTCCATGCTCTACACTATCCTGACGCCCATGTTCAACCCCATCATCTATAGCCTCAGAAATAGAGACATCCACAAAGCTCTGAAGAAGTGCTTGAGTAAGAAATCAGGTTTCCTCAGATGATGCAAAAAGGAACAGAGCTGTTTTTGCCCAAGGATTGAGGAACAGGGTTGTCTCATTTAAATTTCACATAAAAGGCAACTTCTTAAACCAGGAGTTCCCTAAACCAGATGAACAGATGCCTCTGAACATGGCTGTGGATACTGATGAGTTCTGACAGCCTCAGGTGAACTGGTGTGCCAGGATATGGTCTAAACAAGTCAGACTCTGTTACATTATCTCCAGTAGACTTGGATGCGTATGTAAAAGCCCACATCCAAAATGAACTGGTAAGGCTGTTCCCTAATTCATTTAATTACTTATCAAGGTTCATTATGTGCTAGATACAGTGATAAAATGATGGGCAAAAACAGAGGCAGTACCTGCTCTCCCTGAACTCACAGTCTGTAAGAGAAAGAAAAACATTAGTCAAATAACTAATGTAAAACTACCTATATAAATATAAAATTACACTTGGGAGTCAAAATTGAAAAAAATAAGATCACCACTCCACACCTATTAGGATGTTCAAAATCCAAAGCACTGGCAACACCAAATGCCGATGAGGATGTGCAGCAACAGGAACCCTCATTCACTGCTGGTGGGAGTGAAAAATGAGATGTCCACTTTGCAAGACAACTTGGCAATTTCTCACAAAACGAAACATTTTACAATACAATTCAGCAAGCATGCTCATTGGTATTTAACGAAATTAGTTGAAAATTTATTTCCATGAAAAAAAACCCTGCACATGGATGTTTATAGCAGCTTTATTCATAATTGCCAAAACTCGGAAGCAAACAACATGTCCTTAGGTAGGTGAATGGATAAATAAACTGTGGCACATCTGTACAATGAAATATTGTTCAGTGCTAATAAGGAATGAACTATCAAGCCACGAAAAGGCATTAAGAAAACTTAAATGCGTATTACTAAGTGAAAGAAGCCAATCTGAAAAGGCTACATACTGTATGATTCCAACTGTATGACATTCTTGAAAAGACAGAACTCCTGAGACAGTAAAAATGATCAGTGGTTGCCAGAGGTTAGAAGGGAGGGAGGGATGAATAAGCAGACACAGAGAAATTTTAGGGCGGTGAAACTACTCAGGATGATGCTATAAGGGTGAATATGTGTCATTATTCATTTGTTCAAACCTATAGAATGAATGGGTGATAATAATGTGTTACTACAGTGGGGAAGTCTGCATGTGTAGGGCAGAGGATATGTGGGAACTCTCCGTACTTTCTGCTCAGTTTTGCTGTGAACCTAAAACTGCTCTAAAACATAAATCTATTTTAAAATAATAATAATTATTAATATGTTAATCGTACATCAAGAATGTGGTGCTTCAGTTTCTTTCTCTGGAGTAGATTTGGCCTAGGAAAAGTATCTTCTAATCCTTTGCACTCTAAGACTTAGAAGTGGGAAAATGAAGATTCAAGGAAATGATGCTAGACAAAGGACCCAGGCAATGTCTCCAGTGCTCTATCTCTTCTGCTACCGTTGTTGTAGGCTCATTGGAAGTCAGGGCTTCATACTTATTGAGTGCCACCTCCTCCTGCCAGGCCTTCTACCAGGCTCTTGTCTGTACTCACTCCTCTTCCTGCTGGCAAATGCTCCCAGTAATTAGAACATAGCGTGTGGGGGACATGTGTTAGTGCTTAGCTCCTTGCAATTCTAAAGAGCTGAGCTGACTTCAGAGTAGAAAAGCTGAGGTCAGCATTGCACACGCAGGTGCTGCCTGAATCCTTTTCTGGCTCCTATAAGTTATGATCCCCTAGTGCTGAGGATAGGATTATCTCATACCTAAACTTTTCTCTTTTTAAGTTAAACTAAGAGATAATGTTTACCATTCATGGAGGCCCCTCAAAATCCTGGCTGTACTGGGTGCCTGAAATTCTCAGGCTTTGCTTTATGAAGAGAGAATGCCCTCTTCGTGCTTTTCTTGTAAACTTGGGGAATACTGTTGAGGTTATTTTAGTGTTCCTCCAGTGAAAGTAAAAGTTGTCAGCTTTCAATTATCTGCAAGTGGCTCATCTACAGCAGGTGTCGATGTCAGATTAGCTTTGGGAGAAGCCGTATAGCTGGATAGGAGACCAGGCTTTTGAGCCATGGGCAAGTTTTGAATTCAAGCTCTGCCACTTTCTAGCAGTGTAGCTTTTGATAAGTTACCAGAACTCACTGATCTTAGCCTCTCTTATTTGTAAAGGAGAAAATGCCATGCCTATTTCATACTGCTACTAAGTGAGAATGTGTAAAGTACACCATCACCCATAGAAAGAGTTTGGTAAATCAAAAGCTCTTATAACTATTTTACATTTCACCTTCTCCAGCAAATCTTAGCCAAAACTATGATCTAGTAGAAATTCATTTTTGGCATTATAAAGTGATAAATGCTCAGAATTTTTAAGCCCCAGAGAGAGAATTTTAAGGCCCAGAATTTTTAAGGCCCAGATTACTTCACAGGTAGGGAAGTAATCCCCTAGGGGATCAGGTGGAGTTTCCCTGGGCACTTATAGAACAAAGGCTAGAATCCAACACTTCTGTTTCTGATTCCAGGCCTTTCCCCCCAATACCACATCACCTACTAACTCAATTCCTTCTTTCCTCACCCAGAGGCCCATAAGGAAATTCCCTTGTATATGGCAGAACTGCCTCTAGGATCCCCGTTTTGTTACACTTGCCAGGGAGACAGTGTAGTGTATCATAGCACATGCCAGAGCTGTTGACATCCCTCCCCATCCTGAGCCCCACAATGAGCCTCCTAGATATTTCACAGCCTTGAATCAGATAGCAAAGCCTCAATATTTTTGTGGTCAACAAACCTCTGTCAGCTGGGAGAAATATTTCCCCATTATTCCCTCTTCAGGAAGCCACAACTTCCAGACTCCCAACAGGAGGGGAAGTGCTGGGCATAGAATTGGCTTCCTATTTCCATTGAGACATGACAAAGAAATGTGAAGCCTGGGGAGTCTTCTTCCAAGTTAATGAGGGTGTAGGACCGGAGGGGTCATATCCATGGTCCCACAACTGAAAATAAACCCAGCACTGGCAAGGAACCCAAAAGTCTGACCTCCTGGGCCAGTGGTTTTCTATCCTTCGAGTTGGGCAAAGATACTTAAGAAGCCACCAAAGGAGGGAAGAGGGTGAGCAGTCTCTGAACCCCACCCCTGTGCTCCCTGAGCAGTTCTGCTTTTGTCTACCCTATTTATTGCTGTTCCGTTTAAAACTTAATTTGACTAGAGACTTTTGCTGCTATATATGCATACACAAACATGCACTTTTTTAAAAAAATCTTAGACCTTTCCTTTTTTATAGCTTCCTTTTTTCTCTGCTGGAAAAAATATACAAAAACATGAGGGTCAAGTTTGGCTTAATTTACCCCTGCAAGATCAAGGACAGTTGCTGTGCCCTGGCTGAGAGGAGAATAAGGAGTGAATGTTTGGAGAAGGCTACAGCTCCTAGGATGACCAGCTTTTGCAGATGATTTTGTACGTCACAGCTACCAACACTCTGTTTTTAAGCCTCCTGAATCTCTGTAATGACTTCCCTTCTATAAATTGATTTAGGCCCTAGGAACGATATGGGCTCTTGACCATATATACCCAGTTTATGAAACCTGGATTTTAATTCATTTCTCAATATGAATGATTTTTGAAACTCCAAAATGATCTAAATGTTATGAAGCCAAATGTTAGAATTTTAAGCACTTATATTTATTTCTAAGATATAACTTATAACAGTAATCAAATTGCATGAGTCATCTTTTTTAAATGATGTTCTATTGTGCTCTCTTCAGAACTTTAACCTTAAAGTCCATAAGCAAAATCAAATGTGCTATTAGTTAACTTTAATCTCCCGCTTGAAGTTTCCAGTCTTATAATTCTCAAATGCATCTATGCCTCCGAAGTCCTAATATCCTTGCTTACTTGAGTAACTTGCTGAAATAATCTTAGGAGTTCTGTCTGTATTCTTATCATATTTCAATAGTGATTATTTTTCAATAATAAAAATAGACTTGCTCACCCAGGAGGCTTTTAAAAAAAGGCCTAAATGGGGACCCAATGATCTTCCCATCATCATATGAGGTTTTGTCCATTCAGGATGTATTTTGGCGGGTACTGCTGCATGATAACAGAACACCAATAACTTGTATCCCCACTCTCTGGCCAAGTTCAAGTCTCCTAAACTCCCAGGTTCCATTATCACCTGTGTTGGTCGATCAATATGACATGCATTGAGAAGGCCAGACCATGAGCTTGAGTTTCTGCTAAATCCCTTTTCTAATTTAGTTTTTTCAAAGTTTTTGAGCTTTCTTCTGGATTATTCAACAAGTGGTGCCCTGACATTGTCTTATTCTCCATTTGTTTTTGTTCTTGTCCCTCCAAATGGATTGTAAACGTTTGATGGTCAGAAACAACATTAATTCTCAATAAAATCTTGTAGGTTTGGGTATAAGTAGGTGCAATCCCACCCCCACTCCCATTCCCAGGCAACAGCCACCTCTGATTGTCAAGCTCTTAGTTCAGCCCTTCCCAGAGGGATGATGGAGAGAGGCACATTAAAGGAAAAAATTTCTCCATTAAAATGGTCATCTATTTTTGCTATGAGCAACTCTTATCTCTCTTATCTGAGATATTCTTCCTGCTATTCTTAAGATCGCCTCTTTAATAAACACTTCTCCCTCCGCTCTATTTATCTTTTTCTTTCTCTTAGTCTCTCTTCTCATCCCAAATCTCTGGTTCTCCTAGCTTTCTGGCCACACATTTTCTGAAGCTATCCAGATATTTATAGGGCATCTCCGATTGCAAAACACGATACTTGGCACTAAAAATACAATCATGAGCAAGATCAGTCGATATATATAGAACAATGCAAAGCCTACAGAGCTTTGAGTCTAGTGGGGAAAACAGACAAAGACAATGAATGATAGGGAGTGGGGGGACGCTTGTGGGCAACAGGAGCATGTAGCAGGAGTACCTGGTCCTGCCTGGAGGGATTCCTGGAGGAACTATGATATGGAGGATGAGTAGGAATTAGTTAGGTGAACAGGTGAGAGGATATTCTAGACAGTGACAGAGAGGGAGGGAGGGAGGGAGGGGGGGAGAGAGAGAGAGAGAGAGAGAGAGAGAGAGAGAGAGAGAGAGAGAGAGAGAGAGAGAGAGAGAGAGAGAGAGAACTAGATTGATTTGTTCAAGCAACTCAAAGGAATTCCTTATTCAGTGTTGTCCAGGGTGGGGACTCTGGGGGAGGAGATGGGGAAAGAGTAGCTAGATGAGGGTTTTAAGTTAGGAAGTGATGTGATTAAATTTGAATTTTAGAAATCTCTCTTCCTCTCCTCCTGGGGGGCAGAGTGAGGAAACACCCAAGCTGGTCCTAAAGGAGGCTAGGATCCGGTAACCCAGATGAGAGATAAGAATTAGTGTGTGGGGCTGGAGAGAAGTCACTTGATTTGGGAAATATTTAGGCAAAGGTATAATTTACAGGACTCGGTAACTGATAATAGGTTGCAATGTGGGAGTGAGAGAGACAGTAGCCAAAGAGAACACCTGGTTTCTGACATGGGCAGCTGGGAAGCTAGTCAGACCTTTCTTTCCCTGAGATGGTAGACTCCGGGGGAGGAGCAGGCTTGAGTGTGGGATGCCGAGTTTATTAAATAGAATTTGGATACTGATTTGAGGTGCCTGAGAGACATCTGAATATATGCATGTGGAGCTCAAATGAGAGATGAAGTTGTGTATATAGATTTGTGAATCTTTGAAACAGAGAGATAGTAATTGAACCCATCAGAAAGGGTGAGATAACTGAAAAAACGTGAGTCCAACTAGAAGTCTTTCTTCAGCTCCTGCACTCTACCACTGCAGGGACCTGTCAGCCTGGGAGCAGCCCTGGGTCAGGGGCAGTGATCTCAGCCAAGGAGAGGAGAGTTTATAATACCATTTACCAAAGTGTAGTTATGCTGAAAAACTATTCCCCAAGAAAAACCACACACACACACACACACACACACACACACACACACACACACACACACACACACACACACACACACACACACACACACACACACGTTCTGTGGTCAAATAAGTTTAGGAAAATCTGCATACTATATCCCCTGCCTAGAGAATATTAAGAACTGACAAATTCTACAGTAAAGTCTTTTCTCATTTTTGTTTAACTCAGTTTTCCTCATGAACCAGCCCCACTCAGGGATGACTCCAGAATCTGAATGTCTCAGAATGAAGGAGGAGGGAGATAGCTCTCTCTCCCAGTTGCATGCTTCCAACTCAAGCACTGGGGAAAGAGTGTCATCCATCTCTTCAATCATCAGATGAAGAAATTGGGGCTCAGTGATTAGTTTCAAGTTTCACAGCTGGCTAATGATACATTTGGATTGTCACCTAGACCCTCAACACTTTCAATCTAAGAAAATTGTAGTAGATGCAGAAGAATGAATATTGGAAATACATTTTCCAAAACCTACTGGTCACAGTGTTTCTCAAACAGCATGGCTCTGCCATTTCATAGTTGTATAATCTTGGGCAAATTATCCAACTTCTTTTAGCTTCTACTTTCTCATCTATAAATAGGGATACAACAGTAACTAGTCGGAGTATTATTAGATGTTACTCTTTATAAACTGAGGCTGAGATGCTGAGATTTACTCAAGATATCACAGCGAACAGAGACAAAGCTGGAACTGAAACTCAGATGATTGGACTCTAAATTTGGTCTTCCCTTTGCTAACCAAATCATTTCTGCCAGTGCCCCTTGGATCTTGTGTTGGGGTCTTCCCCTGGCAATACCCTCACATAATGACAATCTCGCTTTTGAGACAGAAATCTGAAACTGGTACCCAATCAAAGTGAAGCCTAGAGACTGCCCAATGCCAGCTGGAGGGAATGTGGGGAGAGAGCAGAGTACCTTGAGAGGGACCCCCAAAGTGTCAGTTCTAGAAAACTTAAAAATATTGATTCTTGTGTGCCACTCTAGTCTCAGTCTACCTGAATGGGAAACACTGGTGGTGGGGCCAGGCATATGTATTCTTGAACAGATCCACAGGTAATTCTGAGGTGTCACCTTGAATGAGAAACACTGTTCTTTTCTAGACAAAAATCACCAAAATCACTCTAGAAACCACCAGTGCTCACAAATTAATACCCGAACCAATTTGACCTTTGGGTTTCCTTTGTTTCACAGAAAGAAGATTAGGGTGGGCTGTGGAAAAAAGATTCTAAAAAGCCATTGAGGGAGGATTGAATCTCTGAGGCTGAAGAGGGCGGACTCAGCCTCACTTCCTCCCTCTTCTCATCTGGCTTCCTGTCGTCACAGTGTGATCAATTTTTTTCTCCCTTCACTTCTCCTTTTACACAAATAGCCCCAGACGTCCATGTTACCAGCCTTGTCGTTGCCTCCTCAAGGACAACAACCAAATTCTGCCTGAAAGAGTGAGAAACAGTGCCTGCAAAAGGTAAGACTGATGGCATTTTAACCTTGCTTGAGACCAAAACTCCGAACCATTTTATGTGGGGCAGGGCATCTTCTTAGGATTCTCTATGTACCTCTCTAGTAACTCAAAAATATCCTGCAACGTCTGTTTCAAAAATATTTAGTGTAGAAAGTAAAAAAGATCAGCAAGATTCTAGTAAAACTGCAAAGGCAATCAGGCCAGGAATACTTTTACTTAACCAGGCTCCCATTATCTGCTATCTCTTTGGGTCAGGGCATTCATGTGCTTAAATTGCTACGGAACTTGAATTACTGTGTGTGGTAATTTCTGATGTCTGGAGCTTTTTGTGTGAGATGAAGTTGGGCTAATTTCCCATGTGCTCTACTTTTTAGAACATTGGTCTTGTGATTTTAAAGTGAGGAGAGAACCCATAGCGAGAGCCATTTAGAAAGGAAACTGGGAGATGTGGATCTTCTTCATTTGAGAAATTTTCAAAAGTAAAGTTAGCAACTCCCACTGTGACTCCTCAGAGCCTCTAAACAGAAGACAGCTAAAATTCACAACAGCAGGATGTGTTCAGTAACTGTATTTTAAGAAATGAAAGCTAAAGAGGTGAAAGAGGTTTGCTGGCTTTCAAAGAGCAGGAAGAACACTGTGATCCTCAGAGCTCCCCCAAATTAACTTATTTTTCATGCACAAAATGTGAATATTGATAGACATAATATTAAATGTGCTTATGAAAGGCAACCCACAAAACTTGCTTTTGCAATAATTTCCAAGTCATGTGCCATAACTAATGATTGAGGTTGCACAGACTCAATAGTGATAGCCAAGCTTTGGTCCTGACTTTCTGTGACCACCATAGCAGTTGCTGGTCAACACAGGAAACTGCATCAGAGCTTTCTTCTTCCAAGACCTTCTAGAATCTCACTTGATTATGCCCTGGAGGGAAGAGGGGAAAGTCCCCTGGGACCATATCTACCCACCTAAGAATGAAGGATGGCAATGGAGCAGAGGGCTCCAGATTCCCAAAGGTCAGTGGCTACTGAACCTTGAGTTTAAATATAAAGACAAGACTTTTTAATGAATTCACTTGATACTCAGGTGTTGGGCACCTCCTGAGGCCAGCATTGTGCTTTGGAAGGGATTGGTGGGGAGGGGGAGAGGTAAGGTAGATTAGTCCAGGCGAGTTCTGCCCTTAAAGAATTCCTGTGTGAGATAAGAGATATCACACTATGTAGGTGCTTTGGAAGAGAGCTGAGTAAAGACAGAATTTAAGCTGCTGGATGAACAGGACGTTTTGCTTTCTCAATCTCAAGTGGAATCTTCAGTGTTTTGAAATTGCGGTTGAATGGTAGTAGAGGCTGAAATGAAACATAATTTCCTGTTTTCTATGTAGGCCAGTTAAGAATGTTTAGCTTTTAAGTGAAAGGACTGAGTACCTTTACATGCATAAGGAATGATTCAAAGCCCATCCCTTCACATTAACTGTTACCACCTAAGTGACCTACCTCATCTTTGCTCA